>NW_012112808.1:2149952-2181079 GCF_000951035.1 Colobus angolensis palliatus | reverse complement strand
TACCACACCCAGCCAACTTCCTAATTTCTACATTCCCTCCCTTGCTCTTTGGGAGATTTCCTTTCAGTAAGCAACTTTTAGATGCTGTTAATATATTCCTTTTTATGGCTGCATAGTAAGTATTCCATCATATATGATGGAATACTATGCAGCCATAAAAAGGAATGAATTAACAGCATTTGCTGTGACTTAGATGAGATTGGAGACTATTATTCTAAGTGAAGTAACTCAGGAATGGAAAACCAAACATTGTATGTTCTCACTGATAGGTGGGAGCTGAGTTATGAGGACGCAAAGGCATAAGAATGATGCAATGAACTTTGGGGACTCGGGGGGAAGAGAGGGAGGGGGGGCGAGGGATTAAAAGACTATAAATATGGTACAGTGTATACTGCTCGGGTGATATGTGCCCCAAAATCTCAAAAATCACCACTACAGAAGTTATTCATGTAACCAAATACCACTGTACCCTAATAACTTATAAAAATAATAATAATAATTTTTTAAAAACGAAAGAAACAAGTGGCAACATGACCTTTAGGAAAGAAATCAGTGAGGATCAGTGATGTTGTTTTTAACATCAGCAGTTGTCTTGTTTTTAACAACTGGGTCTCAGTTATATTTACTCAGTTTTCACCATTTATTGATGGCTTGGTAAAGCTGAAGTTTCCAGATTCTGCTTGGCTTCACAGGCCAAGTACCCAGCAGTAAATGTGAGAAGAGAGCAAGCTGGGAAAGTAGAGGAATGGAAATCTCTATCAGTTGCCAACCATCAAGTCTTGCTGTCAAGAATAGTTACAGAAAGTGAACCACAGGAGGAATGAATCCACAGGTAGCAAACAGCAAGATACTCCTACATAACTAATAGGATACAAGACACTATCTCTTGGTGTGAAGCTCAGAGAGAAAAAGTGACTGGGCTGTATTTCACAGAGAAACCGATGAGTTCACGCATAATGTTTGTTTAGCCCAAAAAACAGAAATTGTCATTATGCATTTCTGAAAATTGTCAGTTTGAATCAAAGAGAAGAGGGTTTCCAGCTGTATTAGTCCATTTTCACACTGCTATAAATAAGTACCTCTGATTGGGTAATTTATGAAGAAAAGAGTTTTAATTGACTAACATTTCTGCAGCTTAACAGGAAGCACGACTGGAAGGCCTCAGGAAACTTACAATCATGGCGGAAGGCAAAGGGGAAGCAGGCACGTCTTTAACATGGTGGAGCAGGAGAGAGAGACTGGAGTGGGAAGTGCCACACTTTTAAACCATCAAATCTCATGAGAACTCACTCACTATCATGAGAACAGCATGCGGGAAACTGCTCCCATAATCCAATGACCTCCCACCAGGTTCCTCCCTAACACATGGTGCTGCAATTCAAGATGAGATTTGAGTGGAGCCACAAAGCAAAACCCTATCACCAGCTAATATATGCAATGACCTTTGGGTGGGTAAAATTAAGGGAAATGATAGGATCAAGTATGACGTGTAATGTCTGCTGAGTCATAAGTGAATCATATTACTATTACTTTTGTCATTAGATTTGAGGTCCTGTACTCCTTTACCATCAACAGGAGCCAAGTGGGTCCCACCACCCTACCCCTGCCCTCACCTTCTTTTCTCTGCCCTTCCAGGGCTCTGAAGATAAAGGAAAGCATTGCTCCCAGAAATATAACTGCATTTGCGACCTCTGCTCTTGAATTTGCCTGGCAGCTGGGCTTACTTGGAGTGAGAAGCACAGTTGTTCACAGTTCTGCTGTCACCTACTTGACTTTCCAATTTTCCCTCTCAACCCTGGAATAGGGTGAAGCAAGAGTTCAAGGCTATTGCTGAGATAGAAAAAATGGCCCCTGTGCTCAGTCTATGAAGTGACAGTGGGTGGATGCCTGGGAAAGACAGGCATGCTGGCTCTTGGGAGGCCTAGCAGGGCTGTGTTCATCATCTCCCTGGTGAATTTACCCTTGTAAGTTTGATGTTGCCATGGGCCTGAGAGAAGTCTCAATCCATCAATCAGTAGACATTCATTGAGTGCCTACCGCATGCCAGGCACTGACATTACCTAAGTTCAGGAGGTGAATGTGTTCAATCAGGATGGCAGTCGCTTAACTTATAATGAGCAAAAGCTGTCACAGGAACTGGAATAATCAAAGTCCATCCGATCAGCATACTCACTCCGTGTGGCCAAACTACACAGGAAACCCAATTATAATTAGAGTGTCTCTATATGATCATATAATGAAAAGTATCTAAGAACCAAGGCCCGGTACTTGAAAACTATATGATCAGAATATTCTCTGCAGGTGAGCGGTTTACATGAGAAATTAAATCATGATTAGAAGGTGTTTGGTGAGAACAGATTCAGAAAAACAGCAGTTGGAGTCATTACAGGCTCAATGACATAGGATAAAGTGGTCAGAAATTATCTCATAACTTAGCCAGTGGGTTGAAAGAACCCCAAAAGCAGAGGCTCTCTCTAGGCTAGGCAGCGAACAAGAAGTACTGGGCAACACCCATGTTTGCTTTTCAACTCTTCTCTTTCCAGCACTGTATGGCTCCATAGTGAGCGCCAGGCACCATGCTAAGCACATTCCATGCATTATCTCATTTAATCCTTGTCTGTGTCTCTACTTAGAGAAGCCTTCCCCAACTTCTCACGAGCCACAGGACTGCTATATTTTCTCTTGTCACCATCTAATGTTCTAGTTATATTAATTTGTTGACTAGTCATTGATGGCTTCCTCCAAAGGATACAGGTCCCAGAGGGCAGCAGCTTTATTTTCTACATAGGTGGAACCCAATGCCTAAAATGGTACCTGGCACATAGTAGGAGTTTATGATATAATATGTTTGATACATGAAAGAATAAACTAGTGGGTGGATAGTTGAGTAAATAGATGGATATATTAATTTACAAATAACCTGAGAGATAGATAATAGCATCCTGTTCAGCAGATTGAAAAATCAAGTCTATGATGCTTATGTTACATCCAAGGTCAGGCAATTAAATGGAGAGCAGGAATATGACTCAATTCTTATTGAGTCCAGTTGCTCTTAATTGCTGCTCTATTTCTTTGGGAAGGTTGACATATCCAGGAAGTTTTCATCTAAAACTAGACCCCTTAGAACTCTGAAGTCAGAGCAATTTTCCCTCTGTCAGTCCTACTCACTACTTTTGTAACCTTGACCAGAGAAGTTGCTTAATCTTTTGGGGTCTGCATTCTCATATACCTAAAGTAGGAATAAAAATACCTGCTTTGAGACTTGCTCAGTCCATCAAATAAGAGATTATACACAACCTTCCCACTTCAAGGATGGCTGCAAGGACAAAAAAGAAAAATGACATAATAAATATAAAGGTCCCTGCAGACTGTAATACTAGGATGAGTTATTACTACAAAGGCTCAGGGAAAAGAGGGGAGATGGAATCTTGGTTGGTCAAGTCATCACGGTCTGTTTCAGATTTTGAGTTTTTAGAAGGCAAGACCACAGTTATTTAATTTAGTGTATACAGAACATTCCACTTATTCAGGGAGGCATTATACTAGGGAAAGGGGTTGGTTCTTGGTGTTCAAAAATTCATACTCGCAGTTATTATTAAAAAGAAAGGATTCTCTATGTGCTTTTATTCAGCCCGTGGCTTTAAATATCATCCATGTGCCTGTGTCTTCCAACTGTATTTTTCCAGTCCAGTCTCGTTCCTCAACATTCAGATCCTTATGGTGGTGCCTTCATCCTATATCCAAATGCCAACTTGGTCTCTACTCTAGCCAGATTAGAGATATCCCATACCTGGCATGACTAAAATGGAACTTTAACTTGTTTGTTTCTCATCTTTATCTCAGTAAATCAAACCACCATAGTGCCTCCTTTTCTTAAATCAAATTCCTAAGAATCATCCTTGATTTCGCCCTTTCTTTTGTCCCTTGCCACCCCAGATTATCCTGCAAAAGCTGTCTATGCTACCTATAAATGTATCTGCCACATGTCATACTCATTGTCAATATCCTGGAGCACCATTCATCTTCCCTCACCTGCGGTGTTGCTGCAATTGCCTCCTTCCTGGCTGCCCTGACTATATCCATTCTCCCTGTCTCCAAAAGCATTCTGCACACAGCAGACACAAATCTTTCACAGATGTAAGTCTGGTCACCTGCTCCTCTACCTAAAACCATTTGATGGTTTCTCATTGCACTCACAACTAGAGTTCCTGACTATGGCTTGCAGGCTAAGCTGGAGCTGATTCTCACAGCCTGATTGTGATGGTGCTGCCCTCAGTAATGGTGAATGGAGGCGTTGTGCCTTCGGTTGGGATAGAACTGATTATCACAGAGGACAATACCTTTTGCTGGCCCCATGGACTGACTTCTGATGTGAACACTGTGAATCTCACAGGGCTTTCTCCACCATATCTTTTCACAATCGTCACCAAGCATTAGAAAGTTCTCCTATTGGAGAAAGTGTTTAGAGGAGGCAAGGTGTCCCCTGCTCCCAGATATACTCCCACCTGAGACCCTGGGGGTCTGTACCATGCCTGCCTCTCCAATGTTCTTCCAGACCACTCCTCCCCTAGGGCTCACTCACCTGCTGCCTCCCATGTAGTCTCTGAGTGTACAAGCTTATTCCAATCTTAGAAATTTTACTAGATGTTTTCTTTGCCTGAATGCTTTCCTCTGATTCTTCATAGGGCTAAGTCCTTCCTCTTCAGATTGTACTTCAAATATAACCTTCTCCTTCAGATCTTTGCCCATCACCTTGTCTACATGAAGCTCCCCAGTTGTTCTCTATCACAATCACAATGCTGTTTTCTTCCCCCACGGATCTTATGAAAATCTGTTATCTTTTCAATTTATGTTTGTCCAGGTTTATTGTGTGACTCCACGCTCTCAAAGCTAAGGTCCAAGGAGCAGGGCCCAATCTATTTATTTATTTATTTTTTTTGAGATGGAATCTCACTCTTGTCACCCAGGCTGGAGTGCAGTGGCAGTATCTTGGCTTACTGCAACCTCCACCTCCCAGGTTCAAGCAATTCTTTTGCCTCAGCTTCCTGAGTAGCTGGGACTACAGGTGTCTGCCATCATGTCCCACTAATTTTTGTATTTTTAGTAGAGACAGGGTTTTGCCATGTTGGCCAGGCTGGTCTCGAACTCCTGATCTCCGGTGATCTGCCTGCCTTGGCCTCCCAAAGTGCTAGGACTGTAAGCGTGAGCCATCGCGCCTGGCCCAATCTACCTTTTTGAACAATGTCCTCCTAGTATCCGGCGAAATGACTGGCACATTTTAAGTGAGCAATAAATACTTGTTATTTACGACAACACATCATATGATAAATGTCAGTGCCTGGCATTAGCCGCCTATTAAAAAGCATTACTAACCATTGTTAAGATTTCACCCTTCAAGCCTGTAATCCCAGCACTTTGGGAGGCCGAGACGGGCGGATCACGAGGTCAGGAGATCGAGACCATCCTGGCTAACACGGTGAAACCCCGTCTCTACTGAAAATACAAAAACTAGCCGGGCGAGGTGGCGGGCGCCTGTAGTCCCAGCTACTCGGGAGGCTGAGGCAGGAGAATGGCGTGAACCCGGGAGGCGGAGACTGCAGTGAGCTGAGATCTGGCCACTGCACTCCAGCCTGGGCGACAGAGCGAGACTCCGCCTCAAAAAAAAAAAAAAAAAAAAAAAGATTTCACCTTACATTTTTTGTACTTTAATGACCATAAATACTCCCTCTATCTTTTTTGTGTGTGAATTCCTTGCCCTTGCCTCTTCACATGCATATGGCATAGGACCCATTGGAAAAGAAAAGGCCATTTATTTGAGAATATATAAGTCAGATTCATTTTCAGAAAGTTTGTACATATTGTATGCATCAAAATAAGTGTACAGACCATTTTCATTTTCTTCCATATATCAAGGTATTTTTAAAACTTATATTTAGAAGAATATGGAATCACAAATCTATGGCATTCAATATTCTTCACATATTGAAGGAAATCGAGCAGCCCTGGGAATCTATACTCTGAACGCACCAGATTCTTCACTTTTTCCTAAACATCTCAAAGCATGTTCGCTTATCTATGAGTTTGCTTATGTGTTCCCTCCCTGATACATCTGCTGTCAATATCACATTGCTCCTTCAAGACCCATTTCCAATACTGATGCTTCTGTGCATTGATGCTTCGCCGGTTCCTGTGTCCCAGGGAGCACTGGCTGACCTGAGGAGGCTTCATCTGTTCTGTTTGAGGAAGATTCAGAGTATGGTACGACAGAAACCTCAGAAAATGCAAATGGGAATACATGACAATGTCCAAAGGACACCTGATTTCCCTTTTTTTTTTTTTTTGCAATTTTTAGTGTTTCTTAGATCTCTTATGGCAGTCAGTTGTTCACATTGTCACACAGCAAGGAAATACTTTACTATAAACTTAAATTATTTTCCTTCCTGATAATTCATTATTTTTTGCTTGTTAAAACTAAACTCATGGCAGAGACCATGGCCTCAGGCAATGGGGATGACAATTATTGCAGCACAGAAAGCAAATGATGGGAAATTCTTGCTGAAATTTCCACATTGACTTTTGAAATTCTACAGAGACACAGTAAGTTGAGAGAAAGGACATTTGAGTTTCAAAAACCTGAGTGTGTAAACAACAGATGAGCAACCGGCTTTCCTAAACTTAACCAAAAAAAGAGGAAAGCCGAAGAAGAGATCTAAGGAGTTTAGTATAGTCCTTTTCCACTGTGCTCCCCACACTTGCACCTCCTGTTGCCACTACCCAGTAAATGTTTTATGTGGCAGGAGCATTAGAAATTCCCAATGAGTCCAGGGCAATTGGAGAGGAACAGAAATTTGTAGCCCAAAACTTGAAAACCAGAGTATGTCAAGAATACAAAGTCTAAGTCACCCTTCCTGCACCCCAAGCTTCCTGTGGTCCCAGGGAGCACTGCCCAACCTGAGGAGGCTTCATGTGTTCTGTTTGAGGAAGATTCTGAGTATGGCATGACAGAAACCTCAGCAGATGCAAATGGGAATACAGGATAATGACCAAAGGACAACCAATGTCGGAATAGAAAGTCAATGACTGGTGTCCAGATGCTCCAAGGCACTGTGCCCTTCCATTTTGGATCTTATGATGATGATGTTGTTGATCACCATGATAGTAACAGGAAGAGGAGGAGGAGTACAGCAGCTGCTATCATTTATCACGTGCTTACTATGTTGTCAGCACTATGCGATATATATGTGTATATATATATGATTTCATTTAATTCAGTTCTCACAGTGATCTTCTGAGAAAGGTATTATTAAATCTATTTCATCAATGAGAGATGGAGGCACAAATATATAAACCAAGTTGCTCAAGACATACTATTATTAAGTGATAGAGCTGCTTCCTGGGCTGGAGTCCCAGAGAGAAGACTAAGAGGAGCTATTCTGAAGGGGCTGCATTTAAACTTGAAGTGACTAAGAAAATCCTGGGGTTGGTTAGATTTTGTGTTGCCATCACAGAATGGAAAAAATGGGAAAAAAAATAGAAATTAGCTTTAGAAATATAAAATAAAGTTCCTTGGTGATTTTTTTTTTTTGAGACAGGGTCTTATTCTGTCAATTATGATATCCACAACAAATTGTATTTTTTTTTTTCTTTGAGACGGAGTCTCACTCTGTCACCCAGCCCAGAGTGCAGTGGCGTGATCTTGGCTCATTGCAACCTCCGACTCCTCGGCTCAAGTGATCTTCCTGCCTCAGTCTCCCAAGTAGCTGGGAATATAGGTGTGTGCCACCATGCCTGGCTAATTTTTGTATTTTTAGTAGGGACAGGGTTTCGCCATGTTGGCCAGGCTGGTCTAGAACTCCTGGCCTCACATGATCTGCCCACCTTGGCCTCCTAAAGTGCTGGGATTGCAGGCATGAGCCACCATGCCCGGCCAACAAATTGTATATTTTATTTGACTAATAGCTGTGGCTTTTTGTTGAAAGCTGCTTTCTACTACCTATTCTATTTTCAGCTGACCCTTCTACTACTTTATATATAGTGGTCACTAAATAGGTAGATATAATACGCTTATTTAAATGAACTTTTTGCAATAATGGCATTTTTCTGGCAACCCCCTTCCCCATGTAGACCTCATTTTCTAAAGTGATTTTCAACTTTTTTATACAACTCTCAAAGCGTTTTTGTGTTGAAGAATGAGAAATCCACTTGAACCCTGAAAACCTCATGTTCCTTCTTTTACAGGCATCTAATAAATTACCACTGGAAAATATTTTCAATTTATCCTATTTTTCTGTCTCTATTCAAACAGTGAAAATGTCTCAACCTCTAGTTTACTGAAAAAAATTATGGCATATTGCACATTTAGGAGAAAATGACATCAGAGTTAAAGTTTAAACCCATCAATCATCTCATTGTCTTTGGGCCAACTCATCATTTCCATCTCTGTGACTTTTCCCTTGTAGGTCATGCCCTATTCATTTCATCCTTCGTTATTTCCTTCCTTTGTGAATATACAGACGTTTATTGATAACTAATAAGTGCCAGGCACTATGCAATGGATAAAGTGGTAAATAAGACACGTACTCTGCCATGGAAGAGCCAACAGTCTACAGGAGGAAATTAAGGCCTAAACACTCCATTTCAATATCAAGCAGCAAATTGACCCCATCAAAGTGATGGGGTCGGTGCATGCAGGCTTCTTGGCCCCTCGAAAAAGAGCAACAAACTGAAATTCGCAGAGGGCTGGAAAAGGTCACAGGAAACTTTCTGAAGAAAGTCCTAACTTGACAGAACTGTGATGGCAAACTCACTACCCAGGCAGTAGTGGACGGGAAAGAGTTCCAGGTGAAAACCTAGAGGTTAGAGGTTTACTGGAAGAAACCATATTCAGCACAGCTGCAGGAGTGGGTGACTATGCTGTGATGAGAGATGAGTCTTCCCCCTTGTCTAGATTCTCTCTAGATTCTTGGGAATCATTCCAGTAAAGACTTCTACATGAAGCCCTCTCTGTCTCAGCTCTCAACGACCTCTCAATTCTTCTCTGAACCTTCTAAGGCTTTATGCACTTCCTAATAAAACCTCCTTCAGAAATCTGTGTTCACCTCCTGGTTTAGCAGAGAAGGTTACAGTTATCTTTTCATGTTCTTTCGAAATGCTGGTTGCACACAAATAAAAGAAATACAAAACAGATCATTACGATCCCTTCCCACCCCATCTCCATCACGATACCTTCCTTTCCTTCTCCCTTAAATGCTAGAAAATTCAAATGCTCGTGGTATAGATTTAGAGTTTCTTAACTTTTGTGGTACAAGGTGCTAACTAATTCCATGCAATCCCTTTCATAAATATGGGTATTTGACTCAACGCATAACATTTATACGTATATTTTTATATTAGAATGCACATATCACAGAGACTCTGTTTTATTAATGATCCTTATACCACCAGTGAGAATAATAATAATAATGTTACCCATTATGATTTATTTTAAAAATAAGCTACTTTTTTAGAGGAAGTTGCATAAATTCTGGAGTTCATTTTACCAAAGATTTCATAGAGCTTATAAATGAGTATCCCAAAGGATTTGAGTGATTTCTTCTCTTTTCACCTCAAGCAGATAATTTTCATCCTTTTGCATCAAAATAATAATGCTATGTATGCTGTAACATTTCTATATAAACATGCGTGTTCAATTTTTTTCCTAAGCCAAGAAAATTTTTTAAAATGGCCATATCTTAATTTAAAAAATAGGTACACTTTACTTTCAAGTGCATACTATAACTCTTTCTACAGCATGTGTTTTCCCACTTACAACATGGAAAAGAAACTTAACAACCCCAACCCAGCTAACAAGGAAATTTCCTATCTATAATTCTTTATCTTGCAAAATCCTTAATTGAACTGTTAAACCTTATGAGTTGGTCTTTTATTAAGCCAATATGGATCAAAAATCAGAATAAATGTCCATTTTAAATGAGCTTACCCTTGTGATTTATGAGAATGTAGCACTTGTATTAAACAATTTTCACAGATGACTGTGGTCGCCGTCCTAGCATGCTCGCTTCAAGCTGACAGTGCTATTTTCCTCTAATCCGAAGACATCCCCCTCACAATTTGAAAGAGCCTCTGGGGTTTTTTCTTTAGATATGGCATTTTGCACTATCTGATTCAACTTATGTCTCTCCTATCTATTGACTGTCATGGGGTCTAAGTTTTTCTCTAGACCTGGCTGATCCCTGCCATTCAACCTTCTTTACACAGTAAAGAATGGCATATGGCCACAATGAGGATGACATGGCCTCTGTATAGGAAGAAATCAAAAGTCAATCTGGGGTGGACCATCATTTCCTGGAGCTTAAAATAAGAGGTCATTAGAATATAATAGGAAGGAATGGGATAGAAGAAAATAAGAATGAGGAAAACGATCTAAACAGATAGAAGGATAGTTTAAAATGGAAGTAATCCTGAGGTCATCAAATTAATATTCCCTTTATTTTGAAAAGAAATCATCTGTCATTTGGGTGGCAGGAAGATGATGGACCACCTCCTTCATTCATTCACGCACTGTTCATTTTGAAAAGACACTAATATTTTCATTTTAATGATTAAAGTAATAATGATAACAGCAAACTAAGCAGCCAGGCGTGATGGCTCACACCTGTAATCCCAGTACCTTGGGAGGCCGAGGCAGGTGGATCACTTGAGGTCAGGAGTTCGAGACCAGTATGGCCAACATGGTGAAACCCCCACCTCTACTAAAAATACAAAAATTAGCTGGGCGTGGTGGCACATGCCTGTAATCCCAGCTACTCAGGAGGCTGAGGCAGGAGAATCACTTGAACCCGGGAGGCGGAGGTTGCAGTGAGCAGAGATTGTGCTCTGTACTCCAGCCTCAGCGACAGAGTGAGACTTTGTCTATAAAAACTAACAAATAAACAAGCAAGCTGAGGGATGGTAAATGACTTGCTCTGGGTCCCTCAGGTGGGTGGCAATGCTGAGATAGGAATAATTTTGCCCCCAATACAGGGTTATATTAATTTTCCAATAATTTTATATGCTTTGAAAGTATTTTCTATTTTCCAATGAGCAATAAAGAAAGATATTAAATGGGATTACCATCTTGGTTATTTCTGAAATAATTTCTAGGATGTTGTCAAAAAAAAAAGAGAGATTGAACAATTCATTCTTGCAATGCTTTGTGGAGAGAAGGAGCTTAAATGCTGTATTTTAATACAAAAGATTGCCCAAAGAGGCATTGCATTGTAAAGTAAGTGCCACGAGAAGATTAACTACCATGCAGGTTGCACCTCCGGCAGAGAAACTCGATGATTTCTATATATAAAGCTCATCAATGAAAGTGTTCATTTATTCATAATATTCTAACATATTCCATACTGTTTTTCTAAGACAAGCAATGCATGGCCTTTTAGTTTTATGCCATTACTAAAAATAATTGGCTAAAATAGTTCATCAATCTCGGATTCTATTATTACACTCAAGAGTTGGTTAACTGCTATCTCCTGGGGTCATTTTTAGCAGGAAATATTTAATAAATTGCTACCAGAGCATGATATCTGGCAGGCAAGACATGACTTAGAGTTTCTAAAAGATGACTAATGTGAATTATTTCCAGAACATAAGATGGCAATAACAACAAAACATGACAGAGCTTGCCAAGTTAAACTCATTTGACCAGCAAGGTACTTATTTTCAGAGAATGATCTCTTTTTAAAGTTCTTCGCAATATAAGAAGCAGAAAGCCAATAACCACAGGTGCATTAACATAAACAGAGCTGCAGGGAAGGGCCATGTTTTCAATAGTCAAATATGATAAGAAAGTAAAATTTTAAATGTCTTGTTTGCTAAAATTCCACCTGTATGGCCAACCAAGCTTCATGTGGAATGAAACATAGTCCTCTCACTGGTTTCAAATACTAAACTTGAACTTTAGTCAGCTCACAAGTTTCTTCTTGTAAAAATGAACAAAAATCTTTGCATTTAGACAACGGCTATAATTCTTGTACCACTCCACTAATCCTTACTCTATTATTGAGCAATGCCTTATATAAAAATCTAATCATCCTCATAGCCTCTGTGGAATTCCTGTTTATCTATTTTGACCAATTAGCATTTCCCCATGAGCTGCTCCAGTTCCACAAAACCAAACTAAGCATTTAAGTGGAGTCCAATTTTATGTTATCTTACTGTTTTGTTCAACTAAAGTCTAAAAATCTTTCCTATTAAATCCTCAAATACAAAAAGAAATGGTTGAAATGTGGGTTCCTACTTTTATGTTTCTCTTTATTGTACCTCAGAACTTAGCTCTGCTCATGAACTACTAGATCTGCCCTGATGAAGACAAATCATACCCTCTTTTTATCTGGAAATGGCTCAAGGACCTCAGTACTTACTTAGTCCCATAGGTGGCTACGTGTTATGAAATACATATTCTCACAGGATTGACAAAATAGGTGCTATCATACAAGTAAAAATTCATGATGATGCAATTCTGCAAAGACTCTGAGCCAAAAATACCAAGACTTTTGAGAGGGCTATTCAGAAGAATGGCCACCAATCTATCACCTTGTGAATCATGAAAATGGACAATGATAACGTACAAAATAATATCTAAACTTCTTAGTCCCCAAAGCCATTCTATGATCTCTAGTAATAGAAAAGAAGCATGTTGGCAGTTGAACAGGAGTCCTTATAACTCCATTTTTATTCCATTACACACCTCATGTAACATTCAAATTTACACAGAAGTCGTCACGATGAAACTCTGATTACTTTAAATGAGAACAAAAAAATGTAATTAGATGGCCATAAGAAAGGCAATGCCCTTATCATCACAGGAAAATGATATAACACCTGCAATCTACTGGCCATTCTATCTCCCCAGCTCTATGTCCAACATGAAAATGAGCACTGGTTTGTACACCTGAAGCCCCAAACAAATTAGGCCACACCTAATGCAGATGATGCAAATGATCTAAAATGAATTGAAAATATGTATCTTCTCCTCCAATCACATTTTATTTGATCTTCACTGAAGAGCTACAACATCAGGCCTAAATTGTCTGGGTTGCCTTTTGAAAGACTTCAGCAGGATGGGGGTGATCTTGTCTGAGGAGCACTGTTTTCTCACCTGTCACTAGGCCCCCCTGCTTCTGAAAAGCCTTTTATACTTTGTCAATCCCTTCTGTATGTTTCTGAGCATTAAAACAATGTCCTAAGGTAGGTAGTAAGAGAGAGAAAATTATCCACAAATTACATATGAAGACTTGGCTGGAAGAGTTTATATGAGCCATCTTGAAGTCAAACTTTAAGCCGAGAGTACAAGATCCAAGTAAAGTTGAACTTTAAGCGTAGAGTACAAGACCCAAGTGTGCACTTGCCTGTACCTTGGTAAAAGATTGGAGTGGACGTTTTCACTTCATTCCCAAAGACTTGGGAGCGTCTTCAAACATTACATTGCAACTGTATTGAACTGAGGTGGCAGCCTGAGTTTGTGACTTGTCTTTCTCCTAAAAATGGACAGCAGAATGTACATGCTCCTTTGTGGTACACTGGGGAGTATCATGTGATGAGTTTTATTCAAATGAAAATTTTTCAAAGGCTGAAAGTTTCCTCCTTTTTTGTCTTTAATATAATTATCATTGCCCCATTTTCAGTCTTTTTACTGCTCTGAAATCATCGATATGTTCTATTGTTGTGATATCATCACTCATCTTATCTCCCTAGTCACTTAAATGCCAATATCTGGTTTGTTCGCACTAATCTCATGACCAAAATATCAACAAACTTACTGACCCTGAAAACATTTCTGATAAAATCATTAAAACCACATACTGTTTTTTGGGGGAACTGGAGGCCTACAGCAGGCTTCACACCTCTGGATGTTTACTGATTCCTGAATTCACAATGGTTAACTCCAGCATCTCAGCTCACAGGTAGTGGCCAATCAAGGTTATACATCAGTGTAATTCAGCATTTAAACAATGGATAACTTTATTTTTCTCTCAATTTTGTGCTTTCACAATATTCCAACAAGTCATGATATAGGTCAGGTATTCTGTCAGGACAGTCCCTTTCCTTTCTCTTCTTCATAGTTTCTTGTTTAGTTGATGAGAGGACAAGGAAGCAGTAGTAAAATCCTCACCAAACTGTCAACGAGGTAAGAATGATACTGCTCAAAAGAACCTTGGGCTTACAGACTTGATACTTTATTTCTATTTCTTGAACAATCATGTAGAGAACTCTGTACTCTCTACCTTATTTTTCCCTTTTGGTCAATTGGAAACACCATCACTGCAAAGGGAAATGGTGATATCCAATGCTAAAGCCATCACCCATGATATTCTCATGCACTTTTTGTATGAGACAAGGAGGAAGGCACAGGGAGCAGGGAATAGGGTGCCAGTTACTTGGAGGACTTGACTTTGCCTGTCCCCATGGGTTCCACAGTGCATCTGTGTCTTTAGGGGCAGGGCTTCCCTTTCCACTCTGACCGTAAAACATCATAGGTTAAATAAAAATAAGATTCTTGCATTGGTTAAAAAAGAATAATTTCAGTTGTCAATATCTGCTTAATACATTGTTCCAAAATGCAGTGGCTTAAAACAACATTTTATTTTCTCACATTTCTTTAGGCCTGGAATTCAGATGATGCACAGCAGGAATCCTCAAGGTGGGCTCTTTGCTCCCAAGTGTAGTGCCTCCACTGGGATGGCTCTCCGAGGTTCATCTGTTTGGAGCCCCAATTTTCCTCCAATGGACGAACTCCTCGACTCTCCTCTATGTGATGTCAGGGCCTCTGCTCCTTTGCATGGTCCCTCTGTGTGGTCTTTCCACATGGTCTGTTGTAGCAGGGTAGGTAAGCTTCTCACAGGGCAGCTCAAACCTCTGAGAGTGCTAAATCAGAAGACAGTGCTACACCGTCTTAAGGCTGAGCTCCAGAACCTACACAGCATCACTTCTGCCACATTCTGTTGGTTTACGCAAGTCACAGGCTCAGCCCAAGGGGAGAAAACTGCACAGGGCATGAACCTTGGGAGGTGCAGTTCATGGGGGCCACCCGCCAAAGTTAGGGAAAGGGAGTTGGGGTTCTTGAGTGTCCTTTGCCTGGCGTGCCTGCTATGAGCAATGCACTCCTTCCCTGACCACCCCTCATGCTTCTTTCCCTTGGCCACATATGTGCTCCCTGTTCAGTGGCATGTGGAAGCCAGTTTGTCAGAGCTGATCTTGTACATCTCTTTTTTTTTTTTTTTTTTTCCAGATGGAGTCTCACTCTGTCACCTAGGCTGGAGTGCAGTGATGTGATCTCGGCTCACCACAACCTCCACCTCCCAGGTTCAAGCCATTCTCCTGCCTCAGCCTCCCAAGTAGCTAGGACTACAGACATGTGCCACTATGCCCGGCTAATTTTTGTGTTTTTAGTAGAGATGGGGTTTCACCATGCTGGCCAGGCTGGTCTTGAACTCCTGACCTCAGGTGATCGGCCTGCCTCGACCTCCCAAAGTGCTGGGATTACAGGCATGAGCCACCGCACCCGGCCTATGCATCTGTTTTCAACTCCACATTCAATGACCTCACTTTGGAAGCTTGAAATTGGCCATGATGGGAATATTCCTGTCATAGAAAATTGGAAAACACTCCAAATCAGAGCTTGTTATGCTGTTTGCTTTATTGCTTATTTTAGATTATCAGTTTCCCAACACACCACTGTGCCCACTCCATTCCCATCCTGCCATACCTTCCTTTCTATCTCTCAGTTAGGCTCATAAAGGATGCCCTGATAATCATGAAAGGTGTTTTCCTACCATGAGTAGGATCATTATATAGTGAACTAGGCATGGGCTTTTTGAATTTTATTTATTTATTTGTTTAAAGATGGGGCCTTGCTCTGTTGTCCAGGCTGGAGGGCAGTGGTACTGTCATTGCTCACTGTAGCCTCAAACTCCTGGGCTCAAAGGATCCTCCCATTTCAGCCTCCTGAATTGCTGGGATTACAAATGTGAGCCATTGCACCCAGCTTAGATATGGACTTTGGTTTACACACTAAATCAATTTCAAATCTTAGGTCTATAATTTACTACTTGTGTGTTCTCAGGCAAGTTATCTAACCAGGTAAATCTCAGGCAAAATATGTAGCTGAGAGTTTGCAGTAAGTTGAAATACATTTTTTTTTTTTTAAGATGGAGTCTTGCTCTGTTTCCAGGCTGGAGTGCAGTGGCACTATCTCAGTTCACCGTAACCTCCACCTCCTGGGTTCAAGCCATTCTCCTGCTTCAGCCTCCCGAGTAGCTGGGATTACAAGTGTCTACCACCGTACTCAGCTAATTTTTGTATTTTTAGTAGAGACGGGGTTTTACCATGTTGGCCAGGCTGGTCTTGATCTCTTGAACTCACGATCCACCTGCCTCAGCCTCCCCAAGTGCTGGGATTACAGGCGTGAGCCACCACGCCCAGCTGAAATACATTTTTATAAAGTAAAAACGAAAACCTCAAAGGTTCAGTATTGTTAGTTCTGATCCTTCTCCTCAGGATGTTTTTTGGTTGGTTGGTTGGTTTGTTGGTTGGTTGGTTTTCCTGAGGGTGGGGTTTGAAGCACCATAGAAAACAATGAAACTGAGATTTGGGCTGGGGTTCTGGCCAGCCACACAGTGGCCAATGTTCTCTTCTCTATCCACAGCTATTCCTGGTAGTAGCTGTAGTCACCAAAGGCTCTACCTGGGGGAGCAGGCATGGTGCCCCAGCTTTGCTGCAGAGCTATCTGGACCTGCCTTCATGGGGAGGCTGTATAAGTGATGGCCACAGATGTCAAACCTGATAGGCCACTCCCCTAACACAAACCTCTACCCCGCTTCACCCCTGCATGCCCGAGTTTCCACCATTGATTCATTTTTGTGAGCCAGACAGTCTCACTAGAGTTGCCCTCTAAATTTCCTAGATGCTTTCATCCCAGAACAGTAGGAAAGAGAGCTCAAAAGGTCTTGCTTATCTAGGATAAAAATTAAACATTTACAAAGAGATTACTACAATAGTCCAAAAAGACAACTTATTCTCCAAAACAAAACCATAGCCTTTAATAGCTCTGTACTCACAAAATGCATAAAAATGCATTCTAGAAACTCATTTTATTTAACACAGCTAGTAATTATCTTTTCACACTAATAATTTTAACCTTGAGGCACTAGGATAATATAAATATCCCAAAGTCATTAATTTATATGTTATATTATGCAAATAGTTAGTGGTCATTCAAAAATTTGACTTAGACTGCATCCCCATCAAGGAGAAGAACCCAGTGCATTTATTTTCTTCACTAAGTGGTAGTGGTGTTGCCAAATCAGGAACTGGCTCTCTTTATTTATCAGTATTAGAGCTTGCTATTCAATAGAATAGCACATAGAAACATCTAATCATGATGAATAAGTAAGGTCTGCAGCATTTCAAATTATAAACTTATGGCTTTGATACATGGGCTGAAAAATAATGAACATAAGCCAAAAAATGTCTATTGAAATGACTTGTTTTCAAGGAAGCTGCTCACATTTAACAAGATCCATGGAATACTCACAGCAAATACAAAAAAGGTAAAGTGCAATAAAACAAAGTGAAATATACAGCTTCAACTGCCCCATAAATGTAACAAGAGTTCTGGTTTTGATTATTTTGACTGGAGGTAGGGTGGGAGGGAAGATATGTTGAGTAAATTAAATTTTAGCCCCACAGGCATTTGCAAAATATATGACCAATCTGCAAATAGATGTGGTTTTTGGTTATACTATTTAATGAGGTAGAAAAGAAAAATAGATTTTTGAATTTTAGCCCATGATATTAATCTAGCTTGCTAGAAACACAGTGGGTTTATAATCAATATTTACATGGGCATTGCCTGTCTAAATTGACTTTTAAGTGGAATGTTCAAATGCATGACTCAAATCACTCTTAGTCACTGTTAAAATTAAAGCCAGGTACTTTCGTTAGAAGGTCGTGGTGTCGTATTCTTACAGCTTTTATGGAGGCATATAAGATGCAGATTCCTTTAATAAAGAAAGAGTAAAAAGTTGTACAAACAGGTAAGATGAGCTTAACGTGAATAAAAATAGAACCCTGAATTTTTCACATAATTCTATATCCACAAGCTCAAGAGTGAGTACAGGAAATAAAATGAAAAGCAGCAAATTGCTCCCTTCATTGTATAACATATGTAGTAGATTACTGCCAGTTGATACACAAGAAAGGAGATCGACTCATGGGTATCTTGTTAACGTAATTAAAGCTTCACGGATACATAGGTTTCTCAAGACTAAAGTTTTGAAGCTCCGTTGTGTTAATGAACACAAAAGCTGGCCTGATCACTGAAAATGTCATCACTGCCACAAGAGGTTACATTTGTCCTCAGCAAGTTCCTGCAGGTTACGTAACAAAGATGACTTCTGTTCTAATGATCATCCACACAATTTTAAAATAATGGTACTTCTGAGGCTGCTGCTGATTGATCTACTACAATTTTCAAACCTTTAGCAGACCTCAATCTTCTCTTTTTTAATAAAGTGCCTTAGTCATACACTGCATTGAGACTCAAATTCATGAATCATTGTAAATGATACATTTTCTTATTAGCTGATATGGTAATTCCTCCAACATTCACAATTTTTCAAATTGCCTTTAAAAGGGTTGCCAGTGCTAAACTGTTAAAGATACGGCTTGGAAAAATTTACCATAAGCAAATGCATTGAAGAACTTTGAAAATTCAATGTAGCTGGCTTTCTAGTGCCACAGATAAAAGTAGATTAATAGTTTAATTAAACACGTTAGAGGCTCTGGGTATTGTAGCTATTACACCTTTGACCTCATGGGAGTCTGTCGACAATGTAGGGAGGGTGAGTACTGAGGTTACATATTTATGATGTGCAGCTGACTCAAAAAGTGTACTAAGCTAGATAGAACTTGTAATTAACCAAAAGATCCAGTAAATTATGAGATCAATAAAATTTCCTGGGTGCCATAGTTTTCAGAAGTAGTGCATTCCTAATTTATTGGCAAAAACTTCATGGACTTGCAAGGAAGATAAATAAAAATGCCTGGATGTAAAAATAAATATGTATGCTTGACAAATCTGAAATGCACTGTTTACAGCTAATGAGGAGGTGACTGTGCATTTTGCTTCATGTTTTATATCTAGAGCAGGGCAGAACATTAAAACCAATATAACTGATAACCTTGGTGCAAACAGCATAAGCCTGCATTTCCCATTATTCCCCAGAGATGGAATTAATTAGTGCTTGTCAAAACCAGAGCAATCCTCTGCCATAAAACTAAAAGTAATGGAGAGGCCACGAATGACTTGGCTCAACTCCAAAAATATTTCTCATCTCTTTAGGAGAAAAATAATGCACACATTTATACATGCAGTATATCTACTTCTTTTATCCTTGATACCTCATAAACACACACCACACACACACACACACACATACACACACACACCCTTTTTGGCTACAGTTTGACAAATATGTGTAAAATGCCTACCATGTGAGGAAGCAGAGAATAAAAAGACATTAAGAGTTCACAGTTTAGTGGGCAGCAGAGACTGATAGAGGGCACATTTCAACTCAAGGTGTTAATGATTATGGGAAAACATGCCTTGAGTTATGGGGACTCAGAGGGGCATCTACCTGAACCTGTCAGGGAGGTCAAGGAGAAGAATGGCTAAGTAAGGGGCTTCTAAATGTAATGATAATTCTATTATTGATGACTTGCCTATTTCACAAATTCTTTCATAAAAGTGGTTAAGATGCCTTCACACCTACTGTTGCTCCCTGTTGGACTGTCTTCCCTTACCTCTGTATCCTAACTAGCTCATCTGCATCCTGCAGGCTCCAACTCCAGGGCCCCTCTCCAGTGAGGCCTTTTGTAATTCCCCTCCCAGTTTACATTTAGTTGCAAACCCTTCCCCTTCCATTCTCCCTTATAGCATCTTGTCCCCCCTATGGTCTTACTATATTTTATAATTATTATAATTTTTTTACTTTGATAATTATTTGTGCTACTCAGTGTGGTCCATGGATCAGCCACCTCTGAGCTTCTTAGAAATGCAGAACAACCACCCCAACACCAGATCCTACTAAATCAGATCTATAGGTTCACAAGATCTATAGATGATTCATATGCACATGCAAGTTAAGAAGAAATAACCTAGGTGTACCCTCCTTTACATTTCAATATGGTAGCCACAAGTCACATATGGCTACTCAAATTAAAATTAATCACAGTTTAAAAATCCATTTCTCACTAGCCACATTTCTCATACCCAATAGCCATGGTTAATGTACTGGAGAGTACAGACATGGAACATTTAAGGGCAGAAATTTCTATTGGATGTGATAGACTATAAGCTCCTTGAGATCAGGGCTGTTTTTTTTCCTCCCTACTGAGCAACCAGTAAACTAAAGTAGTATACCTAGAACGCTGGGGAAATGCATGTAAAAGTTTTTCTTAAATATCTTAAATGAAAATATGCTAAAGTACTTCAAAAAATATTTGGCCCACAGAAAGTGAAAAATAAATCCTATTTCCCTTCCCCTTTACATGTGATATTCAAAATATCTCTGGGACACAGACCATGAAGAGGTGCTAAGCAGGCTACATCATAAACTAGCAAGCTTTTAACATTTTTATCTTTTTTTTTTTTTAAATAGAGATTCTTGGGCTTCCACTTATGAAGACTGGGATTTAGTGGAACTGAGGGTTCATACTTCTGACATGAGTTAGCCACCTATTTTTAGATTTGAGACTCTGGATAGTTGAAATCCCATTCTTTTTACAGGAGTTGGTTTGATTTCACTCCCTGATGTGTAACTGATAAAAATAATTGGCAAGAGTTTAAAAATGATGTAACAGAATGTTCAGAAGCAAGTTCCAGAAAACTTAACTCAAGCTGCCTTAAGAAAATAAAAGACAATATATAGATTCCTATATCTGAAAAAGTCAGGGTGGGGGTTAGAAGAAAATGTCAGAAGGATCCTATATCTTCCCCTCTTTCCTAATTTCCTATACATCAGGTTCATTCTGGAGCTCCATGTGGTAGAGAGACAGTGGCTGTATTAGTCTGTTTACACACTGCTAATAAAGACATACACGAGACTAGGTAATTCAGAAAAGAAAGAGGTTTACTGGACTCACAGTTCCATGTGGCTGGGGAGGCCTCACAATCATGGCAGAAGGGAAAGGGCATGTCTTACACGGTGACAGGCAAAAAGAGAACTTGTGCAGGGAACTCCCCTTTATAAAATCATCAGCTCTCGTGAAACTTATTCACCATCACAAGAACAGCATAGGAAAGACCCAACCCCCATCATTCAATTACCTCCCACTGGGCCCCTCCCACGACATGTGGGAATTGTGGGAGCTACAATTCAAGATGAAATCTGGGTGGAGACACAGTCAAACCATATCAGTGGCCAAGATCTCCAGGGCTCTCTTCCAAGTTATAATCAGCAGGAAAGGGCAGATGGCCTCTGTCTCAACAGTCTCTGAAAGTTCTTTTGCATGTCATTGGCTTTGGCTGGAGAGTTTGCCACTCTGATGCATCGCCATGGCCAGGAGAATATGTCGTGTGAATTGGCCAAGCCTGAGTCACATGCCCACCCATGAACCCACCCCATCTGAAGAACCTGTAGTGACAGTGAAAGCAAGGGTATGTTCCCCAAAAGAAAATCAGAATGGAGTTGTCAGGAGAAAAGCGAACAGATTTGGGGTGACGAAAACAAACAACAGAAGTCTACTACATGCCACTAAACTTCCTATGAAATGAATGAATGAATGAGTGAATGAATGACTCTGATTTTGTGCATGTATATGTATAAAATAGAACAGATTTTGAAAATGAACTAGCATGCTTAACTAGCACTACTAATCACCATTTATGGCTATGCAAGTTCTTGACATGAGAAATGAAGAATTTCTAACCTGGACCCAAAGCTATATATAATTATAAATATGAAGTCATTAAAATCTCTATTATTTCATCTGTGCAGAGACCATTCATAAGCACATACCAAAATCTACTCCAGACCCAAAGGAGACTCAGCTTCATGTCACCAGTGTAAACCTTACTATTTCCTTTTGAGTTAAGCAGCTTAGTGAGTCCTGGATCCTTCTCAGCATCCTGTGTGTCTGTTTGCTACAGTGGGTCAGAGACTCGGGTTACTAACCGGTCTTTACATCCCTGCAGGAATGATTTCTTTACAAAATATTGTTGTGCTCCCTCTCTGGGACAATATTTTCAGTTGATAAGGCACGCCGGTACAAAATGAAATAATTCAGTCCAATAATTCAATGTAAAACTACAAGCCAAGACTGTAGCAGTGGCTGCAAATTTTCAGAATCTAATTTTGAGACAAGCAGCTCACAGACTCAACTTCACTTGTTGTTAGCACTCACAAATTGTAAGCGTAAGCATTCCGCCATGACGCAGAGAAACTGATCCACAAGGTGTTTTGCTCAAACACATGTTCCCATGATTCCATCTCATATTATTGATGAAGACTCTCTAGATGTCACTTGGTGGACAAGTGATATTTCTTAGTCACAGGATACTAAAGCTGGAAGGGGGTCTAGACACCAACTAGTCAGTATTTTCAAACTTTTTTCCATTAAGGATTCTATGAACATAAGCATGGGAGAGGCCTCTCCTCATGTTCTTTATGATGTATGGTAACACTTTTTATTAGCTCTGTTCAGAGCCAGTGAATTTCCTTTCCATGGGAGATGATAAAAATGGCCACAATATCCCCATCCCTTACATTCTTATCTTTGCCATCTGGTGTCATAGATCTTTCCACCAACAAGTGGGATGTATTCCTTTATCTCTTAAATCTGGCCATGTCTTTCCTGGGCCAATGGCTCATTAGAAAACATGATGAAAGTAAAAGCCTGCAAAGAGGATTGGGGCTTGCCATCTTGCTGTTTTAGAAACTAAGGTACCATATGAATAAGTCTGAGTACTGCTGGAGAGAAGAGGCCAAATAGAGGAGAAACACTGCGCTCAGCCAAAACCATAATGTAAAGCTGATGCTATCCTGGGTTATCCAGCAGCAAGCTAAGGGACTGGCTGACAACCATTGAATGATAGAGCCCAGGTAGAGATCAACTGAGCCAGCCCATTCCAGATCATGAGTTACATTAAAGGGTTTTAAGCGACTAAGTTGGTTTTGTTATACAGCAAAAACTAGCTCACACATTTTTCTTTTTTTTTTTTTTTTTTTTTTGAGGCGGAGTCTCGCTCTGTCGCCCGGACTGGAGTGCAGTGGCCGGATCTCAGCTCACTGCAAGCTCCGCCTCCCGGATTTATGCCATTCTCCTGCCTCAGCCTCCCGAGTAGCTGGGACTACAGGCGCCCGCCACCTCGCCCAGCTAGTTTTTTTTTTTTTTGTATTTTTAGTAGAGACGGGGTTTCACCGTGTTAGCCAGGATGGTCTCGATCTCCTGACCTCGTGATCCGCCCGTCTCGGCCTCCCAAAGTGCTGGGATTACAGGCTTGAGCCACCGCGCCTGGCCCATTTTTCTTTATCATAAAACACAGCTCAGATCTTCAAGGACCAAGATAAGAGAAGTGATAAAACTAATAGCGAAAGTGATCATGTGACTACTTCAAAGTCAAGTCTTCACGGGTCCATGGCTGAAACCTTGACCTCGTCACTTCCAGTCTTTCTTTAGACTTGCAGCATACAATATGATATTCAATATATACGATACTGATATGATTTATATGAATATGATATTCAATATATTGACTTGCATCTCTAAATGAGGGTAATAAAAGTACTGACTTCTAGGCTGCTGTGAGGCTTAAATTAGGTAATGCACACAAAACACATAGCACCAAGGCTGTCACACAGTAGGTGCTCAATACGTGTTTATAAAGGAAAACATAAAGCAAGTTGTTAGTAGCACTGTCTCCAGTCTTCGCCCAGCCTATTCTCCCACCTGCCCTCTCTGCCCCTGATTCTAAACTCTACTTCTTGACAATTTTCTTAGGTCTTCCTGGTTGGGGACATTTTGATTTAGGACATTCCTTTGACTTTGGCAAATAAAATCCAATTTTCCTTCCAGTCTTGGCCTTGTTCTTGCTAGGCAAATTCCCTAATGATACCCGTTCTCTCCATTCCCTAATGACCAGCTCAAAGTGCCCTTCCAGGAAGGAGGATCATATATTAGGCTTAAACCTAATGATAGGAGGCTTTCACATTTTCACTTGGATTAATAAACTGCACCCTAATGAAAAATCAGGGAGCAGGAGTTGGGGGGAGTGATGTTGTTACTGCATTTCCAGCTAGGAGACACTGTGACATTACTGACAGTTTTCAAGAGTAGGAAAGATCCAGGGTACATAAGTCGGCTCAGTTTAAACCCAGTGAAAATATCTTAGCATTAGAAATAAAGCCTTGGCAATCACATAATGAGGGAAAAATATATAAACTTATACGCTACACATTTCATGTGAGCAATAATACTTACTGAGGCTGGAAAAAGCAATCTCCTATCATCCTACAGAATTATAGTGCAGCAAACAATATTGTCAACAAATCAGTGGTAATTATATTGGTACTTTGACCTCATTGCCCCCATGTATAATGTGTTTCCTTTTATTCAAAGATCTGTTACATCAAACTAGTTAGTTATGAGATAAAAGTAAATAACACAGTTGGACCTCACTTTTTTCACTTGTTAAAAGAAAAGGTTGGAGTATATGTTGTTTTAGGTCCTCTCTAGCTCTAAATGCTGTAGTTTCTCTAAATTTTTTTCCTGTTCTTAGGTTTTTAATGTTCATGTGTAGCTAGATATTTGCTATTTCTAGGTCATGCCCTACTCAAATACACCTTCTTTCTATAAGCATAGTTTAAAAATGACAGTCATTTACAGGAGCCTACTAGCTAATCTATGTAGAAGGAATGATAGAATTAGAGAATCACCATTTTGCTAACCCTACTGGATTGATTTACATAAGGCTCATCAATGGATAATACAAGCTTTAGGTTTGGGTAAGCAAGCTAGGAAATGATGCCAGTGTCAACTCATAGATTACTTACTAATTGAAAATGAAGGAGAAAATGTATCTTCGTAATCGAGATAATTTTGTGACAATCATCAAAATCAGGTGACCAAACACGGCACCGCTAATAACAATGGGAACCTCCTGATGTGAATGAAATGCACAACATCACCTATGATTTTTATTTTTTATTTTATTTTTGAGACAGAGTCTCACTCTGTCGCCTAGGCTGGAGTGCAGTGGCATGATCTCGGCTCACTGCAACCTCTGCCTCCCAGGTTCAAGCAATTCTCCTGTCTCAGCCTCCCAAATAACTGGAATTACAGGCATGTGCCACCACGCCCGGCTAATTTTTGTATTTTTAGTAAGACGGAGTTTCTCCATGTTGGTCAGGCTGGTCTCGAACTCCCGACCTCAGGTGATCTGCCTGCCTCGGCCTCCCAAAATGCTGGGACTGATTACAGGCATGAGCCACCGTGCCCAGCATTTTTTTTTTTTTTTTAAGGCAGAGTCTCGCTCTGTTGCCCATGCTGGAGTGCAATGGCACGATCTTGGCTCACTGCAAACTCAGCCTCCTGGGTTCCAGTGATTCTCCTGCCTCAGCCTCCCGAGTAGCTGGGATTATAGACACCTGCCACCATGCCCAGCTAATTTTTGTATTTTAGTAGAGACAGGGTTTCACCAAGTTGGCCAGGCTGATCTTGAACTCCTGAACTCAGGTGACCTACCCGCCTCAGCCTCCCAAACTGCTGAGGTTACAGATGTGAGCCACCATGCCTGGCCTCACTTATGAATTTTTCTAGCCAAAAATATTCAACCTGAATGTAATCACACCTCAAGATGTAACTTGTAGTTTACAAGAAATAGAAGACTTAAAAATGTTATGTAGCTCTTTAAGAAAATGATCAGAAAAATTCAAAATATAGTACTTCACCAAAGCAGGACGCTGTTCTATATTGATAGAAACTAAAGGAACATAAAAAACAAATTTAGTGCTTAATCTATGATTGGTTTAAATAACAATAATAACAGTGAAGAGTCGTAACAGGTTGGAGGATTAACTGAGGGAATTCAAATATGGCTGAGTATTAGATGATACGTAATTTCTGTCCATTTTGGGGGTGTTATAAAGATACTATGGTTGTGCAGCAGAATGTCTGTATTCTGAGGAGATGCAAGTTGAAGCATTTGGGGTGATTTGTCATAATTTCTCCAATTTGCTTTCATAGATAGATAGATACATAGATACATAGATAGAGTATTAGGTCATTCTTGCATTGAAATAAAGAAATACCTGAGATTGGGTACTTTCTAAAGAGAAGGGGTTTAATTGGCTCATGGTTCTGCAGGCTGTATAGGAAGCATAGCAGCGACATCACTTGGCCTCTGGGGAGGCCTCAGGGAGCTTTTACTCATGGCGGAAGGTGAAGCAGGAGTGTGCACGTCACATGGAGAAAGCGGGAGCAAGCAAGGGAGAAAGTGGGGAAGAAGTGCCACACACTTTTAAATGACCAGATCTCACAAGAACTCACTATCATGAAGACCGCGCCAAGCCATGAGGGATCCACCCCGATGACCAAAACACCTCCCACCAGGCCCCACCTCCAGCTCTCCAGCTTTGGGGATTACAATTCAACGTGAGATTTGGGTGGGGACAAATATCCAAACTATATCAGACAGATAGATGATAGACAGATTGATAGATTGTAAACTGATTGATAGATAGATAGATAGATAGACAGATAGATAGATAGATAGAAAAAGAAAACTAAAATACAGAAAATTTCTATTATTAAATCCAGGTGGGGAATATATCTGTTTATTGCACTATTTTTTCAATTTTTCTTAATGTTTAAAATTTTTTATAATAAATAAATTGGGGAAATTATCCCTTCCCCCATGAGAAATGACTCAACTATAAAGGTGGGTGTGCTTCTTTACCAATGCAGGGGGTTCTTCTGTGGTTGTGCCAGGGTGCTTGTCCTCCACTAGACTGTAACCTTCTTGAGGGCAAGCACTAAATCTAATTTACAGTTAATATGCCCAGTGCTTGATCTCAGTGCCTTGCACATGGGGAATATTTATTGAATTTAATTGAAATTCATGTATTGACTGAGTGATCACACAGGCTGACCTAGGTAACAACACACTTTTGATACATTAAAAATTCAGTGTTCAGAATAAACTGAAATCAATAATGAATAGGGTTAGAAAAAAATACATAAATCTTTATTAGGGTCAAATAATTTTCTTAACATCTGGCATCAGAATTCCTCCACAGGGAGAAAATGAGACTTTGTTTAGAAAAGTATCCTGATAATAATTATGTGTGCAAAGAAAGACCATAGGGCAGGCTGCTGAAGGGTAAAGCTGAGCTAAACGGGGAAGATTGGATCACACTGAATAGAAGATGGAAGAGATAACTTAATTGATTGATTATTCATTTAGATATCTCCTCCTCTGTAGAGTTGCCGGAGGGTTGAGAGATGTTTTTCTTTAAATAAGAGATGTCTAACACTCAGTTTCATATTATTTGCGTTTTGGGGATATATGCCACTCTGTGTTCTGAAACTTCCAGTCAAGTAATGTTATCGGCTATGGACCAATTTTATGAAGGTCTTAAGAAATCAGATGGCAGCAGATAAGAATTCATTTAAAACATAATTTAACTACCTTGTTAATTACAAGGCTACTCATTTACTTTTCCATTTATCTTCATACCCTTTCAATTTAACTAAAACTTTTTTTTTACTATTTTCTCTACAGCATGAAATATCAAGCATATCTCCAAGAGAAACAAAATGAAGATGAAGATCTGGGGGGTCAGATCATCAAACAGGCAGAGCTTCACCAGGTGGCATGATTTTAGGAGGATCACCACAGGCTGGACTGTGGATTCTCAGTTTCTTGGGGCATCCAGAAGTGGGATGCTTAGAGAGTAAGTCTCATATGTATAAACAAGAACATCAAGGTTGCTTCATACACATGAAAGCAGGATAAGGGAATGGAATGCTTCACGCAGGAAGTATGGCTTGATGCGCCATCTTCCTTCTCATGGCCTCTTTTCTCCTCTCTGGAGACTGAAATATATTTTCTGCTGGGTTTAGGATGAGGTTGAAGAAGTAAAGACAAATTCTTACTCTTTGCTGACCATCCTCTGCAGATGGAGTGAAACTCAATTGACTAGTTTCTATTGTGACTCTCACATTGCAGCCCTACTTCTCCAGGTTCTCTTGCAAATTCCCTAGGATGCTCCACTGACATGGACAAAATTGTCTTTGGTTTACCACAGGACATGTCAATGTCCATGGACATGTCCTGTGGTTTATCAGAGAGTGAAAGACAATTTTGTATGGATGTAGGTAGTTTACATGTAAGGGGTGAGTTTTATCCTCTTATTACCATATCATTCGTTGAAGACAGGAATCCACACATGTCAACCAAGGTACCAACTATGATATACTGCTGACCATAAGTTTAGTGACGAGGCTTTTAAAACAAATGAAAATAGGAGGACAATAATTCCTTTAGAAGAAGACTCACAACTGGCATACAAACATTTGTTGAAGCTTGACCAAATTAACATTAACTCAAATGCTCAACAATCATTTAGAAGCAAAATAGATAGCACTAGGCCAGCAAACCTAGCCAACTCCCTTTTCAATTCTCAATCAAGACTTCAAATTACATCCAGGAGAAAGTCTCTGTGTGAACCTTTGGCATCTGTCTAGCACTGCCTAATTACCTTTTATCGTTACGCAATCCAACTAGATAATGCCATTTCCTCAGAACCCATACAATCATCCATGGATGTCCTATTAAACCAGTGCAATAGTTGAATTATTGCCCAGCAATTATCCACTACTTTCGTGTATTCTGTATCTTTACCTTGTGGCTTTGTGGTTCCTCCCACTGAAGGTGGAGTATACCTCCCCACACTCTGACTTTGGGTTTGACCCTGAGGTTTGCTGTACCCACTGGGATGACAGCTGACATGATCCAAGCAGAGGCTGGGTCTGCACTTGTGCCACTGTGCATGTCTCTTCTGTCAACACCATAAATAAAGAGCAACTTCTGACCAGCGGTTGCTCCTCAGCCTGAGGTTCCAGACCAAGCACATGAGGATCAGACCTGAGCACAACTCACAGTGAGGAGCCAAACTCAGATGGACACACGTTTTCAGGCGGAGCTACTGAGGCAAGGCCAGACTAGGTCAGCCAACCCCAGCCAGCACCAGCCACATGAGTCAAAATAAATGATTGGAGCTTTAAGCCTCTGATGATTAGGGGGGTGTTATGCAACAATAGCTGATTGATACACTGACTAAATTCTCAGTAATTGCCCCAATTTGGGGATCTCAATTACCTACTACAAGGAATAAATAGTTTATACTGCTTAAACTACATCCCATTAAAGAAAATACATGTACTCGGCTCACTCAGGATATCACGCTGCTCTTCTGTCTTTGATCATTTCATCTAACCCCTTGGTTGTTCAACTCTTCCCAAATGTTTCAATTTCTCCTTTCTTTCCATCCCCCCGATTTTCTTAACAAAGTGAGACTTCTCTGAATCTTCACAGAACTCTTCGCCACATTCATTAGAAAGTCACAACTACTTAATCTAGGTGCAGACTCAAGCTGAAGGTGATTTCTTTAATTTAGTCTCAGAGTTTACTGTTGATCTAAATTACCAAAGCATCACACTCATGATTTATCAAACATAGAGATTGACCAACTGATTTATTCCCTGTTTCTCATTGCGAACTGTGAGTTATATCTTACAGGGTCACAGCCCAGATTTCCAGAGACAGGGACACCTGTGGAGATATCATTATACACACCACTGTGATTAAACTTCAGCTCACATAGAAGCAACACGCACTGCTTTTGCCTGACTTCTGTTTTTGCAGTTGGTTTGTTGATGAGTGGGGCCTTATGTGAGGAAGAAAAAGGCCCATTGGTATTAGATTCAGAGGGGAGAAAATGCTACTCGTTCTGTTCTGTTCCTATATATTCTTATTCACAAGCGTGCTATGGATAAGGTATGCCTTTGTTTAGTAATTTTGAAAGTAGGACTCATTAGACTGATAAAAGACCACAGTCCTATTTTGTTTGGCTAGTACAAGCCCAGACAGGGTTTTTTTTTTTCTGTCTGTTGTGTTTTTCTTTCCAAGTTTTTAATTGTTTTAAGTTTTGAAATAGTGGTCAATATTTTCATATAAAAAATTCAAATTCAGGCCGGGCATGATGGCTCATGCCTATAATCCCAGCACTTTCGGAGGCTGAGGTGGGCAGATCACTTTAAATCAGGAGTTCAAAACCAGCCTAGCCAACATGGTGAAACCCAGTCTCTACTAGAAATACAAAAAATTAGCCAAGCGTGCTGGTACATGCCTGTAGTCCCAGCTACTCAAGAGGCTGAGGCACGAGAATCGCTTGACCCTGGAGGCGGAGGTCATAGTGAGCTGAGATTATACCACTGCACTACAGTGCTGGTGACAGAGGAAGACTCTGTCTCAAAAAAAAAAAAAAAAAATCAAATTCTGACTTCCCTTTAGAAAGAGAAACATCTGGCAACGCTGAGATCTCATTCATCCATTTACCCATTCAACCAGCAACCATGTACTGATCAGAGAAGCAGCATCCGCTCTAAAACAGAACATGAGCTCACCAGTTTGGCTGGTTTGTCTTATAGCCAGCTGACTTCTATTCCTTTACCTTTCTTTCTATAACCCCTTTAAGTATCTGTATTTATAAACCATACATTAATAGGCAAAAATAGTAAATTATTTCTGATCGTGTAAACATTCGAGGACTTCTTTAAGCAACAGAAGTCGCTCGTATATAAGAATTACAAGAACAAAACAGAACAAGTAGTGTTTTCCATTCTGAATGCTAATACTAAGGTGCCTTTTTCTTCCCCAGGAGGCCCCACTCATCAACATACCAACTGTAATATTTTCATATTTTTATATGGAAATATTGGCTACTAATTCAAAACTTAAAACAATTAAGAACTTGAAAAAACAACCACAACAGACAGAGAAAAAAAAAAAAAAAAAAAAA
>NW_012112808.1:2135581-2149902 GCF_000951035.1 Colobus angolensis palliatus | reverse complement strand
AAAAAAAAAAAAAAAAAAAAACCTCTCTGGGCTTGTACAAGCCAAACAAAACATGACTTTGGTCTTTGATCAGCGTAATGATTCCCACTTTCAAACTTTGCTAAACAAAGGTATATTTTGTCCTTAGCATGCTTGTATATAAGAATATATAAGAACAGAATGAGTAGCATTTTCTCCCCTCTGAATGCTAACACCAATGGGCCTTTATATTTTCAAAATAAGAGATAAGAGTAGAATAAAAGTTTGTGTTTATTATTCATTTATCCATTATTTATGAAGTGCCTACTATGTGCCAGTCACAATGTTAAGCACCAAGGATGCAAAGAAAAAAAAAAAAAAAGACCTAATACCAGCCCTTCTGAAACTCAGGATCTACAGTGATGAGTTTAGTATAGCTAACAATGAATTCAGGAGCTAAATGCCCATGTTTCTAGACCCCATGCCCCAGGATACTGATACAGTAGATACTGAATAAAGTCCATAAAAGGGCATTTTAGTATTGGTAATTGTAACACAAGGTGTGGTGATCACACTCTGCAAAATAATAAACAGACGATTTCAGTGCAATGTGAACTGAGATCTGAAATGGGGTAAACCAGAAAATTAGATGAGTCTTTGGGTTAGTTTCAGACTAGTCTATTGGTTTCAGGGAGACATCCAACTTCAATGTGGGTAAAGGGTGGGAAGTCAGCCAGATAAGAATGGATAACAAGTGGTAAGTTTTAAGAGAGTCCTGAGGATATAAGAAAAAATTGGAAAAGGTAAATCTAGAAAGGTAATTAAGGACCAGATCATAAAGGGCTTAATGACGCAACTATATTCATAACAATGGCTCATGAGTTACTGACTACACTATGAATGTGGGATGCATTATTTTATCTCATCTTTACAACATTGCTATGATGCACGTAATTACACCTTAATTTTACAGAGTAGAAGCCTAAGGTTCAGAGTTTAAGCCAGAGGTTTTCATCCTTGACAATATTGCCTTTCCCGGGCAGACAATTTTTTGATGTGGGTACGGTCCTGTGCATTGTAGGCTGTTTAGGAGCATCCCTGGTGCTACAGTTTTGATATGCTTTGTTTGTTCCCAGTAAAGTTCATATTGAAATTTTACCCCCAGTGCTGCAGTGTAGAAAAATGGGGCGTGCTGGGAGGTGTTCGGGCTATTAGGACTGATCTCTCATGAATGGCTTGATAGTGCTCTACAACAGTGAATGACTTTTCACTCTCAAGAGATTGGATGAGTTTTGATGGTAATGAATTCATTCCATTGAGAGTGGGTTGTTGGAAAGTCAGGGCACCTTCAGGTTTTCCCTTCTTTGCATGTGCCTGTTTCCCCTGTGACCTTCTTTGTGTTTTGATTCAGCACAAAAGCCCTCATTAGAGGCTGAGCATTTGCTGGTGCCCTGCCTCTTGCACAGCCTGCCTCTTGTGAGCCATACAAACCTCTTTTCTTTATAAATTACCCAGCCTCAGGTATTCTTTGTAGCAACACAAAATGGACTAAGACACCTGGTCTCTACCCACAAGATTTGAGTAGTGCCTTACCCCATAATGTGACAAACAAAAATATCTCCAGACATTACCAGATGTCCCCTGAAAGGTAAAATCACTCCTAGTTAAGAATCACTGGTTTAAACCCTTAAAAACAGTGAGGTCTCGCAAATAGTAAGAGGCCAGTTGGAATTTGGTGTCATTCTATTAACTGCATAGCTCAAACTCTGAAACGTCTGAGGTGAAAATTACTACAAAACAGATGCAAATGATTAGATCAAAACTTTGTTTTGAAAAAAGAGGTTGCTCTTTTGTAAAAGCCTCAGTACAAAGTGAAAAAAATTACAAACTAAAGGCTTTTAATAAAAAGAAAAAGACTAGAATCCAATTAAACATAATGTTGAAGGGTCTGAATGTTTGGCTTGAGCTGCTAATGGAGATCTGGAGTTGTAGGAAAAGAAATCCCACACATGCACACCACAGTTCATGCCTGTGGGTCCTGTAATTTTATCTGGTGATGCCTTAAAGTAAATGTGACATTACACACATTTTAGCATCTATTTTCCCAGCAGGAAGTGTAAGATAAAGAGGCTCAATCAGTATGTTAAAATAAGATCTGATGCAGGGGAGGGAAAAAAAGCTTTCAGATCATAAGAAACACCATCCCGAGGAAATTAAAAGCCTGAAATATGGCATATGATTACTGACACCAAAATCCTGCTGTTGTGTTTTTGAAGGACTTTTAAAGATGCTTTCTATTTGCTAAATAAATCTGCAAAACTACATTGCTTTCCAGGTGTCAGTGAGCTTCAGTGAAAAAAAAAATGATGTGCATGGATACCATCACCAAACTTTCTCAACGGAGGAATTATTGAAGAGAAAAGGGTTGCTTCAATTAACATATGTCAAATGAAAACAGTCTTGATGATAACTTTTTTCAAGCTTCTATTTCCATCTATTCTTTCCAAGCAAATAGATGAACAAACTTGTACCATATGGATATGAACTGGTTTGAAATTAATCAATCAATAAGCACATCACATTGGTAGCTTGCCTGCCTTCTTTTTTGTTCTCTCCTCCCATTATGACTTTATTTCTTCAATTATTCACTCATTCCATCGTTCACTTAACAAATATTTACTAAGTGCTCACTTTATGTGACTTTATGAACTTCTGGTGGTATAATGAAGACCCAAACTAGATACAGACTCTGCCTTCATGAAACTTTCAATCCAGTGGGGGTGGTAGACAATAATTAATATATTACTCGAGCAAAGTAAAACTGCAATTCTAATGAGAGCTGTGACAGACAGGAACGGTTGCAATAAGAGCCTATAACAGAGGTCTTGTATCCTATCAGAAAGTTAAGAAAGGCCTCCCTGAGATAATAACTGCAGGAGAAGCAAGAGGCAACGAGGTAACAAGCACTCTAGGTGGTCAAGATGACATGAGAAGCAACAAAAAACTTCTGGTTGATGCAGGTATGGCATACTTGAAGAACTAAAAGAAGGTGGGTTTGGGTTGTGCACACAGCAAAGACAAAGATGGTGAGATACATGGAGGAAGGCTTTGCCCAGCCTCAGGTCTATCCCATGTACAGATCTTTGTCCTATTTCTATCAAGAGAGAGAAAAAAAAAAGCTTTGCTATCTTGCAAGCTTTTGATTTGTGTCTGTAGAAGGCAGGCATGCACATAGGCAATAAGATATTAAAAATAACTGGAAATAATCAAGGTATCATATACGTACAAATCAAGACCTGAACATTCCACTTAGTCCAGCTGCATTTTAAAACAGTTTCTAAGATCAGGCACAGTGGGAAATAAATATGGTATTGGTATCCAATGAACATTAGATCTCACTATACTCCATCCTCCCAAAACCCATTAGACTTGATTTTACATATTTTCCTAAGATCAAATTTGGATTTAATCCTTAAAATTTAAAAATTAAAAGCAACTATGTTACTATATGTCTCAAGAAACGAAGCGTGCTTGAGTGAGTCTTGGATCACTTTTTTTAGTCTCTTCTGGCTAGAAGAATCAGTAAGATCTTGACAGTATTGTTGCAGGCACTTTGGTGATGTGCTACCCTGAGAAATCTTGAATAGCACCAACATATCACTGGGGTCTCTTTAGTAAAAACCATCCTCGTGAGCATGTAGGCTGCTGGTTTGGAAAATGTAGGGGAGGTCAGTCACACTGAACACTGAACACTTAACCAGTTGAGATAACCCGATCCAATTTGTCTTCAGGGCTCCTGGGTAGGAAATCCTAACTCCAATTTCCAAACAGTTGAGAATTACATTTTCATGTTTACCTAAGCTACACTGGGGGCTTTTGAGAGGGTATATTAGAGTTTGCTAAGCAGAGCTCCCACAGAGCTGAGCCTTGCAAAGCACACAACATCTGGAAAAGAAAGTTTCTTTGGAAATCAGATCATGTAAATAAGCCCGTAGGGGGCAAGCGGGTTGGGTAGCCCTGGTCAGTCAGTGATGGAGGAAGCTGCTGCAGGGAGATTCTGACACCATGACCACTGGTCTGTCTGTAGGTCATCTGTGCAACTCCTCATTGTTTTGACCCTCCTGGCCACCCTCACTTCTCTCTTACCACCAATCATAGATCTCTGAAGAGAAGCCTCTAGGCTGGACCACACACAGACCTGCAAACAATAAGGCCCACAAGACAGATACTGCCTTTCTTACCCAGTGGATGATTCCAACTCACGGCCGGCAATCTATGCTTTCAATAACAAGGAGAAGGACTGACAAGAATCAAGCACATACAGGGAAAGCAGTCACATGTTTAAGGACATACATGAAAATATCCAACAGGTTTCCCGTGGCACTCTGTAAGTCAAATTGCATAGCAAGCTTGGTGCTCAAGTTAAAAAAAAAAAAAAGGAAAAGAAAAGAAAAATCTTATGTTTTGTCTATATTTTTAAAAAATCAGTTTTCAAATGCTATTTTACTGTTTTTAATTATTAATGAATTATTATTATTTAATTATTAATCTCAAGGTAACAAGCTCTGCTATTAGCTTCCTTTGACAAAGGAGAAAATAAAGGTTAAGAAAAATCTGATTGCTCTTGACTATCTAGGGGTAAAAAACTAATTATTATATTATTTTTTTGAGATGGAGTTTCGCTCTTGTTGCCAAGGCTGGAGTGCAGTGACTCAATCTCGGCTCACTGTAACATCCACTTCCTGGTTCAAGCGATTCTCCTATCTCAGGCTCACAAGTAGCAGGAATGACAGGTATGCGCCACCACGCACGGCTAATTTTGTATTTTTAGCAGAGACGGGGTTTCACCGTGTTGGCCAGGCTGGTCTCAAACTCCTGACCTCAGCTGATCCACCTGCCTTGGCCTCTCAAAGTGCTGGGATTACAGCTATGAGCCACTGCGCCCAGCCCAAAACTAATTATCAAGACTCCGTTAAATAGAGCCTGAGTTTGAGACTAAGATGCTGTCTACTATGTAAAAATATTTTTCTGTAACCCATTTAATCATTAAGCACAATATAAATTTTGATCTTCATATATATTTTTACTATTAGAGTTTAAGCATATTTATGTCATAAAGGAAAATAAAATGACCTCTCATCTATCTATGTATCTATGTATCTATCTATCTATCTATCTATCTATCTATCTATCAATCATCTATCTATCTTTGGTAAAGGATGTCCAAAAACTGACCAGTCTGAAATGGTATTGATTTAAGAAAATACATTTTCTTTTTTTTTTTTTCTTACGAATTTTAAATTTATTTAGACGTTTGTCTGCAACTGCGGAGCTCTATATGGATGCACATCCTGATAGCAACCCACTTGAATTGCTCAAAAAAAGACCACAGTTGTGAACTGGATACACTCATGATATCAAGGGAAATATAACTGTAATGTCTATAGGAATAATGAAAAGTTAATTACAGGAGAAGCCCAATCTTCCACGATGGTAAGTATTGTGAAGAAAAGAAAAATGTTCAATGCCAAATGAAGTCAAAGTTACCTACAGTGATGTAGTAAAAAGTGTTTTTTTTTTTTGTTGTTGTTGTTGTTTTTATTATACTTTAAGTTCTAGGGTACATGTGCATAACGTGCAGGTTTGTTACATATGTATACTTGTGCAATGTTGGTGTGCTGCACCCATCAACTCGTCAGCACCCATCAATTCATCATTTATATCAGGTATAACTCCCCAATGCAATCCCTCCCCCCTCCCCCCTCCCCATGATAAGCCCAGTGTGTGATGTTCCCCTTCCCGAGTCCAAGTGATCTCATTGTTCAGTTCCCACCTATGAGTGAGAACATGTGGTGTTTGGTTTTCTCTTCTTGTGATAGTTTGCTAAGAATGATGGTTTCCAGCTGCATCCATGTCCCTACAAAGGACGCAAACTCATCCTTTTTTATGGCTGCATAGTATTCCATGGTGTATATGTGCCACATTTTCTTAATCCAGTCTGTCACAGATGGACATTTGGGTTGATTCCAAGTCTTTGCTATTGAAAATACATTTTCATGAAAACCAGCCACAGGAGCTTGGAACTGTTTTTATTCATTTCCCTCCCCACACCAGCAACAATAGGTAGCTGAATTCGATTTCTCTTTGTGCTATCTCTTTAGTAACTAGGCTTATACTCTAAGGCTTGGAACAAATAGAAAGCAAGAGAAACAAAGGAGTCAAAATCATCAGAAGAAATAACAAACATTGCTGTGATTTAAAAACATCCTATTTGACAGATCATTAGGGGAATGTGCTTATGTGCTTGTTTACTGGCTGTCATTGATTTTTACTCAGCATTGGATAATTTTTAAATTTTCCATGTGGCCATTCGGGCATATTCATTCATTTGTTCCTTCTGCCTTCTTCCTTCTTTCTTCCTGTCCTTACCTTTTTTCATTCTTACTTGCCTGCAATTCTTCTTTCCTTCCTTCTTCCTTTCTCCTTTCCTTTCTTCTTTCCATGCCAAGCATGGAAACCAAGCAATTGAAGAGTCAAAGTTTTAGAAATCAAATTGGAAGCATCTTTATTTTTACCACATATTTACTTAAAAATAGAAACTTTTAATAAATTATTCCTTCTTTTTTTTCTAATACTTTTATAGTCTCTTCTTACTTTTGCCAAAACTTGGTAGCACAATCCATTCTTAGGGGCAGGACTGGAGCCATTATGTTTAATTTATTAATTTTCCTATGCTTTATAATTCCTGGTGAAAATAAGTTAGTTATTTGGAAGCAAATGCATACCATAGGGCTGTTTTGCATTTAGCCTATAGCCAGGTGCAAAAAACTCCCTCCAGCTCTGTTTAGCTTTCACACAGAGCTTTGGTCAGGGACCTCTGGACAGCTGACCTTCATTTACACTAAACCTTTCCTTATTGGACTCATATTAAAAGGGCCTGCAGTTTCAGCTCTGGGGTTTGGCACAAACGATTCTAATTGTTCCTTTATCCAATATTCAGAGACAGGGCTCAGCCATTAGGCCCTAGAAAAGCAATATACAAATATTAGCTTGACGGACAAGTTTAGTAATAAGATACAGCTCTCCTCTGTATATCACACTTGAGAGATGCAAGAAAGATAGCCATCCCTATTATTGTTCTCACACATTTTATAGCTGGTACATGTTTATATTTCCTGCTGAAAGATTGCAGGGCATAGCTAAAGGAATTCAAGACTCTGGAATTCATACAGCCTGACTCTTTTATGCATTACTTCAGAAACTAGTTAGCCCTGATATCAAAAGGAGAAGCATTCCGCCTCTGACAGGCTACTGAGTCAAAATCAGAAAACGGATCCCAGTAGTATGTTTTAATACTGTAGCCCCAGTGCTATCACGCATGAAGACTTTTTATTCCACCCCCAGAAAAACACAGCTTGCATTAGACAGACTAAATTGTATAAGCCAAAAACAATAGGGGAGTTAAATCCACCACAGAGTTACTAGATCATTGGAGAAATTATTTTCAAAATGGAGATGGTGTCTGTAAAAGTAACTTGGTAACATTCCAGGTTACCATTATGGGGTTAACATTTCACTAAATGATGGTAAAGGCTTACTTTGTAACAAAGAGGAGCCACAACAGCAGAAATCAAAAATGGAGAAAGGAATTATTTTCCTCTTTTTGAGCTGCATGCTCTGTTTTATTTACATAAGATATACACCATATTCAGCAGCAAGCCTTCCAGACCCCAGTTTCTTACTTTTGGCAAAGAAAAGGGTGTGTGGATATGTGTGTGTTGCAAAGGTGGCAGGGAGGGAGGATTCTCAGAAGTTTCCAGTATATATTTTCCTTGACAGATTAAATAATGATAGAAAGTTATGACATTAAAAATACATCATTCGAAATAATGTTGACGTGACTTTTCCTATATATATTTTTTCTTTTGTGGTAGGTGGTGTAATGTTACACAACTTTTAAAAAGTGCAAGGCAGGCTGTGAATTACTTCTTTCAAATCTTTACGTCAAGGGAGCAACTTTTCAAAAGTTATTTCAAAGCCCAGGATTTCTGCTCCCCACACCTAAACCCCAAACCACTTGTGAAAATTCAGCTTTTCAAACAAAGCTTGGCTCTATTACTTCCAGCTGTCTCTATCTTGCCAAATGTCCTGACACACACATACTCTATCAGTAAATCAACAGAGAAAGAGAAGAGAATGTTAAAAAAAAAAAAAAAACAAAACAGTGAAACTCTTAAAAATGAATGTAAAATTCCTAAACATCTCTATTTTCAAAAGGCATCTATGCATATATCAAGGTAATTTTCCACAATCATCAGAATTGTCCTTTCTCACATCTAAGTATTATACTATCAGCCCCTCTTTTTGAGAATGTGTTTTACACACACACACACACATACAGGTACACAACACACACAAAGATGCACACACTGTGTTTGAAGACATGTATTTTTCAAGTGTGACTGAAATCGTTTATCTGACCTCATGCCATTTCTATTAGCTGCTACCTGACTTGAGTCCTGTTGATGCGACTTAGTGTAGCTCATGGGGAAGCGTGGTGAGCCAAATCACATGACTGCCTCCACCTTCGTCTCTCCGGCTGGAGAATCACAGTGTGCCAATATCTACAGTGACATTTTCAAAATTACATACTCTATATGTGGGGATGTATGGGCCCCATCTCACAAGGACAAAGCAAGGGCTGCTTGGCATTTTGTTTCTGTGGCAGGTTATTTAGGATACAAGGGGCACTAACTGGCACCCTCCCAAGCTGTGACATTTGTGATCTGCTGCCAAAGGGCAAGAGAAAGATGTGTAGCTGCCTTTTCTTCCTTGTGTGACATTAAACAGATACCATAGCAATCTTCTCCATTCTGACCCTTAGAACTCTGGGCCAGCTTAGATGACAGATTTAACCATTTCTCCACTCCCCATCCCATCATTTTGAAGGGGGCAGTTTGAGTTTCTTCAAATGTGGTGTGGGCAAAATCACTTCAAGTGGAGGGGTGCTTAGGGAAGAGGGAGAGATACCTACGTTGGCTTGTAATTGTGTATTAGGTTGGTGCAAAATGAATGGCAAAAGCCGCAATTACTTTCGCACCAACCTAATACATAGCCTTCTGAACTCCCATATCCTCTGGGCCTTATGCCTACCATTCAAGCATTCTCCCCAAGGCCCTTAAGAGGTATTGATAATGGCACATTCTAAACTCTAGGGAGAGCTCCTGGCATCCACTGATCAGGAGGTCGCTATGGTGAGGGTGGAGCTAAGTATGCTAAGTAAATGGGGTTAGAAGTGAAAATTCTCTGATAATGGTGATGCTTTGACTTTTCTGGTTCTTTCTTGTTGCTTTCTCTGAACTTCTGCATGGTATGTGCTTTTACAACCCTACTGATTTTGCCTTTTCTCCTTTACAACTGGCCACCTAAGATAGGACCAGCACAGCCTGCTGATTGGGAGGGTTCCCAACCTGTCAACCATGAAAAGTGCAAGGTAACCAGAGAATAGGGCCAGAATGGGATGCTTATCCAAACTCTGCCCTAGTCGGAGGGACATGGATCTTGTCCTCTTTTCCATGTCTTCCTGCTTGCTTCCTCCTCTGCTTTCCTTCCACTGGAGTGGAAAAATCAAGAGAGCCTAGAAAAGAACTGGCCTTAATTCCAGCCCTTAATCCTCAGATAGCAAAAGAATGCTGAGGGTTACAAGGTCTTACCAGTTTTCCAGAATGAATACAGGATAGGGATTTATAGTCAGTCCTAGAAAGAGGATGTCTTGTTAGTAGGTTCCTGCGTTTATATCCCAACAACCCAGTGCACGGGTAAGTGTTGCGAAATGATTCAAGGATGTGGAATCATCTTGCAGTCACTGCAGAGACCTGACTAACAGCAGTCATAGGCCACTGAGGGAAAGAATGCTGGTGTCCTATCACTGCGGAAGCTCCATGTGGCGGCCTAGTATGAGTTTAGACTGATTTATGGAGATAATAAACAGTTTTATGACTGAGCCAACCAGATGATGGAATGGTGGAATCTAGTAACAGATTAACCTAACTGAATCTAATTGCTGCACATTCAGACTGAGTGATTGATGCTCCATTGATCCTGCATATAGACAAAATATTCATCTACTGCACGACAACTGATTCTGCCCACATTTGTAGACACGGCACGTTTGACTTTAGTTACATGTTCATATTTTTTTTGGTTTCTCTTTGACAATAGAAATCATGTGTTTCTCATCTTTGTATCATCCACAGTGTCATGAATAAGTGACCAAAAATTATTTATTGAATAAAAGACATAGTAACTTATGTGCACAAATAAAGAGAGTGCTGATCTGTTTCAGACATACCTACCTATGCAGATAGCAATTATCTCTAGAAGGCTCACTTTAGATGTAAGAGATAGAAGTCCAATAGTTTAGAATTTGAACAGTGTGTAGGGCCTGGAGGAGAAACTAGAAATTCATACTTGTTCTACTTTTGTCCTTTCTAATGATAAAGATCTTTTAGATCTTTCCTATTTGAATGATTATCTTGCCCAACATTATACCAAATGAGATAATGCAATTATCAGGTCAATTAACAATAATGCAATAATTATAGTAGTAACATTAGTTGTAGCTTTAGTGTTACAACAGTAAAACAGTTACAAAGATAGTATTTGTTTGTACTGTTATGCTTATTTTATGAATGAGAAAACTAGGGCAGAAAGGGAGTAGATGAATTACTCAAGACAACTAAGTAAAAAAAAAAAGAGTTGGGAAACCACAAAACTCAAATTCAATAAAACAGATTCTTGGCATTCACACATTTAGCACTTACGAGTTTACATCTGGATTATTAATCTGAAAATCCATGATGTAGTAAGGTATAATTTTGCAGATGTCCTAATGTTAATAGTGTCCACTGCAAGACTGACATAGAAATAAGTCACCCAGCTAGTTAGTGAATCTAGTCATCCACACAGCAGTCACTTCTCAGAACATTTTCTTTATTCTTTTTGATCTTTTCTACGTCACTGATTGGCAAAGTAAACTTTTCTGTTCTCCTATGAAATAAAAAAATACACTAAACAAAATACAAAAGCTTAGTGAAAGAGGAAAAGAGTTAACTTGTAATGTGAATATATGCATTGAAAGCACACGACTGTCATTGGAAATAGAAACCAAGAAAAAGAAATAGCACTAACATTTCTAAACACTCATATTTGGAATTTATTAAAGCATATGAGAATTATCCTTTGTGACTATAAAGGGCCTACTGAACAACAGTCTCATAAAGAAAAAGGCCTTTTTTGATAAATAATCATGGAGTGTGTGATCAACACTAGCAGCTAAGTGCTTGTTTCTGACACCACTCTCTAGGAATCAGAACAATGGGTTGCTTATCAAATGCTATGAGCAAGGTTCTGGGCCAAGTACAAAACATAGGTAAGCAGAGCCAGACCTCCCATGGCCGTGCAATAAGTCTGACTCCAACTATCTCATTAGCCTCATGGGGCTGCCACCTCCACCATTACAACTCTGGTTTATTTAGGCTCTATTTCTGAAAGGCTCTGATCTAAAATGCAAAGTAATTAGGAGAAGATAAAAAGCAACCAAGAACCAAGTAAGCCATTCCCATAACCATTTATGAAATTATCTTTTCATTAGTGCTTCAACAGAAAAGGAAATTTATAAAGATCGAGATGGGACTCATCATTACAGAGAATGGGCCACCTGGGGGTGAGCACACGTCCAGGAATAATCTTGAGTGGAGGCCCCCAGAAGAAGCCTCGGGACCACTGGAGTTGAAAGATGACAAGACATAATGGAAGGATGATTGGATTGAAAGTGGAGTCACTGATGCACCACTTTCCAGGTGCCACCTCTGCATCATATTGACCCTGTTAAACTTTAATATGATCCAGGTAAGGCTAACAGAAAGAGCTGAGAGCCTGGATTAAAAGCATAAAACCCACAAAGCCGAATTTAATGAAGCAAACTTTTACCAATGACCCTGGTGTTTGGTACAAACCTGATAGCTTTCCTAGTGCAAGTTCTGGGTCACAGAGCACACGTTGGCTAGCATCTGCTCTCATTCCCAATTAATTATAGATGTTGGGTCTATAAGATCCTTTGTTAGAAATAACTAAATAATAAATGCCTATAAAGCAGTTTGCATGCTGTGCCTAATAAGAACAAACTCCACAGAAATCCAATTTAAACACTTATTGCTTTTTTGAGCCAGAATTAAATTGGATTTGTGTTTCTGAACTCTTTGGCACAAGGATCAACCATCGCATAGGTGGATTTGGCACGATGACCACCTCTGGGGCCAGCTGTGCAGAAATGTTCACCTCAGAAGTTGGAATTTACCAAATATGGCCTTTGGAACAAACTGAACACCCAACCATTTTAAAATTTTCAAAGGGTGTCATGAAGTTCTCAAAGAGATGCTCCAAGCAAAAATAATTTTTATTTGCTTCAGTTTCAAAAAGTAATAAACAGTATCCTCTAAGAGAAGAGAGTATGCCAAGAGCAGAGAGAAAGGCTAGCATGTCCAGTTCCATAAGGATAAGAGGATCATTGTCAGGTGTGCTGATGACACCTACATGGTCAGTAATGTAGAATTTTCAGTCTTCTGAAAAGGTATGGAATGGCGAGCACAAGGGGTTCTCAGGTTTCACACGTTACATGGCTTGTTTCTCCTATTTTAGCATCTTTTGCATACTAGGTTGTATTTTAATTCATTGAAAAACAAAAAAAAATTTGTACTATCCAACATCAGCGGTGCACATAAGCAGTATCATGAACTGAACTGCTAAACAGTCTTTAGACAACACTGTGAAATTTGTTTACCTTTATTTTATAAAAAGTGAATGGAAAACAGAAAAAAAAATTAAATGTATATTTGTAAGTTTTATGACTGGGACACAGATGGTCATTTTCAGGTGAGCCTAGAGGAAGGAACTTGCTCAAATTAGAAGCACATTGGATTGACTTGGCTGTATGTGTGTTTGCCAAGTGAAAGAATATACTGCAATTAAAGAAGATATTAGAAGTGTGAGAGAAATGACAAAGAAAGGTGATAGTACGGAGAAAAAAGGGAGATCAGTTGCTGGAAAGCAGCATAATTTTTTTTCAGAGACTCAAAAGCAGAGGGGTGTCCTGCTCCACAGAACTGTTGATACAATCTCTTATACATCGTCATTTATCAACAGGAAAGGAGGTTCACGTTCAGCTTTCTCATGAACATTTTTTTAAAATAAAACCTGTTTGGATTCCATTAAAGCTGGCATCACTGAGCCCAACCAGATTTCCTACACATTCCCTGCTTAATTACTTTATACAAACCAGAAGCAGCAAGTCCTTCCCCAGAACCAAATCATGACCCTTTATCTACTGGTAGTCACATCAAGTAAGCAGAGAAAACTAGAATTTAAGGGAAGGTATTGTCTTACAATATTAACATTTATTATCTAAATTTAAAAGTGAATTATTATCTCTAAATAGTCATGGGTATGTTTCATAGCATCCAATGGGGAAGGAGTAAGTCTATTTATGTATACCATAATTAAGAATTACAAAATAAATAAACTATTTTAGAAGCAAATCTTCTTCTCAAATTTTGTATATGTGACATCTTTAGATGGATTATGGAAAGCATTCTTGATAAAGAAACATACAGTCTTGAATGGCTTTGCAGTGATACACACTCAGAGTTTTTTCCAAGCCTATAAAGGACAGTGTGGTTTCCTCCCCAAAGATCCCCTCCTCAAAAAGTGGGCCCTAATTTGTCTAAGCCAATCAGAGTGGTCCTATCTTTCTTGACACAGAGATTGGTTAAGAAATACCAGGCCTAAACTAACTGCCACACAGCAACCCAATGACTTCTGTGATTCACTCAGAAGTGGCCCCAAGTAAGGCAAAGCTTAGGACTTTCAATGGGATTTTTGGAAACAGATATTTTCTCTCTGTCTGCATGGTGAGAGTTGAGGCTATGAGGTTTGGAACAACTGCAGGTAAGGAATAAAATGAGTGAGCTCTGTCATAATTTACGACTCTGGAACTTGTATTGTCTTTACTGTGTTTGCTCTTGGAGTGCTCTTGAAATTTTAAACTTATCAACCGACTGCTCAGCCATATCTTTGTAAACATGTGCTATACTCTTGTAATTGAATACAAGTCAGTATGTACAGCAATGTGGAAATAACAATGCTCTCTGATTTAATAAAATGTTTAAACACTGAAAAAGAAGAAAAGAAAGAAAGAAAGAAAGAAAGAAAAAGAAAGAGAAAGAAAGAAAGAAAGAAAAAGAAAGAGAAAGAAAGAAAGAAAGAAAGAAAGAAAGAAAGAAAGAAAGAAAGAAAGAAAGAAAGAA
>NW_012112808.1:2085579-2135427 GCF_000951035.1 Colobus angolensis palliatus | reverse complement strand
GGGAAAGGAGGAGAGGGGAGGAGAAGGGAGGATAGGGGAGGGAAAAAGAAAAGAAAGAAACAGATCCAGTTCCAGATGCATTCTTGAGCTTCTAAAACAAACTATTCTGAGGCTGCTCTACTTCTGGACTATCCAGTGACTGAGTCAATAAATTTCCTCTATTCCATAAACCATTTTTATTGGGTTTCCTCTTTATAGACTAAGTGAAGAGCTTTAATAGATAGGATAAATTTAGACAAGTTTCTAATCTGTTTAGGACATCCTTTTTTCTCACCTCTCAGTGGAAACATTCCATCTCTCTAATGGTCTCATTAAGGGATAAGTTTAAAAAGAGTCGCTCTTTCATCCATCCATCCACTACCCATCCATACACCCATCCATCTACCTGTTCATCCATGTATCTATTTGCTCCTTTATTTAATGAGCACACTTTATGTGTCCAGCACTGTCGCACAAGAAAGAGCAATGAACACAAATGACAATGTCCCTAATGTTATACTATTATACAACAAAGAAGTGATTTCAGAATTTCTCAGACGTGTATGCCATGGAGATCACTAAGGTTGATGGGAAGTATTGAGGAATTGTAAAAATGGTCAGGGAAGGCCACACTGATAAGAATGGACATTGCCACAGAGATGAGGAATAAATAAGGATGCTGGCCAGGCAAAGATGAGGGAAAGCATTCCAGGAGCAGAAAAAGGAGGTCCAAGTTCCTGTGGAGTCCTGTATTGGACTTATTCAAGCAGTAGCAAGAAGGCTTGTGGCTGGAGCTCATGTAGAGTGAGATGATGCGTCTTAATTATCATGGCCAATCTATCGCCAGCCCTATTAATTCAACCACCTAAAAATTATTTTAAACTATTACTTCCTCTTATTTCCACAGCCTTGGCTTCTGTCTTCATCAACATTAAATTCCCTGGTGGCAGCAATCTCCTCGATGCACTTCCCTCCCTGAGTGCTAACCTCTGCCGACATCCATCACAGTGTTTCGAGAACAATCTATAGACACATGCATACACCAAGAAAGCCCTCAGTTAAAATTGTCTATTGTCCTCTGGGCATGGCGGCTCATGCCTGTAATCCCAGGACTTTAGGTTGGGAGGCCGAGGCGGGCAGATCACTTGAGGTCAGGAGTTTGAGGACAGCTTTGCCAACATGGTAAGACCCCATCTCTACTAAAAATATAAAAATTAGCCAATGTGGTGGTGCACACCTGTAGTCCCAACTACTTGGGAGACTGAGACAGGATAATTACTTCAACCTGGGCGGCAAAGCTTTTAGTGAGCCGAGATCGCACCACTGCCTCCAGCCTGGGGACAGCGCAAGACTCCGTCAAAAAAAAAAAAAAAAAAAAAAGTCTATTGTCTCTCCATTAGTTATATAGCAGTGACCTGCAAACTTATACTCATCCAGATCCTATCAGTAAAACAACTGTAGCATGTACTTTTCACGCAATAATTAAATTTCCTGTGTTATTGTATTTGTATGCTATATATATTTTAAAGCTTTACCAAAAATTGAAAGAAAAAACAATATCAAAGAGAAATACAAAGACAAACTTTAATATTTTCTTCTTGTATCTCAGTTGATCATTTTGTGCATCCTAATGTGGGGATTGCTGACTCCTTAGCATGGCAGATCCTCCAGCCCTTTGCTAACTCTATTACTTCCTCTCTTGTCTCATATTTATGCCATAATAAAACCAAGCTGTTTGTAACTCTTCATACATACCATCTTTGTTTCTTGCCCCTGTGGTTTTGCCCAGGCTGTTTCTTCCACCCGTCATTTCTTCTTCCCAGTCTATCTCAGTCATTTCTTCTTAACCTTTTGGTGTCTGCTTACCTGACAACGCTTCCATAAATTATTCTATAACATTTGTACCCCCGGGCTGGGAGAGGAGAAGTCTAAGATTCTATAGCATCGCTGCCACTTCCCTTTTCCTATATTCTCACCGACTGTTCTGTATTGCATTTGGCAAAGAGTAGGCATTCATTTAGAATTTTTATGGTGGAAAAATTAATGGATGAATGAATAAATGATTAAGTGAATGATACCACAGAAGGAGATGCAATATGGTGAGGTAAAGGATACACAGTATGGATTCTGAAGCTGAACAGCCTGGGTTCCAAATCGGGCCACACTATGTATGTGCTGTGTGTATTAGTCCGTTTTCACGCTACCATAAAGAACTGCCCGACACTGGGTGATTTATAAAGGAAAGAGGTTTAATTGACTCACAGTTCAGCATGGCTTGGGAGGCCTCATGAAACTTACAATCATGGTGGAAGGCAAGGGGGAAGCAAGGCACCTTTTTCACAAGGCTGCAGGAAAGAGAAGTGCCAATTGAAGGAAGAAGAGCCCCTTCTAAAACTATCAGATCTCATGAGAACACACTCACTATCATAAAACCATGGGGAACTGCCTCCATGATCCAGTTACCTCCACCTGGTCTCTCTCTTGATATGTGCAGATTATAGGGATTACGCGGATTACAGTTCAAGATGAGATTTGGGTGGAGACACAAAGCGGAACCATATCACTATGTAACCTTAACCAGAGAATTTCTCCCATCCTCAGCTGACTTATTTGTAAAATAGGGGTCATAAAATAACACATAGCTCCCAAGATTGTTTTAAGGATTAAAGGAACTAAAATATAAAGACTTTTCAGCACAAAGTCCCACCTTAATACATTTTAGCCATTCTCTATCAATAAATGTTCAATATTCCCCCTTACTATTTATGATGGTGAGAAATTCAGGCTTGGAGCTCATCAGAAGGTTTAGTTCTTGTTGCGACAAGGTGATATTGTAAAACCAGTGTGAGTCCTGACAACAGATTTTAAAAATGATAAGCCTGTGTTTTTGCTGTGAATTAATACCTAATAATGGTGAATTCACCTTTGAACCACCTCAGGGGTGTGTTGAAAGGAAGAAGTAAATAATAATAGGATCCTATCAGCTCGGAACAGTGAGACAGTCCAGTGTGAATCACAAAAGAAACCCTGAGAAAAAGGAGCAGAAGCTGTTGAGGCCGTGTGGAACCAGTACAATTTAAAAAATGTTGACTACAAGAGAATACCAGGCATTCTTTTGATATTTGCATAATATGGATTTGTGAACAGCAAATAATACTTCCGAAAGCCATGTCTACCGTTTATATAGCATGTGTATGTGATTTCAAATTAGCTTGCCTGCTAAGTTACCTCATAATCCAACAGAGTGTAACAAAGCTGAAGGAGCAGGTGCAATGCATCAAATACACATTTCTTAAAAATAAAGACCTAGCCATGCATTCAGCCTGTCCTTAACACCACATATTATATATTTACACGGCCTTGCTGTATTGGTTCCAGCTTACTTACTATAAGTAAGAGCGTCTGTTTAACTTTTGAAAGATATTTTCTTAGGGAACTCATGAGATTTCTTCCCACCTATTTTATCCCGATAAAAACATCTTTTAAAATACAATTTCTATAATATTCATCTCTCTTCTGCCAGATTCTGTTTTCTCTTTTGCTGCTTTTCAGAATTCAGAGTGGAGTGCTCACATGCAAGATGAGGCGGTGAGCTTTTCTGAGTTTTTCAGAGAAAACAGATTTGCAGAGAAAATTCCTCCATTCATTTCTTTGGAACATCTTCAATGTATGTCTCACTACCTCAGAGTTCCTGCAAAAGCTCAGATAATTGGAGAAAAATGGTATGGCAGAATGCATTAACATGACACAGTGTGTAAACAGTTACTGAAACACAGAAGCAACAGAAAAATTCCACATTCATCCCTACAGTGATTGAGAGTCTTGGGGCTCTGTGATGATATAAGGATCCACTTGCCTCTGGGTCATTGACTGTAATTTCAAACTAGGAAGAGGCAACTGTCCACCATTCCAGTGCAGCAACTGATCTGTGGTTCAGGTAAAATAAGATATCATTTCCCTTCAGCTCAGAGACAATCATTTATTTTGAGTCACGAGAATGTACTTTAAACATGGTGATGAAGACATCAAAAGCAAGGTGGTTTTTGAATCGGAGAAGCCTTGTTGTAAGAATGAACTTTGGAGTCAAATTCTGGGCTTACCTGAAAAAAATTACTTAGGTCGGGCGCGGTAGCTCACACCTGTAATTCCAACACTTTGGGAGGCTGAGGCGGGTGGATCGCCTGAGGTCAGGGGTTCGAGACCAGCCTCACCAACATAGTGAAACCCCATCTCTTCTAAAAATACAAAAATTAGTCAGGCATAGTGGTGGGCACCTGTAATCCCAGCTACTTGGGAGGCTGAGGCAAGAGAATAACTTGAACTTGGGAGACAGAGGTTGCAGTGAGCTGAGACCATGCCATTGTACTCCAGCCTGGTCAACATGAGCTAAACTTTATCTCAAAAAAATAAAAAATTACTTTACCTCTTTAGGTCTCATAGATCATCCATCTTTCAAATGAGTTAAATAATTACTTAACCTCATTTAGCTGCTTGTGAGAACTGTATAAACTAATTCTTATAAAAATAAAACCATAGAGTACATAGTGAATAGAAGTAAATTCTCGATAGAAAGAAGTATTATTGTCATTAGTATTGTTAAGACACAAGAGTATTTATGTAAGAAAACAGAAGGAAGGAGGTTGCTGACTGAGGCTGAGGAGGGCAGGGGTGAATTGCAGACTCTACGCAGGCCCATCTGGCAATTACTAGGATTCTCCCTGGATTTGGGGATCATGAAGAAAGAAGCTTCAACCTTGGCTCCGCAGTCTACCAAAGATCCCTGTAGGGTGAGATGATTCTCTCTGTACTCTATTACTGGGTAAGTGGGGGAGGTTTAGATTCTGGAGGTGGCAGGGATGTAATGATGTTAGGGTTTCTATCTCAGCGCTGCATGCTATTAGCTGTGTGACTTTGGGAGAGTCACTTTCTCTCTGAGAGAGTCGATGGGGATGCAGCCTAGAGGGCTGGTTCCTTTCCTTCTTAGGAAGAGGATCTTGTTTTTGTTTTGGGTAAGCACATTCCTGCCCTGAGTTACATTTGCCAGCTAATCTTATAAGTAGGTATGGTATATCTGAATTCGGGCCAATGAGACACATTGCGAGGACTATCATGGCACTTAAAGTGAGAGAGGCGTTCTCCTTTATTCTCTCCTCCATCCTCTTGTCTAGAAACAGAAGTGATGGCTGGACTCCTAGTGGTCATCTTAAGATCGTGAGGATGGTAGAGCAAATGACATCTGGAACACCCAAAATGTTGTTATATGAATGAAACATCAACGTCGATCTAGTCTTAAGCCTCTGCGTTGAGATTTTCTGTCACATGCAGCCAAACCTAAGTTCTAACAAGGCAAGTATAATAATGGTACATTCCCAATAAGATTTTTGTAGTGATTTATCAAGTTTAGCTTGATAAAGTGGTTAGCAGACAATTTGGTTTTGTGTATTTATAAATTCATTCATTCATTAAATATTTATCTACTCTGTTTCAAACCTTCTCCTTGGCATCGAGAACACACGGGTGAATAAGACTATAAGGCTCAGAACACAAACAAACCATATTCCAGAAAAGAGACTGATGACAAACCTGCAATGACATAAGGCAGTCTGACGGAGACTAAAATCCCATAGAAGAAAATTAAATGGGGTTATACTGTTGAAAGTAGAATGAAGGAAAGCACATTATAGTGGTCAAAGAAAGTCTCTTTAAGGAAATGACATTTCAACTGGCATCAGAATGATAAGAAGTGAGTCAGATACAGATTTTGAAGGAAGAACAGTCCAGGTGAGGAAGAGGGTAAGTTGGAGGATGCTGAAGTGGGAAGAAGATTAGTATGGTACCCAGATAAGCCTTCCAGGCTACAGCATGGGGAACAAGGTTGGGAGTAGGAGGTGAGATTAACATGTACACAGGCCAGGTTGTAGAGAACCTTGAACAGGTGGTGGAAGAGGTACCCAGAAATATACATCAGAGAAGTAGGATTTGTAAAATCCAGGTCACCCCCAAATCCAAAATTAGTGCAATTAAATGCCATCATGTTACTGCACTTATTTCTTGCAGTATGGAAAAATTGTTTTCCAGCTAAAGCAAAGTGGATAAATATTCCAACATGATGCTCAATTGGTGGCAAGAATTATGACTGTATGAGGGCCCATGCATGGTTGAATATAATGAGGAAGTCTCCTGAGGCAGTGAGCTGGCATGCAAGTAATCTCGTCCCATGAGTCCAGACAGAATGTTCCAAGTGTATGTATGTGGTAGGAGAGGTACAGTGTGCTCAGAGAGGAATGTGAAGGCAGAGCAGAGTGTGCACATACACACACACACACACACACACACACAGAGAAGACAGGATAGAGATTCTCCTCAGTGGTTGCTCTGGGGAGAAATGTTCTAGTAAATAAAGGATTATTTTTATTTATTTATTATTTTTGTTTGTTTTTCGTGCGTGCACATGTGTGTGTGTGTGTGTGTGTATGTGTGTGTTTGTTCATGACAGGTACACAGTTCCTTACTCTCCTCCCTCTTTATTTTACTCTAACCACAAATCAGAGAGGAAGACTACTTAATGATGTGATATTTTGCTTTATTGAGAGAGAACCGGGCATAGACATTCCTTACCTGGGGAAATTGATACTGTACCATTAAGAACACTCACAGAAGGTTGAATCCGAAAACTAAACCACCTAACAGGCAAAGTTAAAGAAGAGTGCGAATGGGAAATGGTTGCTGGGATCGGACCTGGCTGCTTTATGATGCTTGTAATTGTTTGTTCAAGGGTTCCTAAATGGATTGTTTTCCTATGATACTATCTATCCTTTCAGAAATAACCGAGGACAGACGCTGAACTATTGCCACAGTCCCTTCCGTTGTCTAGAAATGAGCTACACCAATTTCAAAACTTCTATTATTTTGTGGCTCACAGGATCACCAGAGATGGAATCTTTTGTAAGCTTGGGGAGCTTGCCTTTCTTTACATTCTCATTTTTTGTCTTCCCCAAATACTGTTGACAGGAAAGAAAAAAGGTTTTCTCAACTGTCTCTGGATTCTTAGGGCTTCTTATGCCCAAAAGTCACTGTTTGCAGAAAGCCACCTTCAGGCCACTTGGAAAAGAAGAAGACTTTGCAGTATATACATTTTTTTTTCATATATTAGAATGAGTTCTACTGTTTCATGGTTCACACTGATTTTTAAAAAAAAAAATTTATAAAGGGTTTTGGCAAGGGAAGGATATGTGGAAGAAATTTTCATTTGGCAATAGCTGGGCTATTTTGGGTTAGGAGACAAAGAAAAATCTCCCTTGCAGTATAAAAAAATTATAATAAAACTCTAACTATTCTGTATCTTCCCTCTCTTCAGGTGAATAATTTACTCACTGGAATTGCCTCTAAAACATATATGCCTTTTGGGAAAAGGCAAAGAGGTGTAAGAGGCTTGTGTGTCAGGACGAAATAGAAGACCCTACCAAAATGCACGCTGCCCCTGTTTGTATTTTCGTCTGTACATCTTCTCCATTAATAATGGAGCCCTGTTGCATTATACATCAGATCCCATGAAGGGCAAAAAAGCTTGTTTCTCTGGGTGATGATGAAAGACACACAATTCTAGAGAAGACCATGGATTCTCCAGAAATTCAGCAAAGCATGTCCTCCATAGAGGCATGAATCTTCCACCAATTCCTTATATTCCTTCCACTAATCTATACTATTTATTTCCACCAGACTTTGCTGAATCTACTGTTTTAATGCCAATGAATTCTACTCTAGTCTGCCTCAAAACAGCACCAAAGGCCCAAAGTGCTTAGATATGAGAGTTGAAGTCTGGAGGAAACAGCTGGATGAAAGAGAAGAAAAGAATAAGAAAAACTGAGCACGAGGCAAGAGGAGGCATGGTGATCAAGGGAACCTGATTTGCAACTGAAGCAATGCAACTTTTAGAAAAATAAGAAAGGGCCCTTTGCAAGCATCCACAATCAGCAACTCCAACAAACTCTATTTTCAATATACCTGCTCTGGCCAGATTGCTTCTTTGTAAACTAATGTGCATATGAAAGAGGGAGACAGCCCAGCTACCAGGGCATTGAGCGCACTGGCCTAAAGAAATGAGGAAAGTCTGGAACGCGAGACAGTGAAATTTAAAGGAAAGCTTCCAATAAGCCCAGCTGGCGGGTAAGCTGTGGGATGGCAGACGAGGCAGTAGAGGCCCTTGTATGTCCATCACTCTATGGTTGTCAGCCTGGCAGGACAGCCCACCCAGGTCTGTTTGTTGCTGGGACTCAGAAACCTCCTGAAAAAGAACCATCATAAGAGGAGAGAATAGAGTCGCCCAGGCTTCATGAAAAGGAAACAGGCCAGAGTTTGAGGAAGAGAGCAGTTCCCAGCACAGCGTCATGTCTGTCCTTCAAGGATAATTTGCGGGTCCCTTGAACAGAAGCTGAGGATGGGGGAGAGCCTGTAAGAAAGAGTGAAGGGATGATAACACAAGAGAGGCCGCATGACTGTGTTCTCTGCACAGGCCTCATAGTTGGTGCAATGGCAGATAGAACCACAGCAGTGGGGAGCCTCTGGATTTGCTATGGCAGTGGCACATGTGCACAGGGCTGGAGACACTGCCAATATCCTCCCAAGAGCAGAGGGGCCATCCAAGCATCACACTTGGCCCCTCTGGCCTCTCCCCAACTCTTGTCACTCTGCATCTGTACGTGGGTCTCACTGTCTTTGTCTCAGTCTCCATCACCATCTCTCTCTCTCTAGCCTCTCTCCTTTACCTTTATTTCCCCCTCACTGTCTCACTCCTTCACTATTTCTCATTTCATCTGTATCTGTCTTATTCTAGCATGTGTTCTCTCTTCCTCACCATCTCTTTTTCTCTTTTCCGGTTTTTATCTCTCCCTTCCTCACATCTCTTTTTTTCTCTTATCATTTCTCTCTATATATCCCTTTTTTTCTCTCTCCCTCTATATTTCTGTCTCAATTTTTCTCTTACCTTCTCTCTCTCACCCCCTTTGTCTCTTCTTCTCTGTCACCCCCTTTGTCTCTCCTTCTTTCACCCCCTTTCTCTCTTTTTCTCTCTCTCACCACCTCTCTTTCTTTCTCTCATCACCTCCCTCTCCTTCTCTCCCTGTCTTCTCTTCTCTCCTTTCTCCTACATCTCTCTCATCTGTCTTGCCTCTCCCCTTCTCCCTCTTTCCTCTCCCCTCTCTCCTCTTCTTCTCTATATTTCTTTCCTTTTCTCTTTCCCTCCACTCTCTTTTCTCATGGTCTATCTCCCAAACCCAACAGTGGTAGGAAAGAGCCTTGAGGACCCACTGGACAAACATGGCTGAAGGCCAGGAGGGACATCACCTCTTGGGGATCACTGTCAGAAAAGGGGTTCAGGGCTGGAGAGACACCCAAAAGCCAGCTCTGGCTGGTCTACTATGAACAGGAACTATCTGCCTGAAGTCCTAGATCTGTGCCTGGCTCTGCACGGGTGGCCACAGCAGCTTCTCCGTAACATCTTCGCAAATGGCTCCATCAGGGCCAGAGTTTTCCTGCACTACAGTGGGGCCTAAGGAGAGTAGGGAGTAGGAACTCCTGGGCAGTCTCAAGATAAGGATGACCTCGAATTTCAGAGAAAAGATTCTGATATATTTTCCACTAACTGCCTTCTCATGGAGCCTCAGAATTGTACAGGACTAAGCGATGCAGGTCATGAGCAGCTCTGGTTATGAATTCTTCAGTCTGTCTCTAACCCTCCCTACCATTTCATTTTCATCAGAAATATTTTCCTGGCATATAATTCAAATCCCTATCAGATTTGATCTTTACTGTATTTTTCATTATTTATTCAGCTCTGCATCAGTTCCTCTGCTGTGGGTGATCTCCCTTGAAGTGAAGTCTTCTTAGAAATGACTCTTTTGTACCAGTGTTCCTGCCACTGTGCCCAGGATTGATCTACAGTGCAGCCTGAGATAAGCTCTGAACCTGCTGCTGCTGTCTCTGTTAAATTCCAAATGTCCTTCACCAGCACCTTCCAGAAAGCATTTATCGGGAGCCTTTTAGGAAACAGAAATGACACACCCCAACTGCTGAGATCATAGGCCAGCTGTCTACTCACACCCTGTGGACCTGAGTGTTTCAACTCCATTCCGGATGGAGTCAAAAATTTCCAAATAATCATAAAAATGTCCTTCTCAGTGGCCTGTAATTCATATGCTCTTTATCAACTCTTGAACCATGAAAAGTTAACCACCTGGCCCCTTTGTCCCAATCAGCATGCTATTCTCTCCTACATAATTATTAACTCTTAAGTAGAATTCTGATTTTATAATACTCTACTATCATATCAATTCAACAGCACTGGCCATGGTGGTTATTGTTTGTAATCTGGATTTGTCAAAAGAAGCATCCAGGAACTTAATTAAGTTCCTAGAGGCCACTCAGCAAGTGAATACCCAAGACAAAGGCAGGCCGGCGGCCACAGTCCTGAGGCTCACGGCCTCCCTCCAGGAGGACTATTGCTCTTGTCTAATGACTTGCAGTTCTTTTCTGACACATTCAGACTCACAGCCTATAACAGTCACCTGTTAATATTGCTGGTCTTTGAAAAAGAAGCCATTTATTTATCATTCCAAGCCTTGTACACTCACATTTAGTATGGTTGAGTAAGTGGTGTACCCTGCTAGAAAAACAAAACAAAATAGAAAAACACAACACTGATTTCCATTTCTGTTGAGATATTTTTTATTTCTCCCTCTCCTGGAAAGAACAGAGATGCACAGGGGTCTGGTGAGAGGGCAAAGGGGGAGGAACAGAGCCTGAGGTTGCCATGTTTCCACGTGGAATGCAGCTCCATTTCCCTAATACTGAGGGTTTCTTCATGTCGGAGCCAAATTCCTTGTGTTTGTTTTGCAGCCAGGTGGCATGGAATAATGCACAGCTCGTTCCAAGAGAGCTCAGTTAGAACACATGCTTTAACTCAATCAACACAAGCCTCATAAAAAAATATCTTCCTTTATTTTCTCTCACTAAAGGAGTTTATAGCCCACAGCATGGCCTTTAATTAAATTTGGACATCACACACCCAACAAGGAAACAACCAAAGTAAGCCAGTCTTTATATAAACGTCAGTTACTTATTAGGCAAAAGCAGAAAGACAAGCAATATTTATTTTCTGGTTTAGGGCTTAAAATAATGAATGAGATTCAGGACTGATGTTGAGATTAAAAACTCACTCATCTGTATGTGACAGTCATGGAAGAGGGGTTGCCATGGTATCAGCCCAGAACTGCGGCTCCCCAGTCCTTCATTATCCATGGAGAGATCGGAGACACAGAAGGTACTGATCCCCAACTGGACCTGGGTCCAGGGTCTCCCTTCTTTTCTTGAACATCCTCCAATGTTGTGGGCCTGTCTTATGTCCATGTTCTCAAATATAGAGCAGCTACTTGAACATTTTGCAATGCATGCCTTGAGAAATATTTAGATACTCAAAGACTGAGAAAGCCAGTCTGAAACAACCCTTTGGCTGGACCAAACGGTGTTGAAAATTTGTCACAGGGTCCCCTGGGTTCTCCTAAGTTCTTAAGATATTCAAGCATCTGAGTGCAGAATCCATTTGCAACTTTCTCCAATTGAACTGTTTGGGAGCTCTGAGGTCAATGACCACGTAGCCAATAGGAATAAGAAGCTCAATTCACTTTACATGAGTTGAATGATTTGATTTCACACTTACCCCTATGAGAGAGACACTGTTCTTTCCCCTATTTTACAGATGGGAAAACTGAAGTACAGAATTAATATAATACAGCAAGTAAATATCAGGACCAGGATGTATGTCTAAGATGGTTCCCTCCAGAGCCATGGCTTCAACCCATGGTGTCCCTGAGCTCCAGTCAATGAGTTAGAAAGGAAATCTGCCGCCCTTTGTGGGGAGCATCCTATAAACTTCAGGGATGAGAGACATCGTCACACTCTTTTGTGGAGCTGAATCTTATCTGCAGCATTCCTTTTTAACTGTCAGCACACCATTGCACAAAACACCTTCAGCAGTGAAGTGGCTTCTTGGAGTAGCTGTGTTTGTCCCAGGCAGTTCTTGGAAAAAAAACTCCTTACCTCTCTGTAACTTCCATTAATTAGTTTTAGTTCTTAGCCTGCATCTCTCCCAGGTGACAGCTCATCCCCTCCTGCTTGGCCCCCAGTGTCATACCTTCTCAGGCAAAACATCCCCCTTCTCTCACCTGTGCATCATAGGACCCCTGTATTGAGTCTTCCTGCAGGCTGATCACAGCCCCAATTACTGCTGGGAAGGGCAGTGCTCTCAGCCCAGGTAACTGAGTCTTTGTTGACAATAGAAATAATAGAGCACTTTCTGCCCTATCACCCTCCTACTTTTGTTTTAACTAGGTCACGAAATGCTGAAAAACCCAGCTAATGATGCACTTCGTCTTTTCAGGGCTTGCTTCAGTCCCTGAAAGATTTGACTATACAAACACTGTGATATACATACAAACAAGATCAAGGGGATCTAAAACATGAAACCCAACCCATTAACTGCCCCCTACAGGGTTAAAATGATGCATAAAAAATAATGGATGAACAAATTGAATGGGCTAAAGAATCACATTACCTCCTGAGACTAGATTCTACATCTATGCATCCCAAGTATTACCACGGAGGTGGAAGCTGATATGGACTTGCTTCAATGATGCAGCTATTCCAATCTCAAGGGTGCACATATTCTATCTGGTTCTTCTAGAATGTGTTCTTTTAAGTCAGTGACATTATAGACCTCAAGCCCTTGAGGATACAAAAATCTCCTTCCCTTAGGGTTTTCTGAAACTTTGAATAGAATTTAGAAAACCACAAGCCCTTGGGGATTTCCAAATAGCCCTAGCCCCAGGGGATTTCTTTTTTCTCTCTCTCTTTTTCTTTTCTTCTTTCTTTCCTTCCTTCCTTCCTTCCTTTTCTTTCTTGCCTTCTTTCCTTCTCTCTCTCTCTTTCTCTCTCTCTCTCTCTCTTTTTTTTTAGAGAGAGTCTCGCTCTGCCCCTAGGCTGGAGTGCAGTGGCACAATCTCAGCTCACTGCAACCTCCACCTCCTGGGCTCAAGCAATTCTCCTGCCTCAGCCTCCTGACCAGTTGGGATTACAGGCATGTACCACTACATCCGGCTAATTTTTGTATTTTTAATAGAGACAGGGTTTTGCCATGTTGGCCAGGCTGGTCTCAAACTCTTGACTTCAGATGATCCTCCCGCTTCAGCCTCCCAAAGTGCTGGGATTACAGGTGTGAGCCACTGCACCTGGCTGCCCTTGGGGATTTCTAAAATTTGGGGTTTTAAAAAAATAATTTCAACTTCTATTTTAGAATCAGGAGGTACATGCACAGGTTTATTACATGAGTATATTGCATGATGCTGAGGTTTAGGGTACGGGTGATCCCATCGTGAGCACAGTACCCAATAGATTTTTAACCCTCACTCCCCTCCCTCCCTCCGGCCACCTTCTAGTAGCCTCAGTGTCTATTGTTGCATCTTTATGTCCAAGAGTACCCAATGTTTAGCTCCCACTTATAGGAGAGAACATACGCTATTTGGTTTTCTGTTCCTGTGCTAATTTGCCTAGGATAATGGCCTCTGGCTGCATCCATGTTGCTGCAAAGGACACGATTTCATTCTTTTTAAAAGTTGAAAATAGAAATGGACATATTATAGTTTCTGCCCTTTGTGTGCTAGCTTTGCAAACAGATGGACCCAAACTCAAACACTGGTTTTTGCCATTTGTTAGCTTTATGAGGTTGTACAAGTTACTCAGTCTCACTGAGCCTCAATTTGTCTGGCATTTAATAGATACTCAATAAACTACAACTCTTCATTTCTGTGGTTATTACTGTTTTCATATCAGTCAAGGTTGATTGCAGGAAACAGAAACCTGGTATTTCATGTAGAATGGGATTGAATGCAGTAGATTAGCTGGCTGCAAAATTCCTAGACAGCATGGTAGATCAGCAGTCAGGAGGCTCACTCTGAACGAATGAGTACAGGGACATAAAACTGCAGCTGCTGTAAGCAGAGGTCAGGAAGGCATTGCTATTGCTGCCACAACTGCTTCTAAACACCTACAAGGCCAAGTCTGACAGCCACCTGAAAATACTCATTTCTGCAGCCATCCTCACCAACAGGAATAGCAGCAAGAAGATGACCTTTGTCTTAACTTTAGTGACATCCAAATCTCATTCAAGTGCATCTAATTGTCAGAACATCATTTACATCTAGAACCCTAGCTGCAAAGGAGTCAGAAAAGTTGATTTTCAACCCTCAAGCCCCTGTGGCACAGTAAGACACACTGAAAAAGGTGGAAATGGATGCTGAGTGATAATTGACAATATCCAACACATTACTCCTGGCTGCCATCTCTACCACCAATAGAATGTGGCCTTAGTACCACTGCCACAGCCATGGGGATGGTCTGGCACAGACTTTGTGGCAATTTTCATCCCCATAAGGTAAGTAACGTGGGTTTCTGGTACTGCAGGCTGTAACAGTTTACAGACATTTTCTTTGTTTGAAATTAGGCCACATGGGATCAGATGCGTGACCTTTTCTGTTTAACATCCTAATGTGAACAACAGAGTTTATCAGCCCTGGGTAGAGAGTCACATTCAGAATTGAAACAAACACATGTGATCAGACTGGAACAGTTTTATGAATAATAAAGACATTTCTGATTAAATAAATTGCTCAGTGCTCAAATCACCATTCAAACAGGAAATTGACTCTTACATCTGTTCTTTATAATAAGCATATGGAAACACACCCTATGAACTTCCAATTATCCACTCCAAGAATACTTGATGTCAAATGGGTGGATTACAGATACATCAGAACCACAAATGATTCAAACTACTATTTTATTCTCTTCTCTGAGTGTCCAAAGAACTAAGAAACCCATGAGTGTCATTTTACCTGTATGTTCACTGTTTGCTCTCTCTGCTCCTTGATTAGCATGAAAAACAATCGATCAATGATAGGCAACCAGAGAGGAAAAAACACAGTAGATACTAAGGTGGGGAAAGATGAAGAATATGTGTTTATGGTATATAGACAAACTAAAGAGGCATAAACAGATGAAGTGAAACTTTTGAGTTCAAAAAACCAAATTGACAGGAGCAGTATCATGGAAGTCTAACTCATCAGAGATGCAAAAGAGGTTGCATCATCAGAGATGCAAAAGAGGTTGAATTTTTTCTTACAATAAATTCATACAAAACCATTTACAGAGTAAACACTCCTCAAACATTTGTATGTCGACAAACATCTAATTGTAGTTTGCTACACAAAGCCATACAAAATAAACATTCATTTAAAATACTATTAACTTAATTATGGTAATAGATTCAATGTGTAAACCCAGAAAATTATGGGCTGGTGATATTAGGTTGTTCAATTTAAAAATAATATGTTGATTATTAATAGCAACACAGTCCTAGTAATAACCAGGTCATGACAGTGAAATGGTAAATACACATGAAGTATTCAGAAAAAAAAATTCAGATGCTTCTATTATGGCAAATAAGAGTTGTCATGGCTAAAACAGCCCTACCTCTCTAAAAATGAATTAATCAAAACACTTATCCTGAATGGCATTTTCTAGTTCTGGGAATAAATTTGTTACTTCTCACTTGTCACACTAATGAAGTCCCACTGTAAGATTTAAGAGTAACAGCTCATCTGGCATTGTTATTTATATCTCCATTGGAAAGTAGCTGTTTTCTTTAGTACCCTAAGGTCCAGTTTTGAGAATACAGCAAATTGAGTTAAATAGTGACTCTTGTTGTTGTCTCATTATTTTTTCCCTTTAAATATAATTTTGAAATAAAAAAAAAAGTCCTCTTTATTTCAATGGATTCATACTTACCCAAATGAGAGAAGAATAAATTACACAAGCGCAATGTCCATGTGTAAAAAAACATCAATGAGATACATATGTGTTATAAACCACACAGTAAATTGAAAGGAAGGTGGGTGGTTAAGTCACTCTAGTCTTCACAATCTAGAACTCAGTTAAACAATGAAAGGCAAAGTTGTAGCTGCCTCTGTAGGAAGTAAGTAGGTAGGTATAACATGGGGAGATGAACAGATGGAAGGAAGGAAGGAAGGAAGGAAGGAAGGAAGGAAGGAAGGAGGGAAGGAAGGAAGAAAGAAGGGAAGGAAAGAAGGATGGAAGAGAGGAAGAGAGTAGAAAAGGAAGGAAAGAATTAGGGAAAGAGAGAAGGAAGAAGGAGGGGAGCAGGGGAGGAGGAAGGAGAAAGGAAAGTAGGCAGGCAAGACAAACAAATAATTGTGTTGTTTTTACATTAGGCTATTACTAAGACAGACCCCATTCTAAGATGCTGGTTATTCCCATGAAACCTCATGCCCATCGGCATGTTCCACTGGACTAATGAATATGAAGTGTATGTTCATCTATTGATCTGAATTAAGTCCTATGACCAGAATTTGGTGTCATTAATGATCTCTTTAATGAATGCAGGCAGAAACCATTAGCAAATGATGATATTTTTTTCATCTTGGAAAGATTATGTTAAATTCAAACGCATTCATCCAACTCTGTTTTAACCACCAAGAGATATATTTTACAACATAGAAAATCCCTTATGATAGAGCTCTTTCCTACATCCCACTCTTCCTCTGGCCCTCAAAGTTTCAGATACACTGATCATTTGTTATTTTATATCTGGAAATTCCACTGTAAGGTATTTCCTGGTCCTGTCTCTTTTTCTGTACTTTTTACTACTTTGGGACAGCTTTTGATTTTGTATATATCACAATGTTTTGTATTTAACTGAGTTGTAATTTCATTGCATTTCTCTGCCCATGTAACTGACCCCCTTCATCACTAAACTTGTGAGCTCCTCGGGGTAGGCACATATTTTATATTTTGTTTGCATTACTAAAGCATAGCATATGGCTTTATACACAGTATGTGCTCAGTAAATGTTTACAATAAACTGAATTGACATATTTATTTTTCATTTGACCATTTTAAAAGACTGTCTTCAGAATAAGCCAAGACTTTTTATTTATTTAATTTTTATTTTATTTTATTTTATTTTATTTTTGACTTGGAGTTTCGCTCAAACTCAGTCAAGGTCAAATTTCGTTTTGTTGCCCAGGCTGGAGTGCAATGGCACGATCTCGGCTCAGTGCAACCTCCATCTCCCAGGCTCAAGTGATTCTCCTGCCTCAGCCTCCCTAGCAGCTGGGATTACAGGTGCCTCCCACCACACCCAGCTAACTTTTTGTATTTTTAGTAGAGATAGGGTTTCACTATGTTGGCCAGGCTGGTCTCAAACTCCTAACCTCAGGCAATCCACCTGCCTCAGCCTCCCAAAGTGCTGGAATTACAGGCATAAGCCACCGTGCCCTGCTGACTGTTTTTAAAATCCTCATGTCCAGATCACCCTCTAGACCAATGAAATCAAAATGTCTGCAGGTAAGAGCTGGACATCAGTATTTTTTAGAGCTCTCCAAGTGTTTCCAAGGTGCAACAAAATCTGGAAACCAGTGCCCTACAGCGTTTTCTAGCCACTCTTGGTGCTTTGTGTCAGCAGAGTAGAAGGGACATTCCCCTGCCCAAGGCCTGTCCCTCCAGACATGCACCAAATGCAGAAAAAGTAGTGTAATGGTTAAAGAAAGAGGAATTTAACATTCCTTCTCCCCACCTCCAGTTCCTACCAAATGCTTCACTCCTGGGCTTTGGACAATATTTTCATTTATTTTTCCACAATGGCTTTTAAAATATATCTCTGGGGGGTTAAAATAGAGTTGGAAGAATGTGTTTGGATTTAAAATAATCTTTCCAAGATGAAAAAAAAAAATCATCATTTGATAATGGTTTCTGCCTGAGTTCATTAAAGAGATCACTGTGACACTAAATTCTAATCTTACGACTTAATTCAGATCAAGAGCTGAACATACACTTCATATTCATTAGTCCAGGGGAACACGCAGATGGGCATGTTTTACCGAAGTGTCTCATCAGAACATATTTAAGGAGCTGAAAGAGACTGTGCTGTCCTTCTACAAGAACTTGGCAGTATCCCTCTCCCCTCCCTCATATGGATGAAGATGTCTTCGCTGGTATGTCCCTCACATTTGGTTAGTTTGGGACTCTTAATACAGCGAATCAGAGTTTGGCTTAAAGTACAGTTTTACAAAATAAACTAATTTTTAGTTATGTATTCAGAAAGGCAGACCTTCCTATAAATATTCCTTTATGTGGAATTTGCAATCCTATCTACAATGATCTGTTAAGCAGATGCCTCTGTGTGCAACAGATGAAGCTAACCTGGGGTAAACTTCAAGTTCCGTTGGAATAGATTTTGTGGTCCCCTCTTTAAACTCCCTGCCCCAGTTTGGATCTTCCAGCTCAGTTGGAGGTTTCATACCAAGGCTGAGAAAAAATCTGTAAGAGAAAAAACAAATTGCATTCTGTCCCTGAGGTGAGAACTTAGCGAGGGTAATTCACAAAGAGCTAGGAAAAGACCACCCTCTCCCTTGCATTTTGTGCATGGCCAAAGGGCACTACATCTACATTTGCTGTTGATGATTTTCATGAACATTAAACTCACATGCAGAATTTATTCTCCATTCCCCATTAGGAGAGTTATGCAACCTGAATCCTTAATGGACTTAATCAGCAGGATAACATGACATTTCTCCCATCCTATGCTAAGTACAAGGCAGAATACAAAGATGTATTAGAGACATCTCCGCCCTTGAGGATTTTATAATCTAGTTGGAGAGATGAGAGGGTCACAAAAAGTACTATAATGTATGACATGTCTACTAAAGGGACTGCTCAAGTCAAGGCTCATTTGTTTGTAAGGAAGAGAAACACTCAAAATTGCTCAAGTTCAGATGCAGAACATTTTTGTAGAAAGCCCAATGAAAGTTAAACTACCAGCTTCCTAGAAAGGCAAATGCAGAGAGCACAGAAGTCTTGTCTTATCTCTGGCGGTATCATCTTGCCTGCTTTATTTATCCTCTCTTGTCTGGCTTCCTCTGCATCTGCTCTGAAGATCACTATATGTCAAACTTTCTAGAAGATACCTCACATACACTAACTCAGTTAATTTCATACCTGAAAATACCTTAAAGAAGCAGATACTACTATCTCTTCTATCATCATCATCAAAAGCAGGACCAGAAGCATTCTGGGCTGGACACTGTGCTAAGTGACTTCCTTATGTTATCTAGCCTTATCACAGGCCTGGGAAGAAAGAGAATGAGAAGGGAAAAAAATGAAAGAGCAGAGAGCAGGAGATTTTACAGAAGAAAATATTTGACCGTTCCCACATTACTAAATTACTTCAAAGCCTTCATTCCTCTGGGTCCTGCGTAGACATGGTTCTTTCAATTTTGCGATTTAGGAAAACATCTTCTGCTCCATCCATATCTGCATGTATAGATCATTTTCTCTTTCACTTCCTGGCAGCTGAGCCCAAATTTACTCTTAAGTCTCTTAGAAAGGAAACATATTGGATGGGGTTGCATTAAATCTGAAAATCCTCAAAATATCCAAAATTCAACAAGTTTTCACCTGAAAGTATATTTTCCACATGTAATGCACTGTGATGGATGTTGATACTATTATTTCTACATAAGAACATATACAGCAAAAGGAAGTGAATGTTATTTGGCTGAAAGATGTGGAAAGAGTGCTGATTAAATGTCAGGAGAGGTTATTTGAATGGAAGGTCCATTTGAACCATTTCTATAAAGCTTCAGTAGAATTTTTATAAGATAAGAAAAGACTTAAATGGAAGAATCAAACAGGCGTCTTCCATAATCTGTTGGGAAGGCATAAAGAGTTGGTTAAGCAGAGAATGATGGAGTGGGAGAGAGACGCCCTCTCTCTGATCTGGGGTCAATCTACATCAAAACAGTCCTTTCAGCAAAGCTAAAATGGCTAAAATTAACAAGATCTGATATTACCAGTGGATGTGGAACAACTGAAATTCTCATACACTGCTGGCAAGAGTGTAAATTTGTAAAAACAGTATAGAAAATAGTTAAAGCTAACAGAAGCATATCCTGCGACTCAGCAATTCTACTGCTAAGAATGTAACTCAACAGAAATGTGAACATATTTCACCCAATATACAAGAGTATGAATACAAGAGTATTCATACTAGCCCTATTCATTATAGCTCAAACTGGGAATGACCCAAATGTCCATTAGTAGTAGAATGAATAATTAAAATGCAGTATATTTACATAACGTGATACTATACTGCATTGAAAATGAATGAAGTACAACTGCATGTAACAACATGGATGACTTTCACAACCACAGTGTTGAGTCAAAGAAACCAATACATACCACATGATTTCATTTACATAAAGTCCCAAAACAGGCAAAAATAATCCACTGACTGCCTGAGACCTTGTTGCTGAAGATGTCACATGCAGGGCTCTGGTCTTCATTCCAGCTGAACCCAGACTTTCAGTCATCCCCACCAAGGTGCCAGACCTGGGAATGAAGTTGTCTTGCTCCTTCTAGACCAGCCCATCTGCCAGCTGAATGGCACTGAGTGTTGTTTGTCCATGTCTTGTATAATAGACTTCCCCAGCCAAGCCTGTCAAAGTTTCTAATAGACAAAATCATGGACTGCAACAAAATGGTTGTTGTGTTAAGCCACTAGGTCTTGGGTAGTCTATTATGTACCAATGCCTAACTGAAACACCTCTCAATCTACCAGGGTTGAAACCTCCTTGTTTTCTCATACTCATCCTGTTCCCTCCATACAATTAGAGAAGAGCTGCCTGTAGTTAAGAACATGAGCAATAGAGCCAGACATCCTGGGTTCAGAGTCCCACTTAGCAGATTGCTAGTAACATGGCCTCAGCTAATTATTCAAAAGCTCTAAATCTGTTTGCTCATATGAAAATGTGGACAAAGGCTGACCTATTTATTTGGTTGATGTGAGGCTTAAATGTATATGTAAATAAAGGTCTAGTATTTAAAGAATTAGGAAATTAAAGAATTGTATTTTTTGATTAATGCTTAGTGTTTTGAAAGTACACAATACATAAAACCCATTAATCAATCAGCCTTGATTATTATTTCCTTACCATCTCCCTCCCATATAGATTATTTCCTTACCATCTCCCTCCCATATAGATACTTCTTTCCATTTCTGCTACCACCACCTAGTTAAATGATTCAGGATAAGTTTCTGCACTGACCTTCAAATTCTTCTTCCCAACTTCTGCTCTTTCCTTGGCATGACATGTCTCACAGTGTTACTAAAACTGACTTTGCAAAAATTATAACAGTGAGAAAATTACGGCAGCACAAGTCTGATTTAACCCCCCATCTTGCCTTTCCCTTAATCATTCCTGGTCTTAGGCTAAGCTAACTTTAGTTTATAGTTTACATGGTAATAGGCTTTCCCCAAAACTCAACCACCTTTGTAGAGCTAATGAAAACGCCATCAGGCTAGGGGAAGTGGAGGAACCTGAATTCTGCTAAGGCATAGACTGGTCACATGCTCTGTCCTACAGATAACATCACTATTGTAGACTGGCCTGTTGAGATATCTTTCCAGGTTTTTTGCAGGTCTGATACCCATAGCTCCACCTGGCCCCCACCAACCTTGCTCTTGCTTCTGTGGCCCCACCCAGAAGCAGGTCATGAGTTCATCTCTGCCCCAGCCAATCAGCAGCAAGCACCCATTTTAGCCACACCCACCCCCTTCCCCAAACTGCCTTTGCAAAACCCCTGACCTACAAGCCTTCCAGAAGACTGATTTGAGTAGTAACTTGGTCTGCTGTATGGCATGGCCAGCCTCACGTCAATTAAACTCTTTCTTTACCGCAATGCTGTGGTCTTTATTTGTGCAGTGAGGCAGGAAGAACTGGTTGGGTGGTCACGTTACCATACTAATCTTCCTAAAACAAAACAAACAAAACTTAAAACTCAGCATATTTAAGGCCTTCTAGAGGATGATCCCTGCTTTTTTTTTTTTTTTTTTTTTTTTTTTTTTTTTTTTTTTTTGAGACAGTCTCATTCTGTTGCCCAGGCTGGAGTGCAGTTTTTCATGTTCCCTGAACATGATCCAAATCACTGTTCACAAACTTGTAACTGTCCTACATGCCTTTTCACACATCTCTAGCTATTGAAATCCTATTTACCCCAAAAGAGTATTTCAAATCTCAGCCTATCAACTAACACTTCACTAATTCTGTGTTTCCTTGTTTCTCTGTTAGCATCTCTCTCCTTCTCTCTTTCATGACTCTCCCTCATGCTTTAACTTTCCACAGCAATAAATCTAAATCTCCTTTGTGACAATGGCCTCAACTATCCACATATTACAGTCATTTGCAATTTTTTTTCGGGGGTGGGGTATGGAGTCTTGTTCTGTTGCCCAGGCTGGAGTGCAGTGGCACAATCTCAGCTCACTGCAACCTCCATCTCCTGGGTTCAAGAGATTCTCCTACCTCAGCCTCCTGAGTAGCTGGGACTACAGGCATGCACCACTACACCTGGTTAATTTTTGTATTTTTAGTAGAAATGGGGTTTCACCATGTTGGCCAAGCTGGTCTGAAACTCCTGACCTCAAGTGATCTGCCCACCTCAGCATCCCAAAGTACTGGCATTACAGGCATGAGCCAGCACGCCCAGCCCATTTGTGGTTTTCTAAATCTCCATAACATAACATAAACCTTTTAGCTCTAGCCTAACGCTTTGCACCTAGTGGACATTTAATAAATATTTGTTGAATTGTACCAAAAGGCTAGAATGAGCTGAATTTACTGGCAAAAAAGGCAGGACCTTGTCAAGAGTTTGCATGTCAAACAAAATTTCTGTGTGTCTAATCCATTTTGAAAACTATTTGCATCTCAACTGATGAGAAATGAATTCTATTTTTAAAAACCTCTAAGAAAAGACATTTTACTGCTTCTTTCAGTAACATATCCCAGTGTGTAATAAGCTCTAATGTCAGAATAATCTCATTTCTTCCTAACCTAAATCCTTCATGTTGCAGACTGAGCTATTTCTTCTGGATGTTTCCAAGTGAAGATAAAGAAATGATGCCGTGTTCACTTAGAAATTTCTGCCAATTTTCCCTTGGCTATTAAGTTTTCCTTCCTTCATCTGTATGGTTAATGCAGGTGCAGAATATTATCACTTTCACCATGCAACCTCACTCACTGGACTAAGGTGACTTGCCCAAGAGCAGATGCCTGACCCAAGTCGGGCTAATAATCTTTTCCCCAGAGTTTTCTGTTCCCTGGGATCATAAAAAGAGTTTGAGATATGTCTTTTTCTTTTTTTTTTATGTGGCCAAGGATATCTGATATAAATTTCAAAAGGTATCATCTGCCATGCTCAAAGTGGTAGGGAGAAGGGCAGACTGGAAGGAGAGAGAAGAAAGTTTGCATATATTGCTGGAAAGGGAATCCAGACAGAATCCAGGAACCTTGTTCCAATCATTCCCAAGACCCATGTGCAGCCTGGGTTTTGTAATTCCTTGCTGTTAAAGTCTTTTGTTGGAGTTCAAGAGCCACAAAGACACATTGTTAGACTTACTAGTTCTTGTATTTCTGTCGTTTGCAACTAAAATACCTTTTGCTAAGCCACTCTCTATCTCACCTGTGTTTTAATCAATCAACCAGCAAGTATTTACTCTTTTTATCATAATGGACATAAATGGTAGAAAAATGATGGCAAGCCATTTCTTACCTTTTTTATTTTCCAAGATAAATTAACTCAGTCTCCTTTACTGTTATAGAAATAGCTTTCCATGTCTTTACCCATTGCCACTGACCTTTCCATAGCCATCTTCATCTTTTCTTAATTCCCTAGAGCCGAACCCAGTGTGCAGCAGGTATCTGAATACCACAGAGCGTGTCACATTAATGGTCTTCCACAGTCCACATGTCCTGGGCTTACCTGTGAACCCCTTAGCTACGGGGCTTCCTCGTTTTATAGTCACTTGTGGTCTTCTCTACACTTGGATGTTTCTCTTTAGGAAAGAACATTTGTCATTTTCTTCCTTTATTATCCGTTTTTGGCTTTGGACAAAATAGTGTAAGCCAATGTATAAAAGGTTCATTTCTTAGATTCAGCTACTGCTAACAGGAGGCTTTTGCTGACATTCCATATATTTAAACAGAAGGAAAAAGGGGTTTTATTTTATCCCTCACAAGCTGCTACATATTGCAGTTAAAGTAAAAAAATCACAAACTGCTAGATATAGAAAGAACTATACCAAAAAGACTTCTAGAAATAATAATAAGGTATTAAAAATTACTTATATCAATGAGACATAAGAACTAAATAATGGTGTGTAGGCTCCTGGGCTCTGTAGGGTTAGATTTTATATAGCTGTTATGTTTGGAAGAAAATAAGACTTAACCAGTGGTGCCCAACATTTAAAATGAAAGCCTATTATATAATATTGTCCTATGCCAGAAATCAGCAAGCTTTCTCTGTAAAGGGTCAGAGAGAAAATGTTGTCAGCTTTGGAGAAGGTTGTTTCCACCATAAGAACTCAAGTCTGTCATTGTTTGCCACTATTTGTCAGAAAGCGGCTGGAGACATTACATTTTAAAAATGGGCATGGCTGTGTTCCAATAAAACTTTACTTATAAAAGCAGTCAGTGGGCCTAATTCAGTCTGTGGGCCATAGCTTTCCAACCCCAGTCTGTACGTAATATCTTATATAGCATAGTTTTACTCACCATATGAAATGATGCCTAAAATGATGGGTGACGATAGGTTCTCTTGAAGTCCAGGGATTTATCTCCTGTGATGGTTAATATTAAGTGTCAAACTGATTGAATTGAAGGATGCAAGTATTATTTCTGGGTGTGCCTGTGAGGGTGTTGCTAGAGGAATTTAACATTTGAGTCAGTGGACTGGGAGAGGAAGACCCACCTTCAATGTGGGTGGGCACCATCCAATCGGCTGCCAGCATGGCTAGAAAAGGCAGGCAGAAGGTGGAATGAGCAGGCTTGCTGAGTCTTCTGGCTCTCACCTTTCTCCTCTGCTGGATGCTTCCTGCCTTCAAACATCAGACTCCAGGTTCTTTGGCTTTTGGACCCTTGGACTTACACCACTGGTTTGCCAGGGGCTCTCAAGCCTTTGGCCACAGGCTGAAGGCTGCACTGTTGGCGTCCCTACTTTTGAGGTTTTGAGACTCAGACAGATCCACTACTGGCTTCCTTGTTCCTCAGCTTCCAGATGGCCTATCTGGAAGATCACTTTACCTTGTGATAGAGTGAGTCAATTCTCCTTAATAAACTCCCTTCATATATACATGTATCCATTAGTTTTGTCCCTCTAGAGAACCCTGACTAATACAACTCCTTTAACATAATTTCCATATAGTATTATTGAATACTACACATTATGTGTATATATCTATATACTTATCTAGAGACAGACAGTAGATAGATGATAGATAGACACATAGATAGATAGATAGATAGATAGATAGATAGATAGATAGATAGATAGATAGATATAGATAGGCAGATAGATAGATAGACAGACAGACAGACAGACAGGCAGATAACTTGCTAAACTTAGTTAAGCAAGATTTCTGAGTTGTGGTTTTACTGGACAAGAAGCTTGGGAATGGCAAAGCCCATAACGTCCTCGTATCTGTGAATCTAGCTCCTAGCATAGGTCCTGGCTCATATAGGGGGATCTGTGCCTCTGAGAATGAATTTGTTCATGGCTTCCAGCTCCTCTCCCCAACCCCACTTTACAAACCTCCTCTCAGTCATCCATTTTCTTCTCACTAACAATGTGTTGAGCCCCAGCTAAGGCATTCCCAGAAAAGAAGTTACAGTCATTAACATACTCATTTATCAAATATTTGATGAGCATATAAGTGAGCACTGTCATGAGAGAAATTGGACATACTTGGTGAATATGTTTTATTAAAATTATCTATGCCTATGATGTAACAAATTTAGTGACTGCAATCTGGCTTTTGTATATAGTTTATATTAGATTGACTTCTAGTTATTTAAAAATAATTAGAAACAGTTTTGCTTCCAGACAGGTGCAAGTCATATGAAAACATGCACACACATCCCCAAAACTTCTCTTCCTACTGACATGGAATCTACTTCATTCTTGGTCCTTGGGTTACTCACAGTCCTAAAAGTTATTCTCTGCTAGAATTTGACACTAAGACTGAAATGTAATATTTTTCCAGAATTAACACATTGATATCACTACAGTAGTTCCCTTATCTGTGAGGGATATGTTCCAAGATCCCCAGTGGATATATGAAACTAGGGATAGTACTGAACTCTTCATACACCATGCTTATGCCTATACATATATACCTGCCATAAGGTTTAATTTATATAAATTAGGCACAGTAAGAGATAAACAACAATTAATAATAAAATAGAACAATTATAACAATACATTGTAAGAAAAGTTATGCGAATGTGGTCCCTCTCTCTCAAAATACCTTACTGTACTGTGCTCACCCTTCTTCCTGTGATGTGCCAATGTGAGGAGATGAAGTGAGGTGGATGACGTACGCCTTGTGACATAAATGGGAAATTCCAGAAATAAACATATCATAAGCTTTAAATTGCACACTGTTCTGAGTAGTGTGATGAAATCTCAGGCTATCCTGCTCCCCAAGACGTGAATCGTCCCCGTGTCCAGCATATCCACACTTTAGATGCTACCAGCCCTGTTAGTCATTCAGGGGCTGTCTTGGTTATCAGAGCCACTGTCATGGTATCGTGGTGCTTGTGTTCAAGTCACCCTTATTTTACTTCATCATGGCTCTGAAGTGCAAGAGTAGTAATGCAATTTTTTGGACTCAAGTTGACTGCAGGCAACTGAAACTGCGAAAAGAAAAACCACAAATAAGGGGGCACTGCTGGATTTTATGGAAAAATTCCACAAACATCTCGCATTTAAGGGATTGTTTCCTTGGAGAATGTCTTCTCCAACTTATTTGGAGAGAACTTGTTTCTCAATAATGGCAACGAGTTTGAAGTCATTTCATCAGAACAACAAGGCTATGCACCATTAGCCAAACTCAAAGCACCAAAGAGTATATTCTCAAGCACTTTCAGAATGAAACAACTGCTCCATTCAAGACGGATGACAGTAATGCCTCACCTCATCCCTTGGTCCTTCCCTCTTCAGTGCACCCACCTGAGCCACCACTACCAGCCCCGGCACTGCCTTCTCACTGCACAGCCCACCCACAGTTAGTGCACATTTATCTTTACCTCCCAAATCTAAATCTATTCTTGATCTGTTTTTGAACAAATGCATCTAAAAATGGCATGAAGCTCTTGGGGCATCACTACAAAACCCAACTCAAGCCTGAGGTATCCACACAGACTTGAAGTGTCTAAACTACCCCTACACATTAAAGTACAATCTGCGTGGCTTGGTGGGGTATGTGCATCTTCTGGATAATATTATTTCCTTCTCTCATTTTCACTTAATCAATCCGAGGGGAGGGTAGAAGTCGTCTGTATTGGAGCTGTGAGTCCAAAACAGCACTACTTGAAAGACAAATTCCAAAGACGTTAGGTACATGATAGGACCAGAACTTCCATTTACAACACCTTCCTCCAGATGCAAATTATTCTCTTTTGACTTTAAATAAGTTACTATAGTATTACATCTGGAGAGAAATTAATTGTGTACCCCTTTTATATATTTTCTGCAATGATACTCTCAAACTGTTTAGAGGAAGTTTTTATATTTTTAAATAAATAATTCTTAATACATTTTGGGGAGAACAAATTCTTGCAATCTGCATGTCCTGAGCAAAGTTTTCTGGAAGAATTGATGAATTCTGAGAAAACCCTTGAGGCCAATCAAGCTGAAAATCTTTGTGCTATGGCTAGTTAGGAACACTTATTTGAGGCCAACATGCAATGCTGACATTGTTCCAAGCAGGTGGGAAGAAATAATTTGAAATAGGGAGAAGAGACTTAGAATGAACAAATGCACATGACTCAATGAGAGCAAAGGGCAATGTGTTAAACTGTTCTACCCCAATCATGTGAATGCAGCCTAAAAGTTCAGCCCAACATCTACCTTGACTTTTAGAAGAGCATGAACAAAGTGACATCCCCAGGTATCCTCAGGAACTGCTTGTGACCCAGAACATTCCCTTCTGGGCCAGATGATGTTCTCCCCACTCCCCACCCCAGGCTCCCAGTTATCGCTGAGGAGTCCACAGCACCTTTTATTCTGTGACCTTCTCTAAAGTCAAACCAATACCAACCATGTGTTCCCAGAATCCTGAAACTCATTTACTGCTTGATAACACATTTTCAGTTATTATTTCTACTCCTGATAGCACTCTCTTAGTTATGTGTGAGTTTGCCCTGACTTTAAAGATGCCATCTAACTGACAATGATGTAAACAAACAAACAAACAAACCAAAAAAACAGCTTGGTGACTTTAACAGCTTTTAGTTCACTTGGGTGGGTGATGACGGGGCACCTTGGAGAAGGTGGGTCCTCTCTGGAGTCTCTGGAAGTATCTCTAGGAACTACCATGTAAATTTAAATTTAGAAATAAATTATATGATAAATAATTTATAATGATAAATTTAGAAATAAATTAAATTTAAATTAGTCTAAGTGCTTCTTCCACCTTCAACAAACTAATAACAATGTTAATAATAAGCAGCAGTCATTGCACATTGCACAGGTGTCTTTTTCATAGCTAACATATTGTTATCTCAGTTTATCCTATTGCTGTTTGAGGTAGGAGCCATTACAATTCAGTCTGCAGACCAGAAGGTGAGGTGCAAGAGAGGTTAACTAACAAGATGTTGTCTTTGGACCTTTTTTTTCCTCCATGATGCAAATATCCAGCCTGGGTTTTTCTCTCTTGTGCTCCAGAAGCAAAGTGATCATCCCTCCTTTGATGCCCCCAGGCCCTGAGACTCATTATAACAAACCCCAACACAAACACATTCAGGAAAAAAAACCTCATTCTCTTCCACCCCACACTCATTCGTTCCTTCTTAACTCAGTGAATGGTACATAACCCACTTAGTTTCACAAGCTTGGAAACTGGGCCATATCCAAAGCACTGCCCTGACTTGTCCCCCGTTTCCATGCAGTCACATATCTTCTGAGTGTCCCTCTGTTCCGGAGAACTGCTTGGATTCAGCCTCGCCATCATTTCATCATTTCTTAGATCACAACGGCAGTCTCCTATTAGCTTCCCTGCCTCTGCCTCAGCTATCTGGAATGAAAATTTGTTTAGACCACCCCCTGCTTAAGATGATTGATGGGGAGTAACCCTATTGACAGGGCCAAAGCAGCATCACAGGATGTCCCGTTTCCCCTCCCCACCTCTCAGTTGATTGACTTTCTGGACCTCCTATACTCTATTGTCCCAGTCCCACAATGTCCCAGAAACTAAACGAGAACACTGTGGAGGAGACAGGCAAGAAGAAGCAGGAAATGCAGGAGAAAGAAGGTGCTCTCCCTGAGAGAGTGGAGAAGCCAAAGCTAAAGGCCAAATATCCAAGCCTAGGACAAAGACCTGGGGGCCCAGCTTCCTTATGAAGGGACTCCGGAAAGGGAAAAAGTACTTTGACTCAGGAGACTACAACGTGGCCAAAGCCAAGTAGGAGAATAAGCAGCTGCCAAGTGCACAACCAGATAAGAACCTGATGACCGGTGACCACATCCCCACCACACAGGATCTGGCCTCCAGAAAATCCTCACTCATCACCAGCAAGCCAGCGGGTGGCCAAGTTGAATGATCTTGTCCGGGGTTCTGCCAGATCCTGAGATGCTGAACCTCTGGGTCTGAAATCGCCATTGCAAAATTGTAACTGAGACAATGAAAGAGATCTGACTGAACCAATTCCATCTTGCCTCTAACCTCCAAGCTGTCTTTGTTCATTACCGGGTGTAGGCTGAACTAACTTTGGGAAGAACGTAGTTTATAGTTTATAGTTTCAAACAAAGACCACAGCAGCCTTTTCCCAAAACAAACCTCCTTCTTGCCTGGGGACTGGAATGCCTTTGTAGGACTAACAGATTAGCCACAAGATTAGAAATTATGGTTTAGGAGTCATGAAGCCTGAGGCTACAAGATTCTGACCCTCCCTAAATTTCTCCTAAGATCAGTGCTCGGGATAGTTTGCTTGGCGGATCAGCTGGCACCACTCAGATTGATAAACTGGCTCATGTGATCTTGTTTAGGAGTCATGAAGCCTGAGGCTACAAGATTCTGACCCTCCCTAAATTTCTCCTAAGATCAGTGCTTGAGATAGTTTGCTTGGCGGATCAGCTGGCACCACTCAGATTGATAAACTGGCTCATGTGATCTTGTGGCTTACTCTGGAACTGACTGACTCAGTGCAAGTGGACAGCTTCAGTTCCCTCTGGTTTCATCTCCGACCAACCAATCAGCACTTGACTCACTGGCCTTCCTCCACCCACCAAATTATCCTTAATATCTCTGATCCTGGCATGCTTGGGGAAAAGTGATTTGAATAATAAAACTCCTGTCTCCACACAGCCGGCTCTGAGAATTTTAGTCTTTCTCTGTTGCAAGTCTCCTGTCTAGATAAATCAGCTCTGTCTAGGCAGAAGGTAAGGTGAACCCGTTGGGCAGTTACAGGTCCTGGGTTGGCTTCTGCCCCTCCCATCTTTTGCAGCCAGGGGTGAGGAGGTGGCTTGGGCATGGGTTAGAGAGGCAGAAGCCCCTGCCCATCAGTGTCCCAGCACATGGAGCCCTTAGGGCTAAGCACCAAGACCTTGAACATTTTTTGTTTTACCTTTTTTCTAAATAACAGTTGGGAGAAATCTCAATGAAATCTTGGGGGTAGGGTTGGGAGGGTGGGGTGAGAGATTTGGAGGAAAATGAATTAGAGCTTTGAGTTGATAAAAACATTCCTGATGGTCCTCCTTAACCACGAGGCTGGTGTGGGATAAATGTGAGAGGAGGAAGTGGAGTCGACTAGAGATGAGATCTAGTTCAGCTTTGCAGGTAACTGCCTTGTTTCCATGTGGCTGGAGACCTGGTGTGAGATTAAAGAAACTCAATCTGCATAGACAGATGCAAACAGCTCCTCTGGTTCTGCAGAGTTAGCTGAGAACACAATGTTAATTGTTCAGTTAAAAAAAATACTATCCTTGAAATAGATTTTCTGCTGGGAGAAGGGCAGTGAGTTGTGGGGAAAGGAACCATGAGTGTGGAGATCCCCAAGAGCCCAAAGGACTTTTTCAGTGTTTGAAATAAACCCCACCAAAAAAAACAACAAAAAGAGAAGATTAATGATGGCCTTCTAGAGACAGCAGATAACTATTCTGAATCTCTTAACACATCCAAAAACACCCATCTTGATCTGTGCCCATCCTACCTGCCCTGTTTCACTCATCCTCCCTTCTATACCCTCATGTTCCATAAGTGTTGCTTGTTTTTCATGCCTGCATCAATTGTTCTTTGTTCCTAAAACCCTGTCTCCACCCTTCAATATTCAGTCAGCTATCATTATTTCCAGAAAGCCTTCCCCAAACTTCCTCTCCACCCCCACCTTCCCTACCTAACACAACCAGCACAGAAGACCACTGTTACACTACACAGCCTGAAGCTATTCTGTTTCCTAACAAGAGACCAAAAGCCATGTCTCCTATTTCTGTAACCCCAGGGCTTATCACAGTGCCTGGCACATAGTTGATATGCCTATACCTACTATTTATGAAATGAATGAATGATGAAAAAGATAGAATTCTCTGGTCATGAATATATGGGATGTGTATACTTTGCCTTTTCCCCCAAACTGAAAACTTACGTTCACCTGTCTGTATAAACACATTCGTATTTATCAGTTCAACTGAACCTCTACTTTTGTTTTGAAACATAGGGTAACCATTTTCTTTCCAGCTATTAGCCATTGTTGGATCAGTTTTCCATCTAAGTTTTGTGACGGGATGTAATTCATAAACTTTATTGGCCTGACACAAATTTTAAAAATTACTATAAATCCTCCTTGGCTATCCTGGAAAAACTTTAACTGTGCTCCCCGAGCCCCAAATCAAATTTTTTCCCCATCCTTCCTGATCTCAACATGAATGATCTAATCATGTCTGTTGTGTCCCTGTGCTGTCGAACCACATTTGAATTATGCGCACTAGACCAACTGACTCTCAGCATAGATTAGTAGGAAACAACAGATAAACACAGTAGAAAAACTACAGGGAAAAAGAGCACAAAGCCTGGTAACTTGAAAAAAACAAAAACAAAAACAAAAACAGTACAGCAGGGATTATTCTGCAAAACAGGAATAGGATCTTGAGATGTGGTAAATGGAACGTTAGTCTCGAACCCAGAAACATCCCTGGAGAAGTCACTGTTCTACCACAGCTAAGGAGATGGATACTAACAAATTGTGCTTGAGATCTGAAGTGCCCAGCCTGAACAGACGGAAAAGCATTAGCAGTCAGGGAGAAGGGAGTTAGGAAATTGAACCCCATATGGGTACACCACTCTAGTAGCCATGTGTAACATGAGAGGCTCCATAAACCTGAATCACTGCAAATGACTGAAGCAAAGAATTTCAGGATTTTCAGTGACAAAGCCCAGAATACCATATGGGCCTATCAACACTAGTTAGAACTGGAAGAGGAATTTTACTAGCATGAGGGATGGTAGAGAAGACTGTATAGAGGCAAGAGAGGAAATCCAATTTGAGATGGAATTAAAGTTAGAACCAGGCAATTCGGGGTGAAGAACAATCCAAGCCAGCATCTAGAGGTATGGAAGGGCAGACACAGCAGTCGTGTCCTGGGAAGTTCACCAGAGCAACAGGCCTGCTCAGGTGAAAAACAGAGTTCTTAGGTTAACACTAATGAGCTACCAGGTGAAGGTCCAAGAGTAGGTTTCAGCCCAAATGTAAAGGAACTCTTCTTTGAACTTCTTCTCTGGTACGACCCTACGTTATCATAAAGAATGGGGAGCTGGTTGGGCACGGTGGCTCATGCCTATAATCCTAGCACTCTGGGAGGCCAAGGAGGGTGGGTCACCTGAGGTCAGGAGTTTGAGACCAGCCTGGCCAACATGGCAAAACCCTGTCTCTACTAAAAATACAAAAATTAGCTGGGCGTCGTGGTATGCGCCTATAATCCCAGCTACCAGGGAGGCTGAGGCAAGAGAATTGCTTCAACCCAGGAGACTGAGGTTGCAGCCAATATCGCACCACTGCACTCCAGCCTGGGTGACACAGCGAGACTTTGTCTCAAAAAAATAAATAAAATAAATAAGTAAATAAAGAATGGGGAATTTATGGAGTGGGAGACAAACTCCACCCACCAGGGGTGTACACCAAGGAGGCTGCCCTCACTTTTACTCATAACTGATACCAGCTTTCCACTTTGGCCTACAGTCTGCCTGGAGCTGACAACTTGTTTATTCCATTTAGTAACCAAATTTGCTTTCAGTCACTCCTGGTTTAAAATAGTCTCTCCTGGGAGTTTCACTCAAATTAATATATTACTATACTTTTACACTGCAGTTCAAAATGTGCATCTCAGGGCTCCCTCATGCTTCTCACAGGTGCCTCCCTGCCTTCTTCCCTGGGCTCCATTTCTAATTTTGCACCTGTCATCTGGCAGTGGCAGGGAGGGATAAATGTCTGTTTTTGTGTGTGAGGGCTTCAAAGTGGAATTGGGAAAGAGCAGGACACTCCTCAGTCCAACGCAGGCCCCTGGACCATGGTGGGTGTAAGTGTGTGGGCTGTGGTCACTTCTTGGCTGGCCTCTTCTGCTCATACCTTCAATGGTCTGGGTTCCTGTGCTGCTAGTATCGAGTGCTGGCTCAATCACAGATGATCTCTGGATACTATCTAGAAATCTCCATGGGCGTCCCCACAGGAGTCCCTCCCTCAGCTCTGATGAAGGTGTCCTCCCTCTCACCCTGAGGCACTGAGAGGACAACATACCTTTTGTGACCACTACTCCAGATTTTTCCTGAATGAAAAACTAGAAATTCCCACCTTATCAACTTGACCCTATGAAAACCTGGAAATGGTTTTTCACTTGTGAAAATTCTTATTTCACATCTAGGTTAACAGTGTGCAGAAGTTTCTCTCTTCACATGGAGAGGGGGTGGATTCAATCAGGATAGGGATGCAATCTTAGACTCTTTCTTCAAAAGCTCCTCCATCCTGGTCAGCATTTCAATATTCTGATGACACGAGCATGCCTGTGTTTTGAGTAGAACTTGGTGTAGATTGGGTGCTGTTGTCTCCTCAGAACCCTGAGGCCTTCACCTTGGCTACACTTTCGGGATGGAGGAAGGTCAGCAGCAAATAAGGAATTCAGGAAAGGCATGTTTAGGGGCCATTCCCCATACCCTGCATACACCACAAATGGGATCAGAAAGCATCTCAGCAAAGCAGAGACAACATTACCTAAGAGGAACAGGGAATGTGCTAAAAAGAGACGTATGCACAATTTTATTTTTAAAGCAAGAAGTAAGAATTATCTGGCAGAAATATAAAACGTTTTTTTTTCTCTTGAATAGAGACATGAATATATTAGTTTGACAGAGATCTTAGAAACTTAATAAAAAAGTTAACACTCATTATTCTGTATATTATCAAAACCAAGAGTATCTGAGTCCTGGTTCTTTAAGATACAACAATCTCCTCGAGCTTTGCAATTCTTTATGTCTACTGTCTTTACTTGGATTTTCAGTCCCTTGACAATCCATTTTGTATACAATACTTTTTTTATTGTAACGGGGCATGTGGTATATTTAGCGATAGGTAGTGATTACAGTTTATGTAAAATTCAGATGTATGTGACCTGAGTTGACAATCAGAAGAAGAGATACCTTGAACACGTGGCTTGGAGCACACCTTCACAGGTGATGCCATTCTAGGGAGCTGGCATGCTTCCCTTTACTCCAATTATAAAATGAATTGCAATTCCAGGATTTTCCAAATGTGGAAAAAAAATATGGGTTTTAGAAGCTGGGAAATACAGCAAGCAATGAGAGTAACCAGGGGAACTGGTTATGGGAGAAAATTATCAAGAAAGGTGTAATACTTATTTTCACTTGTATGAATAACAAATGGATAATAGAATAGATAGTAGACAAGAAGAGAATCATCTAAATCTACCATTTGTTGCGTGTTTCCTATTTGTTTGGCATGATGTTAGGTGCAACAGAATATGGAAATAATTAAGGTAATTAAGGTGACTTTTCAAGATCACACAGCAGGAATGAACTGACTTAAACTGGTTTTCCTGTGGACAACTGAAAAGCAGCAAATTACACCTGTGAGTCTGGGTTAAAGCCATAATCCTACTTTAGAAAGAAATTTTACCCCTTCGTCCCATCCCTCATTCACACCACCTGCTCCCATAGGTCTAAGGTGCAGTCAAAAATAGTAAGTGGCTCTATAGAACCGTGACAGCAGCAGGTCAGCAATCCTTGCCATTTGGATTATCAGTCTGTATGCCTGTGTATTCAGCCAACTTATCAATTTTAAGATAACACGGTCAGACTTTCCACCCTTCTTCATTCTTTTCAACAGGGTCGCTAAGAGGCAAATTACACTGTGTGAAGGCAGCCTTAGAGTGGGTGGAACCACAAATATTTCGAAGTCAAAAAAGACTGGATTCGGATCCCAGCCAAGTGGCCTTATGCCAGATTAACTTCTGGAAGCCTCCATCCTCTTATCAGTGGAATAGGTCATTATAAATAGCTTTCATGGTTATTGTAAAGCTTTAATGGGATGATATCTTAAAATTCTTAATGTGGTGATTGATACAGAGAAAAAACACCATATGCTAATACAGAGGGCAACAACCTTCTTGTTTCAATTAAAATGATTTTAGAGTTCATAGGGAGAGAAAAAATGAAGGTTTGATGCTTAAGCATTATACTGCTATCTACCTTTTTCAAGGCAGGAAGGACAGGCACCAAATTAAGTTTGAAGTAAGGTGATTTCTGTAGTATTATACAGACATGCCAAAATATAATGCTGCCATGCTCACATGCCAATAAAGACCCAAATCAGGAGAGAACAAGCTGTCATAATAAGTAGACAAAGACGTTGGTAATTTTAGCAAATCTGGAAAGATCTGAGCAGATGCAGAACTACAAAGCCATTATTTTCTGACTGCCTATCAACATGAAGAGTTCAGCAGGGTCACTGTGTCTGTCATTTTAATATAGCCAACTAGCCAGGGCACTGTCACACTAATAAAGTAGGTGCAGCTTAATTCTCTTAACATACTCATTTTAGCCTGATAGAGTTATAGAGATGCAGCTGAATATTTTTCTCTCTTTTTGCCATAGGGAAAATGATTTCTTCATCCACTTATTAAATGACAGTCTCTTGGCTCCCGTGTCCAGGCTGAAATGTGTGATCATGCTGTCCTTCCACTGTGAGGCTGCTTTTCAGGCAGCCTGTCAGTCTGTCTATCCTGTTTTATTAGTAAGCGATGGGAAAATGCACTAGACACTCTTCTCTCAAAAGAAGCGGTCCTATTTTCTATAGCCGGAAGCCTAAGATGTTTAACAGAAATGTGTAAAATTTTCTCTTTTCTGCATTCATTCCTTTCTGTCCAGAGGCACATTCTATAGACCATTTTAAAAACGACTACAAGAAAACAACAGAGCCATCGTTTCTATTCATTCTCTCTTACAATATTGGAACTTCTGTGATTCTAATTCCACTGCCCCTGATGAATAGCTAAAGCTTTGGTGGCAGCAGAGCGTTTCTTCTGCAGAACGTGGAGGTCTGCAGTCTCATTTATTTTGCTACGTGTCCTATGAATATGTTTTTTTAAAAAATGTTACTCCTGAAAGAGCTTCATTGCAAAAGAAATTTCTAGCGTAGTCTCAGGTTTGATCAATTGCCCATGATTTTGCAGGCCTTAATGGGAGAAGACAGAGATAATGTAATGTGCATTATGCAAAGTTAGCTAAAAGTGAGGATGTGGAACAGCATCAGGGACCATTATCTCCCAGAAGAGTTGATGCAATAGAGGCAGACAATTAGATTAGAACATTTTTCTAACCAGGACAGAAGGAAAGTCTTGGGGACAAGATAATGTTCAGATTTGGGCAACAGCCAAGAGGTAACGATCACGAGCCGGCGTGGCATGGCAGACTCTTGCTACAGCTGTATTGGCTGTACTCTAGAATTTGACATAAGATGAACTCCTCCTGGAATTAAAGCAATGGGTTTTATTTCCTAAGGTAGCAAATGAATCCATAGTGTGCTGTGGCTTGGATATCTGCTTCCTTCTCAAAAACTGTAGGAAAATTGACTCCACCAGTCGGTCACTATTATGTTAGCTCCTTGTGGGCCGTACTGCAACATGCATGTTGCCAGGTGGTGGTGGGAGGATGGAGAACTAGGGAATAAATACACGAAAAAAGCCCTGGCCTCATTAAAAGGTGCTTTGTTATATAGACATACGCACAAATGCATGTTGATCTAGGATGCCCAATCCCCACTGCACGCCCAGCTCCCAGGAATTTGCTCAGAGCCTTATAGACATCATCTAGCAATGGCTTCAATTGCTAGATTTAGATCTCTGCCTACAATAGATGCATAAATAAAATTGTTTAGAAGCAATTATGGAGTCATATTTCAACAAGAACAAATGAATACAGCACAACCTTAGCTTGTAAGTGCCGAGGGTGTCATAGTGAAGGAATAATCAGAGTCACTGGTAATGAATCAGAAGAGAACATCAGAGGCATGTTAGCTGGCATATTCATTCCCATGGGACTGTGACCAGCACCTACTCTACTAAGATACCTATACGGTCCTTCACGCACACCAACTGGAAGTAGAAGAATAGACTAGGCACCAGGTAGGTGTTGGCAAGCATGCAGGATGTTTATTAACAACCTTGGTGAGAAATCCATAGGTATAAAAAATGGCCAGAGCATATATGCCAAGTTAGCACGTGAGTCAATGATGTGCAGAGGAGGCTGGATGCCAATGGACACAGCTTGGTGGCAGAATCAGAGGGCAGGTTTCCAATCGTGACTGCCATTGTATTATCTTTGGGCATTTGTGCAGGGAGGCGGGTAACTTCTTTGAGACTCAGTTATTTCACCTGTAAAATGAAGCATTGCTATCTACCATAAGGTTTGTTACAAAGACTAAATAAGGCACAATTCACATCATGTGCAGTGTCTGCACATACAGCAGGCTCTCCATGAATGAGCAGTGTGCTCTTAGCTGTACAGACTGACACGAGTCTCTTAGGATTGCAAAATAGCAACCATGATTCATGGCTATTGGCAGACTGAGAGGGCAGAGTGGACTTTGCTCACTGGGGGCAAAATAAATAAATAAATAAATAAGCTTTTTGGTTAAAAGACATAAAAAGAAAAGCGCAAGATGAAGTGAGTCAGTGAAAGTCCCAGTCATCTGAATAGCCTGAAATGAGAGAGAGCATCTGATTCTCTTCTGCCTTCTGTATGAGGCCACAGCCAGGCCAGAAATGCAATTATTTTTACTGGTCCAGTGGTTTTCCACTGCTAACACCAATTCAGAGGTTGAAGAACAGGCTGCAGTAGAAGTGAGGAGATATTTCTGGTCAACTCCAAATCCAAAGCACATGGCAAATGCAGAGAATACCGAGAGCTGCAGGCGGGATGCCTACACGAGATGCCTGTAGTAGGTTGAATGGTGGTCTCCCAAAATATGTCCAGCTGGAACCTGTGACTGCGGCCATGTTTGGAAAAACGGCCTTTGGAAATGTCATTTTGCTAAGATAGATCATCCTGGATGCATCTCTGGGTGGATCCTAGACCCAATGGTAAGTGCCCCTGTAAGAGAAAGAAAAGGAGAAGAAACAGAGGAGAGAGCCATGTGAAGTCTAAGGTGGAGATGGGAGTCATGCAGCCACAAGTCCAGGAACACCCAGGGTTGCCGACGGCCACCAAAAGCTAGGAGAGAAGCAAGGAATGAACTCTCCCTCAGAGACTCTGCAAGCAATCAACCCTGCCAACACCTTGATTCCAGACCTTTGGCCTCCTAAACTGACAGAATACATTTCTGTTATTTTAAGCCTTGCAGTTTGTGGTGCTCTAGGAAACTAAGATCATGTCCAGGAAGGGAAGAAATAAAGTGGCAATGGTTGTGGGAGAAGTAGATGGGTAACATACTGAAGTTGTCCAGCAAACAGAAGCTCAATCTACCCGCTTCATGTTTGATATATGAGCTAGGGAGCAGTTTATGTTAAGTGAAATTCTTAACGTAATTTTGCAATGGAAGTATCTGTCCTGTGTTTCGGCTATTTCCAGGAGTGCTAGCAAAAGGGAGACAGAAGAAGAAATATTACACACAACAATATTCAATGCAATTCATTGCCTGGGATAAGCTGTAGAAGAATGCACAGACTATGATGCTATAGAAGGAAGTAATAGCACGTTCTGGGACTTTCTGCCTGTGCATTGAGTATCTGTGGTCAATCTGTATCTCCTGAGAGGGCTGGTAAGGGACCGAGGGCCATTATATACATTTGTGGTGGCTGCAATGATATAATGTACACTACAGCTGCCTAACCTCTGCTGATCCTTTAATAAAGCATTGAGAAATCAGAAATTCCATAAAGCAATATGATTAAACCAATGACAACAGTAGCAGCTAAGAGTTGCAGGTCTCAATACCTCCCATCGTTCCTTTGCATTCCATCATGACACAGTCCTCCAGCATTCTTGAGAGCTTGCATGTGGTGGTACAAATCACCTTCCACTCACATGGGCAGAATTTTACAAATGTTCATGGGGACAGTTTGGATACTGAATTCTCTGTGTTCCAAATTAACTCAGAGAAGCATATGGATGGCTGTATTGAGCTGCCTCTGGGCATCTCGGGCTGATGGTGTGTTCCAGTTTAGTCAAATACATTTCCAATATTGCTGTGAGCTAATGGAGAGGAATCATACGCATTTGCAATTTTTGGCAAGACGAATAGGAGCTTGTTTCTCTGTTCTAAAACAATGAATGCACCGTATGCCTTGTTTTCTCCAACTCTCATTTCAGAAAACAAAGATACCATTAATAAGATTCCCAAGTTCTTCCTTCTCTCACCTTCCCTATCCACTGTCTCTCTTTCCTTCCCTCTGTTCAAGACAGGGTAACCTAAAGGGGGTGTAATTAATGAGCTCCATCCCAGAGCACTTGGGGGTGGGTGGGTCCCTGGAGCCAGAAAGCAAAGTGGAATTTTCAAGGGGAGGATTTCAGATCATTTGTTCAGTCTGCCTTTCTGCTTCTGGAGGAATAGAGCAGGTGAAAGAACAGCAGGATGTAGCTGGGAGATCATCCCACAAGGACTGGGTAGAGGCAGAAACAAAAAGAAGAGCCCAGAATGGGCTGCAGCAGGCACATAAGGGGAGAGAAATTATAAATTAAAAACATTTAGGGGGGCCGCAAAAGATAAAAGCAGAAATAAAATATAACATAAAAAAGCAACGATTCCAGCAGAAGTAGCAGATCAGGTAAAGGAGAAAGAAAATAAAAAGAAATTGAAGAAAAGAAACTTAAAAGAACACAAGCAAAGGTATCTAAAGTTAAACAGGATTTCAAAACGCCTAAGACAGCAGCAAAAGAGAAGGAAGTGAAAACCAGCAGAAGAAGCAAGTGTCCTAGCATCAATTATGCAAAAGGCTTAAGGTTTTTTAACTGAGTAGCCTAGTAGGGAGGAGTTGAATCAGCTGGCTGTTAAGACAAATCACTCAAAAGTCAATGGCTTAAATGTGTCAGTTCTTGCCTCTGGGGGTCACTTAGTGGTTGGTTGATCTGGGTTGGGCTTGTCTGGGAAACTGCTTCAATCTGAGGTCCAGCTAGGCTTGGCTCCTTGATGCTGCTTGGTCTAGGTCTTTGCACGCATGCTCCTCCTAGAACAAGGGTGAAGAAATAACAGCTACCCAGAGAAAGGTCTTTCCATGGCCTTGGTGAGGCATAAGAGATCAACGCATTTAAAGCCTGTGTTTACATTGTATCTGCTGACATTCCATTGACCAAGTTGTGTCCTGTGGCCAAGCACAAGGCTTAATGGTGCAAGAAAACGCTCTTCCCACGGAGGTGACAGGGAGAGAGTGCACATCTGAAAAATATTTTAATCACAGGGGTAAAAGAGGGAGAAGATACAGGACATTATCACAAATTTGTGACAATAATTCACATGTAGCCAAGACACAAGTTTATGTATTGCAATCTACAAAGTTAAAGAATATCATGTCCTGTAACCACTATGTGAAGCAGAGAATTCCTTATATTCCTCTTCCCTCAGTAGCTGTGCTAGGAGAAGAATCATGTGGCTGTATTGAGATGGGTTAAGCCACGGCTAAGTTGTATCAAAATATCAATTGCACTATTTTTTTCCCAACTCTTATGACGTTTCTTGAATTCCATCTCTGGATATTGATTTTAGTTAGCAAACATTTATAATACCATCTGAATTAATGTATCACACAGAATTACAACGAGTTTGGCTTATAGAAACATCTTTATTGCAGTCAGGTGTGGTGACTCACACCTGTAATCCCAGCACTTTGGGAGGCCGAGGTGTGTAGATCATCTGAGGTCAGGAGTTCGAGACCAGCCTGAACAACAGGGTGAAACCCCGTCTCCAATACAAATACAAAAATTATCCGGGCATGGTGGTGAGCACCTGCAATCCCAGCTACTCAGGAGGCCAAGGTGGGAGAATCGCGTGAACCTGGGAGGCAGAGGTTGCGATGAGCCAAGATAGTGCCATTGCACTCCAGCCTGGGAGACAGCAAGACTTTGTCTCAAAAAATAAATAGATAAATAAACAAACAAACATCTTTATTGACCTAATGCATGAGATTTTTAAGATTGCAAAATAAGCTATTTAGAGTACCATTAGGAGCAGAATAGATGCAGGATGAAATGACTAATGGCTGAAAAGTATCAAACTCTTGGGTCTCTGTGAATAGGAAAGAACTGAGCATCTCTGCAGTTTCCCAAGCAAATCTAATTAAGGGAAATTAATATAATCAAATTAACAATGTTTCTCATGAATACACCAAATTATACAACTCAAAATAAAATGTGTCAGAAGGCAATGGGGATATCTGGGCCCCAGTTTCAACTCAGCTACAAATTCACATTTAGCCTCTGACGTGTTATTTCAGTTTCTTGTAGTTTAGTTTCCCATTGCTTTTGTTTTGCTGGTAGCAGTTAGGTCTTGCTATGTTGCCTAGGCTGATCGTGAACTCCTGGCCTCAAGCAATTCTCCCCCTTTGGCCTCCCAAAGTGCTGGGAAAACAGGCATGAGCCACCATGCCCAGTCTTAGTTTCCCAATTTTTCTTTTTTTGAGATGGAGTTTCACTCTCGTTGCCTAGGCTGGAGTGCAATGGTGCGATCTTGGCTCACTGCAACCTCCGCCTCCCGTGTTCAAGCGATTCTCTTGCCTCAGCCTCCTGAGTAGTTGGGATTAAAGGCATGCACCACCATGCCCAGCTAATTTTGCATTTTTAGTAGAGACAGGGTTTCTCCATGTTGGTCAGGCTGGTCTTGAACTTCTGACCTCAGGTGATCAGCCTGCCTCGGCCTCCCAAAGTGCTGGGATTACAGGCATGAGCCACTGCGCCTGGCCAGTTACCCAGTTTTTGAAATAAAGTCATTCCACTAGTTAATCTATAAGTTTCCTTCTGGATTAAGCATTTGCAAAGTTTTTATTGAGCATGTACTTGTGGCTTCACGCTAGGGCTGGTCAGATGAAGTTGTCATGGCTCTGTTCTCAACAGTAAAATTAGTGGGTGGAGACACAAATACCATATGATTTAACGTGGCAAGTGTTGCACAGAGAAATCTTCAGGAGGCCTTGGAGGGTTAGAGAAGTAAAAAGCCCAGAACCACAGGAAGGCTGAAACCTGTGTTCTGTCCTGAAAAACGAACACCAACTAATCAACTTAAGAAGAAAAAAACAGCATCCCAGGTGGAGGCAGAAGCAAGCCAGGAGTAGTGTGAGAACTCAGAAGCCTAGCGTCTGAATCGGGGATGGTTAGATTTGCCTAGAAGAGTCGAGTCGAGAGTGGGGCCATCCAAATCCTTCCATGTTCTGCTAAAAAGGCAACTGAGACACTGAAAAATTGAAGTGAAAAAGTATCAAGGTGAATCTGCCTTTTTTAGGTGGCTTACACAGGCGGAGAATAGATTTGGAGGGTATGAGACTAGAGACAGAGAAACTAAGCCAGAAGCATTTGCAATAGCGCAAATGAGACATTATAAAAATCCAAACAAAGGCATTAAAAGTAGAGAAGGGGAGAGACAGGTTGACCAGTATCTAGGAAGTAAAATTAAGGGAGTATGTAATCAGTTCACTGTGTTATATGCTGAATTGATGTGACAGTGGAACATCTGTGAAGAGATACCAGCAAGCATCGTGATTTACCTGTAATTTAGAAACAGAAATATAAGATACCTTGAATGACACAAGGAAGGTCTGACATGGTATAAGAAATAGGGAATGTTTTTAGCGGACATAATGGAAAGTGAGTTTCAGGAAGCTCTAGACAACAATGTCCATGTCATAAAATATGGACTAAGACACACCTATTTCTTGTGCACAAAACTCATTAGAACTACTGCTTCTAAATTAGAACCAAGTTTTCACCAGATTTTTCCAAATAGGTATTTTCAAACTTATACATGTTATGTGAGCTCATGTGATTACAGAGTTCATGTTCTTAGCTAGCAGGTAATTGTTAGTTTATTTATTTTATTTATTCTATTTGGTTTTGCTTTTTGGGCCCAACATTGATTTACTCCAAAAGAAAAATCAGGCTTGAGAACCAACCCTGATACACATGCACGCACACACACACACACATACACACACACAAACACACACACTTACATCCTGCTTTTTCTAACTGAAGTTATCTGAAATAGTCTATGCCCCACAAAAGAAAGAGAATCAATACCCTCTTTTCATTTTGCATCTGTCTCTGGCAACTGCGGGAAATCATGAAAAAAAAATCTATATTACAAAGAGTGACGTCCCAAGACAAGAGAGTCAAGAGTGCTCAGAGAGAGGAAGACTCATGACTTTCCATCCAGGCACATTTTCTCCTCATACAAAGGGAATAAAAGAGATCAAGTCATGGACTACACGTAAGTTGCCTTGCAGGTAGATGAAAAAAGAAGAAAGTGAAAAGATTTAAGAGACCTGGTAAGGGTCTGAAAAGACATATTAGTGTGAGGAAAAAAAATCATTCGACATATGCTTTTTAGTTTCAAAGAACAAAAATCACTTAAAGGAACATATGGGAATTAAAAAAAAAATGCCTTTTGCCAGTAAAACTCCATCCATGGTGTATCTGTTTATAGCTGTTTCCAAAAGGCCAGATTTGGGTGAGAAATTGTAAAGGGTCACTACTTAAAAATTAACATGAACAGCTAAAGGGAAAGAATGGCGGATAGTTTTGAAACGTGTTATGAAATTATTTCGCCATAATTGTTGAGATTGATAACAGAAATATGCAAATCTAAGATAACCAGTTATTAAGCACAGACTTTGCTGTGTCATAAAGATTTCGGAAACTCCAGAAGAACCAGGAACCCCAAATCATATTTCACCAAGAATGTTCTCATATGTTGGCAGCATGTATCTGCCTCCCTCAGAACATTGTGGCATTCTTGGGAAGTTAATAATGACTCTGAGGGGTGGTGTACAAATTCTGTGGTATCACTTAATGGAGATGGATGACAATTTGTGGCCTACAACTCGGCACGTCCCATTTGGTCCTCTTGTCCATTGGTGCTTTACTTTTGGATAGGAGAGCTCTGTGCATCTCAAATCTGGCCCTGCTATAGAATTGCCTGTGGTGCTTTTTACAAATAAAGCTGTTCAGGCTCCATTCCCAGAAATTGTTTCAGTGCTTGAGCAAAGGCATTCTTTAAAAAAAAAAAAAAAAAAAAAAGGCAAATAAAAAAACTGACTGAATTGGTAATTTTGTTGCACAGCCAGGGTTAAAAGCCAGGGGGAGAAAAGATGGAAAGAGGGAGGATGGAGAAAAGAAGGGAACCAAATAAGCTCATTTGATCAATCCTTCCTCCTCTGCACTGAGTTTGTGGATGCCAAAACTCTGTGCAACTCTCTAGTTTGGGCCATTTCCACTTTCTATAATCATGCCTAAATAGTAGCCCATGTGGTATATATACTTCCACAGTGGATCTAAGGTGCCTCATCCTGTCAATCTAGTAGAAGCAGTGGGATGCAGAAAGCTAGCCTATAAACAGGACATCACAAAAAGCAGTTGCCTAATTCTGGACTCTACTGGAGTTAGGAATCAGACACCAAGCTTGGAAGTAACAAGGAATAGAGGATGACTACTAATTTTAAATAGTGATGAGCTATTCCAAAGTACAATTCCAGAACACATATTGTTCAATACATTTTTTTAAACAATTAAAGATATTCCAGGAAAACATTCCTGGGCAAACCTTTGATCTTTGATGTCCTCTAAAAGGTCTGCAGGTTGAACATCTTTGTTGGCTTCAGTGACGCTCTCATTTGAGAGGCTTGGTGAAATTCTCTTCTGTTTTCCTTTTATGCTAACTAGTGTAGTGATTTTTCGTGCAATACTGGATAAACTGGATTTCACAAATGGTAAAAGGTGAAAAAGCCTACGGCTCCTGCATCTATTATGAAATATTTAACTGCCTTTAGTGTAAGTTTCATTCCTTCCTCTTTCCTCCATCCAGATTGCAATTTATATATGGATTCTATGAATACATTTGTGGTTATTTCCCTTAGATCTTTTTTTTCTTTTTTTTGAGACATCTCACTCTGTCACCCAGGCTAGAGTGAAGTGGCACAATCTCTGGCTCACTGCAACCCCCACCTCCCTGGTTCAAGCGATTATCCTGCCTCAGCTTCCCGAGTAGCTGGTACTATAGGTGTGCACCACCACACCTGGCTAATTTTTTTAAAAAATATTTTTAGTAGAGATGGGGTTTCACCATGTTGGCCAGGCTGGTCTCAAACTCCTGACCTCAAAGGATCCACCTGCCTTGGCCTCCCAAAGTGCTGGGATTACAAGCATGAGCCACCATGCCAGCCTGTTTCTTTTAGATCTTGATTTGATATTCTGGATATGAATGAAAGAAAATTAATGAGTGTTTCAAAGTCTAAATAAGGAAGCTCCACAGATAATATTAACATTTCTTTGATCTAGTCATATTTATTATTGTGTTTCAATTAGAAGTGGCTGTAGGCTCTGAAACACACAATATAAATAAAGCCTCCCCCTCACACACCCTCACTCACACCCACACTTACACCAATGCAATTTTTAGACAGAAACAAAAGCAAGAAATAGGATAGATTTTTTTTTTTAAGAAAATGGGCATTGGTTAAATTTTCTGGTACATATTTAAAAAAATCTCTAAGAACTCCCAAAGGGTGGCCATTAATAGAGACCTCATTCCACTGCAGGAAGTAAAATGGCAGAGTTATCAACAATTATTAGGCAGTTGAAGGAAATATCTTATGTATATGTCTACTTTCCTAGTAGTCTCACTTCTGCCCTCATTACACAGGTAATTTTATCCTAGACTCCTCTTCTCTTATCAAACTCATTCTCCACTACCCTCTCCTCAAGAGGCTTCTGTTTTCTGGATAAAACTGTGAACAACTTGTATGTTTTTGGAAGGAAAGAGTATTATTTAGCACATTCTTCATAGATCCTGGGCTAATAAAGAAACTCATTAGGTCTGTGTGTTAAGTCAATAGTCTAAAACAAAATGAAGTAGCTACTGAAGTTTGGGTTCTCCAGAAAGCAGACTCTGAAACGAAGATTTGTATGCAGAAAGATAATGAGGAAGTGCTCTTGAGATCAACACCCTTAGAAGGGAAGGGAGGGAAGTGAAACTGGGCAGAGGATTGAAGTTGAAGTGTGACAGTCTCAAAGGAGACAGAACTCAACTTGATGAAAGTCTGAAATTAGCATGACCTTTCAGAGCTGTGCCGAGTTGAAGCTAATGGGCCAGGCCTTTGTTCTCCTGGGTTGACTGGTCATCAGATGTGGGCCACCTAGAATGGGGATACAGCCTTGGGCTTTCTTTAGCTAAGTCAGTCCCTATAGAGGCTGGTAGCTCCAGCTTAACACTCCCACCATGGCAGGAGGCTGGGTTCCACATTCTTCAGTGAGGGATCTAGACAGTGTATCCTGGCATCCATTGCATTATTTTTAGTGATTCAGTAATGACTGAAGAATCCAAACAGTTCAAGTTCATTTCTTTATTTTTTTTTTTGAGACCAAGTCTCGCTCTGTCACCCAGGCTGGAGTGCAGTGGCACAATCTTGGCTCATGGGAACCTCCAATCCTGGATTCAAGCAATTCTCCTGCTTCAGCCTCCCGAGTAGCTAGGATTACAGGTGCGTGCTACCACGTCCAGCTAATTTTTTGTATTTTTAGTAGAGACGGGTTTCACCATGTTGGCCAGGGATGGTCTCGATCTCCTGACCTCGTGATCCACCTGCCTCCGCCTCCCAAAGTGCTGGGATTACAGGCATGAGCCACCATGCCCAGCCTCAAGTTCACTTTTAAACAAATTTACCTGGTTTACCATGTTAAACTTTAATTAAAAGCATAAATGAGTCATGCTTGAGGGTCAGAATATTTGTTGCTTTATTATTGTTACCTGGAGAGTCAGAGTCAATAAACTAAGAGTAAGGTGATCACCAATCACTGGATAGCAGGCCTTGAAGAACTCTCATCCAGAGATGGGTGAGTATCAACATCCAATAAACAACTATTAAATCATACCTTTCATTATCATCTCTACAAGCACAAAGTATGATTTTTTTTTTTTTTTTTTGCATGAAGATGTAAACTTAAATTTTCTTTTTTGTTCATTTTAGCTGACGTTCACTAAAAGAGTATATGCCATTTGGGATGGCTGAATGGGTGCACACATTTAAGTGGAGGTGTTTTGAACTGTTCAGGCTTTCTGCAGAAGGAAAGAAAGAAATGCAGGCTTTACAAGAAACATCCACAGAGGAGCTCCTGAGAGGTGTGAAAAGATGAGCCCTACACCACTTGGACAGTTCCATAGACAGCTCCTTTGCCAAGAAGGGGGGCTGACAAATGGAACCCCAGTGAGGCTGAGGGAGTCAGTAGTGAGAATGCTCAACCGAAGGTAGCAAATACGGATCCCGAATGGAGTTACCTTCCTGTGTTGAATTCCCGATTTACATTTTTATATGTTATTAATGTATGTTTCTGGTTGGTTCTTATGGTTAACTATTCTTATTAATGAGGGGTTGCCTGGCTAATTTGCTATGTGATGGAGTGTCATGTAGAGGACTTCTGAAACATTTAGAACGAATTCATTACCAGAAGGATATTCAGTTGTAAGAACTGGACTCTGTATTTCCCTTCTAGTTGCAACATAAAAGATGGTCAAAATGTCAAGGTTTTTCTAGCAATAATATATCTATTTTTGAGCTCCTGTGTTTATCTGTAAGCTCTCCTCTGCCACTGCATTTTTTTTTCTGCAGATATCAGCATATTCGCCACAAACCTGCTGATTGCTCGCATTAGCTTATAGTGTTCATCTCAAGTGCTCATCAAGCAGTGTTTGTCTCCTCTGAGCTTCTGATTTTTTAAAACGCCGTTACCTTCCTCCCCAGGCTTTTTGCTAAAGGTTTTTTTGTAAGACATTTATTCAGTATATTGGACATCACACAACTATTTTGTCATTTGCTTAGATTTCCTAAAGCTCTCTGGGAAGTCACTTGCCACTTTGTCATCAAAAGAGATAGAGAAAGAAGGGGAGGGCGGGGAGATATGAAAGGCTTTTCTTCCCGGGTTTTACAAGTAACTTTTCTGATGAAAATTTTAAGAAAATGATTAAAAGACAACTGATAATGAGCAATACAAAATTAAGATCAAATGGCCTTTTCTTATATCTTGTTAGCTGGAACAACAAAAACAACAGCAAAAATGAATGAATAAAAAAGGAGGTAAAGACAGGTTGCCAGAACTTGGAAGAAGCAAATGTGGAATGAGTGCTGAAACCAGTAAAAATGAACTTCTGGAACCTATCCCAGGGGTCTTGGTGCACAGCAGCAGTGTCACCTAGAGAGAGAGGCCTGCCTTGCTCCAGTGGCTTAGTGTGTACTGGCCTGAGGAGTGTGGAGAATTGCCAAGTCCCCAAGAATAACGGCTATTAACCACTTGCACTGCTTCTAGGTGAGGGGAAGGGTGCACCACTGAGGGCTGCATATTGAGTTCTGATTTGCAGCTTTTCCTTGTCTACTCTTTCTTCCTCTTTTCTTATTACCTTTGAGATCTTTCTCCAGTTGTGTGCCCATCCTAGAGTCGGCAGCCAAAGGAAAAGACAGAGGGATTTAAAGGGTCTGGATATTTAGAGGGGGTTCTGGAAAAGCATTTCATGGAGAAGGCATCTGAACTGATTAATTGGAGTTCTGTTGTGGTTCTAATAACCCTGGCTAAGCTTGAATTTATCAGGGATTCAGGTCCTCTGGAGTTGTATGTTACCTTAAAAAGTGATGTTCATGCATTTCTGTGTTTGTGTGTGAAAACTGAATACCAACAGAAAAATTTTAATATATAGACATATTGGTTCCTACATCATTGCTATGTAGTGACATTTGTAAGGACTTTAATGGTGTTGCATGCTAATTCCCCTTCATTAGCTTACTTGGTTCTCATTAGGAGTTTAATATTAGCAATTTACAGGTGATGAGAACTCAGGGAGGTGAAGTGGCTTGTCCAAGACCACACGGCTGGAAGTTTTCCAGCTTGGCAGAAAAGTTACTCAAGAACAATTATTTGTGTTTGACCACTGTTTCATGTAAATGGCA
>NW_012112808.1:2076763-2084174 GCF_000951035.1 Colobus angolensis palliatus | reverse complement strand
TTTTTTTGAGATGGAGTCTCACATTGTTGCCCAGACTGGAGTGCAGTGGAGAGATCTCGGCTTAATGCAAGCTCCACCTCCTGGGTTCACACCATTCTTCTGCCTCAGCCTCCCAAGTAGCTGGGACTACAGGTGCCTGCCACCGAACGGGGTTTTACTGTGTTAGCCAGGATGGTCTCCATCTCCTGACCTCATGATCTGCCTGTCTTGGCCTCCCAAAGTGCTGGGATTACAGGTGTGAGTCACCGCACCCGGCTAACTTCAACTCTTCTCCTATTAACTTTTATTCTACTGCCTTCTGGGTTAAAAGGAAGGGGGGGAGCAGAGGGCAGAGAACAGAAAAGATGGCTTTGTTTTCTTGGGCCAAGCTGATCTTTGAAGTCAATTAATTTTTATGAAGCATTTCTGTTGATACTTCAAAGGCCTCGACCCCATGCCATCATCAGATACCGCCCACCTCTGGTAGCCTTCTACAGGTGATATATCTGCTCTATTTCCTCATCTCTCTCTCTCACTTGACCAAGGAATCAGGCACTACCTTTAGATTCTAACTGCTAAGGCCTGTTTACACTTCTGGATAGCCCCACTGGACAGAATCCAAGACAGTCCTACACCAGCATTTTTCCAACTTTCTGGTCTGTGTGTACCACTCTTGTATCCTTTGCCCCAATAAATCCGATCCTAACAGAGCAATGACCTACCCTTTGCTCCACTGTAAAAGCTGATAAACCATTTCTAATCTCTTACATTTTTCATGTGGAGACACACATCAGGCCAATATATTCCCTAACTTCAAGGAACGTTTTTGACTTTCTTGGAAGGGCCTTACTGAAGCTTTTCTCACTAGGCTTAAGGAGAGAAGCAAACACTTTCTCCACCTCTGCTCCTTGTGGGAGAAGAATGAGATTCACCATATACCAGCACCTCTCTTTAAAAAGTTTGTCCTCAAAACAAACACATAAAAACATAAAAACAACTTTCCACAACCCTTTCAGACTAACAGTATGGGGAAGGGGTTTGAGTTCCTTAAGGTATCATACCTTTCCTTTTAAAAAGTTTTGTAGGATGATCTCCATGGAATACAGCAGGTATTGTCTTATGCCTGAGCCAAAATCAAGAGCCACATTTTAACATCCTGTTATGCTGGGAAAATATGTACTCCATTGAGAGAATATATATATTCAGAATTTTCAATGATTCTGTGGACCTTAAGCCTGTGTTAGGACTCTCCAGGGGTCTAGGAATATCTGACCAGGACAAGGCTGTGTGTTTTTACATTTCTAATAACGAGGAGTGCTCTGGCCTCATGATTCCTCCCATGTAATGCATGGGTACTTTTGGATGTAGAATGCACATATAATGAACCAAACCACTTAAAAGCCCTTTGGAAGTACACTGCAAATCACTGCAAGAGCCTGAAGGGCTAAGAGAGTCATTTCCAGTCATGGCTTTCAAGAGTCCTTATAATTTAAATTAGCTCTCAGAGCATTCTGGATTTCCTAAATAATATGTGTTATAAATGACTTGTTATGGAGAAAGTTGACCAAGTCCAGCACACTTTAATCAATGAGTCAATATGCCTCTATGGACTGACCATGGACCTCTGAGTACCTTCTCAAGGAGGCTGCCAAGTGCCACGACTTTAACCAGCTAACATGTGGAATGATGTACTTCATTCCCTCATTGTTCATTGGCCCCAGTAGAGTCTGCAAAATAAAAGCATTACAACACCTACCATGAAAAGGCATTTCAAGTAGCCACTCTTCTGTTAAGCTCTTTGCTCAGTCATCTTCAACACAGGGCTTGGGCCTGGCCATCAATAGGAGCTCTCGGCAGAGTTGGCTGAGCCACAAACCAACAAGATACCAAAACATTTAGGCAATTATGACTACCTTTTCTTGTTCTTCTTTGTTTAGATTATTTTGGAATTGGTAAAAAGTAGGGGTTAATGTCAGGAAGTTCTGAGTACATGTATCATGGTTCTTCAGCTTTGTATGTATGACATCTGAGTTTCATTTTTTTTCATCAAGGAATTAGAATGGTAATAGTTTCTATCTCACAGGTAGTTGGCAGTACTAAGTAACATAATATATAATATATAATGTTACTAAGTAACATAATATATAATATATAATATATAAATAGTACAGGAAAATGCTTACTATATGCTAAATGCTAAATATGGGTTTTTAGCTATTATATTAGGCTATTACGTCAGCATAGCTCAAGTCTTTCATTCTGAGTGACTTATAACCACTGCCTCTATTAGTGTGCCAAGTTACAGTTTACAAAGCATTTACACACATCACAGTCCAACCACCAACAGATTATTACTGTTTACATTTTAGTGTATTTTCTCCCACTCTAACTTCTATTTGTATATATGTGTAATTTTTAAAGAATTACATTCATACTAAAGTCACAGTTATGCCTCTTACTTTTAATATAATGTTATAATTAAAATATTCATCATATCATTAAATATATTTCAAAACAAGTTCTTGATAGCTGCATTTTCCTTCCTGTGGAAGTACCAGCCTTAATTGAACTATTCCTCAGGTTGAACATTTAGATTAAGTATTTTTTATATCATAAATAATGTTGCAATGAATAAACTTAAATGATTCCCTGTCCAAATTTTTCTCAGTTTTTCCTTAGGACACGCCTAGAAGAGGGAATGGACATTCTTAAGGCTCATGATACATTGCTAATTACTTTTTTTTTTTTTTGAGACAGAGTCTCACTCTGTCGCCCAGGCTGGAGTGCAGTGGCACGATCTCAGCTCACTGTAAGTTCTGCCTCCCGAGTTTACGCCATTCTCCTGCCTCAGCCTCCCGAGTAGCTGAGACTACAGGCGCCCGCCACCATACCCAGCTAACTTTTTGTATTTTTAGTAGAGATGGGGTTTTACTGTGTTAGCCAGGATGGCCTCTATCTCCTGACCTCATGATCTGTCCGCCTTGGCCTCCCAAAGTGCTGGAATTACAGGCGTGAGCCACCGTGCCCAGCTGCTAATTACTTTTTAGAAAGTTTATTCCAGTGCTATAAATTTTTTGTATGAGGATTCCTAAATTTATTTCTTCAACTAATTGCAAGATCCAAGTTTTTAACTGTGAACTCTACATAACATATATTTACCATCTTAACCATTTTTAGTGCACAGTTCAGTAGTATGTACAGTCATATTGTTGTACAATAGACCTCCAGAACTTTTTCATCTTTCAAAACTAAAACTCTGTACCCCTTAACAATAACGTCTCATTTCTCTCTTCCCCAAGCTCCTAAAGAGAAAATATAAAAATAAAAACTAAGAAATGCAGAAGATAGTGCAGAGCAAGAATCGGATTTGTATCAAGCTCATAAAGCAATGCCGGGAACAGTCAAGACAACGGAGTAACGTTTGGAAACACGAAACAAAGAAAACATTAAGAAATCAACAGAGGTAACCATAACACAATAGGAAAAAGAAGGACTTTTTAGTGACATTATTATCTAATGTAGAGAAATATTAGAATATTAGAAATAAACTGGACCACTTCCTGGTATCATCTGTAGAGGTGAACTCTTGGTGAATTAAAGAACTAATGTAAAAGTAAAATTCTACATTTAAAAGAAGAAAAGGCATGAAAACTTCTTTGGCACTTAGATGTGAGAAAGAACATCTTACACATTCAAAAGAACAAATCAGTACGTTAAACGTTTATTAATTTGATTACATTAAAGTTAGGAGTTAACGTTCCATAAAAGATATCATGGGAAAAAAGTCAACAGAGAGATAAGAGTCATTAGTCTCACAGAAACAGAAATTAAAATAGCAATGAGAACTGAGTAATGCCTAGTGTTGGTGGGAATGTGGTGATGTGGGCCATGGAAACCCGCACATGTCATGAATGGGAATGAGGCTTGGTGCAGCCTCTCTGGAGAGCAGCCCAGCAACCCCACCCAAGGTGTACATCAAAGAGATTCTTCCACAGGTCTGCAAGGAACATATATAAGAATGTTGTTTGTAGTAGTGGGATCTGGAGCCAATTGAAGTGCCTGTCATAGAGTAATGGCTAAGTCAGATTCCACACTATGGAATTCCATGGAGCACAGAGCAGCAGTGGGCTCATCCAGCAAAACAAATAGGCCTTTGGAACATCATGCTAAGCAAAGCAAAGGGAAAAAAGAAAAAACGGAAAGGAAGAAAAGAGAGAGAAGGATAAGATCTAGTACAACCATATCTGTGTAAATTATAGCTATAGTCACAAAATATGAGTGGGTCTTATTGCATGTAGGGATGGGGGCAGCCTGTCTTCAATGCCCACACTCTTGATTATTCCAAACCACCATGCTGAAATCTCTTCCCAGGGATGGCAGCACTGACCACAGAAGAACACACAGATAGATATGCGTCCTGTGTCACCACAGGCCACAGCGGTAGCATGGTGTGGCCACTGCTTCTTCTGTTTACCAACCCATACCTCACCGAAGACCTCGTACACGGGGCGAGGGAGGGCCAGCCATACACAGCATCAGGAGGTGGCTTCCTCCAGCCTTTTTGAAAGATGCCAGATGCCTCTTATGGTGTGTGCTACAAACAAGCTGATATGATATGAAATATTCTAGATGTGGGCATGCTGATCCATTGCTCCAAATAAAAGTCTGCTCTCAGAAAAAAATGAAATAAAGGAGCAGAGAAATAGCTATTCAGATGAAAGCAAAATACTGACACAATGCCAATTTCAACTTAAGAAAACAGACCACCTCTTGAAGGGTGAAATTTCTATACCCACAAGCATTATTCCAACAAAGTGTACACAGATCTGAAGCATGTGGTCTTAATAAACCTTATTCCATAGTCCTTAGATTACTATTAAAATAGGGTTAACACGGGGACTATTGCAAGTAATTATAAGGAAAAATAATAATGTCTGCCTTTGTTATGAGGGTAGTTTACAATTAGCAATAAATGCCGTTGTGCCAATATTTTCACTAGGAGACCAGGCACCAGAGAATTTGAGATACAAATCAAATTTTGCAAGCGGAAAAAGAAAATGGCAGTAGCTCATGTTATCAGTACTTCTCCTTAATAACAAGGGTAAACACCAGAGTCTCATCCTAAGAAAGGGAAGATTAAGCCAGAGCTCCTTATCAATCTGCCATGAGAGACTCAAGGTGTCAGAATTAAGTCCTGTGGGTCACAGCATGAGATGAGGATAATGTGCAAAGACAGCCCAGGCATCAATATTACAAAAAGCAACTCGATAATTGCTTCATATCACATCTAACACGCAATGATAAAGAATGTCAGAGTAATTACTCCTAGGATACCAGGGACCGCCACACTGCAATTATCATCGCAGACCGGGTTGGTTTGTGTGTGTTGTGTGTCTCTCTTGCTGCTGCTATATTACCTCCATGCAGATATGTCACTCAGATTGGTAGATTTAGCTCTTGGGGGCATAAGGGTTCCTTCTGAACTACTGAGATTGAAGGGTACCAATTTAATATTTGCTTCTTACTGGTAAAAGCTCAAACCCATTTGACAAAGGCTGAGAAGAAGAGAAAGCTTTGAAAAATGAACCTAGGCCTGTAAGTATACTTTAGATGTTTTCACCAGTCTCCAGTTATTCCAGCATATTTTATACCTGAGATTGCAAATAATGAAGACAACTGAGACAAATACTCTAAATAAAGAATGTTTTCAGCTTTGCTATAGGAATAGAAATAAAATTTAAAGGAATTAGGGAGTTTTCATTTACTTTATTCTCTTGCTGTCATACTTTTCTAGGGAGGGAATCGCACCACCTGTAGAAGTCATTACTGAGAGCTTCTGCAAGAGTTAGACAGTGGAAAGTAAGGCAAGGATGACTCTTTTATGACTATGAGCTTTAAATTAGCATCTCCTGGCCAGTCTGAGAAGTCAAGAGCAAACATAATCAGAGCTTGCAGCATGTGACAGTCCATATGTTGCGGTCTTCCTGCCTAATTTCAGACTGAGGGGCCAACTCTGCCTCTACTATCAAGGTCAGCAGAAACATGCAGCTCTTCACAATGCTCTTCTTTTATCCGTAATAGACACAGATGGCTGTCAACAAAATCGCTGACCCATCTCTGCAACTCTTGGCTCTGTCTTAACAATAGAAGTGATTATTTATTGAGCAGTGACTATGTGCCAGGCATTGAAGTACTTGCCATGTATTTACATATATTATCTCATTTAGTTCTCAGCTACCCCACGAGGTCTTATTATTATCCCCATTTTATAGGTAACAACACTAAAACATTGAAAGCTTTAGAAACTGGACAAGGTTTCATAGCCACTGAGAAGCAAATGCCAGGTTTTAAACCTCAGAAATCAGACTTGAAAGGTCTTACACTTGACCGAGATGGTGGAAGAGCCTCCTACGTCAACTACAATGAATTGACCAACAGGTGACAATTGATAATCAATTGACAAAAATCTGGCCATCTTTCAAATATTCCCTGTTTTATAACTCATAGCCTGAGCATGTTGCACCCAAATCACTTTGGTCCAGATTTACAATTCACATTATCATTTTTTGAACAAAGAAAGGGGCCGGAGTGGGAGGAAGTCAGGTTTCACAGTGCCTGCAGACAAATGGAAGCTTAGTTTAATTTCCTGTCATACAGATAATTAGCCACCAAATAGGTCCCTAAAGTAGTTAAAAACATAATAAACCTAATGAAACAAGGTCTGTATTCCAGTTAAAGATGAAAAAATAAAAGTCATAAATCATTAGCAAATCATGAATTTCTTCAACAGGTGAACTGTAATTGTCTTTTTTTTTTTTTTTTTTCCTACTGATTTTCCTCAGAAGTAGGAGTTAAACTGTAAGTTGGCTGTGAATGAGCTCAGCATCATTGTAAGCAGCAATGTATCTATGATGACCTCTTCCTGGGAGAGAGGGGCAGTGACAGGCCCTGGAGGTGGAGGAATTAGGTGTCATATCAGGTTCCCGGCACGTTGGTGCTGACCAGTTACCAGATGAGCAGAGGGAATACCTGTGAGGTATCTGGAGCAGCAGGAAAGCCAGTATTCCCTGGACAGAGGAGCCTCATTGCCCATCCACATTTTCTTGAGGTAAGGGAGGAACCTCAGGAATGGGAGGACCCAAGGCTCACACTATCACTTTTCCAGCTCTTGCTCAGAACTGGCCATACAATTTCCCAAGCTGGTGACCACATTCTCTCTGTCTGAGGCCCAGGGATAGAATACCACAAAGGTAGCACTCAAATTCCCTGACCTACTAGTTCAGACGACAAAGACCATCAATCCTCCTCTACCTGGCTGTTCTCAACTGAACAAATTAGTCAATTTCCTGTAAAAGACAATAGTAAGGAATCTTTTCCTTCCTTCCTTCCTTCCTTCTTTCTCTTTCCTTCCTTCCTTCCTTTCTTTCTTTCT
>NW_012112808.1:2059978-2076548 GCF_000951035.1 Colobus angolensis palliatus | reverse complement strand
TTTTCTTCACTTCCCTTCCCTTCTCTTCACTTCCCTTCCCTTCCCTTCCCTCCCCACCCAAAGTGCTGGGATTTAGGCATGAGCCACTGTGCCCAGCCACGAATCTTTTCTTAAAATCAATTCTATCATCTAAGTTGCTAACTAGAAATTCATGTTAACTGCACCAGAGAAGAAAGACTGAAATGAAATAATGATGAACAGAAAGTACACATATGATAAAAGAAATGGCCAGCAAACTACCTAGTGAGGCAGGAAGCTCCATGTGTAGAAATAGCTCTAAGTAGGGAGTTAAAGGCTGGGTCCGAATTCCAGCTGAGCCATTCACTGCTGTGCAACCATAAGAAAGATATCTAATCTCCCTGGGCCTTTGTTTATTCAGCTTTAAACTGGAGATATGAACTCTTGCCTCACAGATTTTTATGAAGGCTAAACAAGTCAACACCTATGGAAATGTCTAGCATGCTACCTGGCATATAGTGAGTTCTCTACAACACCAGGTGTAAACAAATCCAAAGCAGTGCTGAAAGTAACAATATTAATAACACGAATTTCCATAGCTTTCATATTCCATCCCTTTGTCAACAATTAAAATGATAATTTTATAATATACTAAGTATTCTTATGTATTGAAGGCTATTTCTGGGTTTTCTACTGTCTATACATGATCTTATATCACAGTGATTAAATAATTATGACTTTATATTATGTTTGAGTAACTGTTGATGTTAGCCCCTTCTCATTACTCTTATAGATTTTTTCTAGCTAACCTCGCTATTTTACTTTTCCTTGTGTACTCTAGAAACCACAAATTTAGTTCAAAAATTTATGTGGGGATTACAAATAAATGAGCTATCAAGCCATGAAAAGACATGGAGAAAATTAAAATGCATATTGACTAAATGAAACAAGCCAGTCTGAACAGACTAAGTGGTTCCAGCTATATGACATTCTGGAAAAGGCAAAACTATGGAGATGGTAAAAAGATTAGTGGTTGCCAGGGATTGCTGAAAGGGAGGGATGAGTAGGCAGAGCACAGAGGATTTTTAGGGCAGTGAAACTACTGTGTGTGATACTATACGATACACGTCATTAGACGTTTGTCCAACCCATAGAACGTACAGCACCAAGACTGCGCCCTAATGTAAACTGTGGACTATGGGTGATAATGACGTGTCAATGCAGGTTAATCGGTTGTAACAAATGTGCCACTCTGGTGGAAATATTGATAATGAGGGAAGCTGTGCTTGTGTGGGAGGAGGAAGTATATGAGAAATCTATCTTTCACTCGATTTTGATGTGAGAATAAAACTGCCCTAAAAAGTTTTTATTATGAATAAAATTTTGTAACATTTATGTTTGTATTTGATATGGTTTGGCTGTGTCCCCGTTCAAATCTCAACTTGAATTTTATCTCCCAGAATCCCCACGTGTTGTGGGAGGGACCCAGGGGTAGATAATTGAATCTTAGGGGAGTCTTTCCTGTGCTATTCTCGTGATAGTGAATAAGTCTCAGGAGATCTGATGGTTTTATCAGGGGTTTCCGCTTTTACTTCCTCCTCATTTTCTCTTGCTGCCACCATGTAAGTAGTGCCTTTTGCCTCCTGCCATGATTCTGAGGCCTCCCAGTCATGTGGAGCTGTAAGTCCAATTAAACCTCTTTTTCTTCACAGTCTCAGGTATGTCTTTATCAGCAGTGGGAAAACGGGCTAATACGGTAAATTGGAACCAGTAGAGCGGGGCGTTGCTGAAAAGATAACCGAAAATGTGGAAGTGACTTTGGAACTGGGTAACAGGCAGAGGTTGGGAGAGTTTGGAGGGCTCAGAAGAAGACAGAAAAACATGGGAAAGTTTGGAACCTCCTAGAAGATTTGTTGAATGGCTTTGACAAAAATGCTGATAGTGATATGAACAATAAGAAAAAGGCTGAGGTGGTCTGAGATGGAGATGAGGAACTTGTTTGAAACTGGAGCAAAGGTGACTTTTGTTATGTTTCAGCAAAGAGACTGGTGGCATTTTGCCCTTGCCCTAGAAATTTGTGGAACTTTGAACTTGAGAAAGATGATTTAGGGTATCTGGCAGAAGAAATTTCTAAGCAAAAAAGCATTAAAGAGGTAACTTGGGTACTGTTAAAAACATTCCATTTTAAAAGGTAAACAGAGCATAAATGTTTGGAAAATTTGCAGCCTGATGATATGGTAGAAAAGAAAACCCCATTTTTTTGAGGAGAAATTCAAGTCAGTTGCAGAAATTTGCATAAGTAGCAAGCAGCCTAATGTTAATCCCCAAGACCACTGGGAAAATGTCTCCAGGCCATGCCAGAGACCTTCACAGCATCACAGGCTCGGAGGCCCAGGAGGAAAAAGTGGTTTTGTGGGCCGGGCCCAGGGTCCCCATTCTGTGTACAGTCTAGGGATTTGGTGCTCTGTGTTCCAGCCACTCTAGCCATGGCTGAAAGGGGCCAATATGCAGCTCTGGCTGTGGCTTCAGAGTGTAGAAGCCCCAAGCCTTGGCAGCTTCCACATAGTGTTGAGTCTGTGGGTGCATAGAAGTCAAGAATTGAGGTTTGGGCACCTCTGCCTAGATTTCAGAAGGAGTATGGAAATGCCTGGATGCCCAGACAGAAGTTTGCTGCAGGGGCAGGGCCCACATGGAGAACCTCTGCTAGGGCAATGTGGAAGGAAAACGTGGGGTTGGAGACCCCACACAGAGTTTCTACTGGGGCACTGCCTAGTGGAGCTTTGGCAAGAGAGTCACCGTCCTCCAGACCCCAGAATGGTAGATCCACTGACAGTTCGCACCATGTGCTTGGAAAAGCTGCAGACACTCAACACTAGCCTGCAAAAGCAGCCAGGAGGGAGACTGTACCCAGAAAAGTCACAGGGGCAGAGCTGCCCAAGACCATGGGACCCCACCTCTTGCATCAGCATGACCTGGATGTGAGACCTGGAGTCACAGGAGATCATTTTGGATCTTTAAAATGTGACTGCCCCGTGGGATTTCAGACTTGCATGGGCCCTGTAACCCCTTTATTTTGGCCAATTTCTCCCATTTGGAATGGCGGTATTTACCCAATAACTGTATACCCATTGCATCTAGGAAGTAATTAGCTTGCTTTTGATTTTACAGGCTCATAGGCAGAAGGGACTTGCCTTATCTCAGATGAGACTTTGGACTGTGGACTTTTGGGTTAATGTTGAAATGAGTTAAGACTTTGGGGGACCGTTGGTTTTGAAGGCATGATTGGTTTTGAAATGTGAAGATTTGGAGGGGCCAGGGGAGGAATTACATAGTTCGGCTGTGTCCCCATTCAAATCTCAACTTGAATTGTATCTCCCAGAATTCCCATGTGTTGTGGGAGGGACCCAAGCAGAGGCAACTGAATCATGGGGTCTGGTCTTTCCCATGGTATTCTCGTGATAGTGAATAAGTCTCACAAGATCTGATGGGTTTATCAGGGGTTTCCACTTTTGGTTCCTCCTCATTTTCTCTTGCCATCACCTTGTAAGAAGTGCCTTTCACCTCCTGCCATGATTCTGAGGCCTCCTCAGCCATGTGGAACTATAAGTCCAATTAAACTTTTTCTTCACAGTCTCAGGTATGCTTTTATCAACAGTGTTAAAATGGACTAATACGTATTTTATTGGAATCATATTGAACTTATTTCTTATTTAAAGGAAAGCAACATGTATGAAGTTGAGTCTTGCCACTCAAGAACATTGTCTCTTTCATCGGTTCAAGTCTTTCTTTGTACACTTCAGGATATTTTTGAGATGTTTTATGTAGCTCTCACAAATTTTTAAAATATACTTTATCTTTGGTATATTATATATTTTAAAAAATGAGGCTTCTGTTTGCACTATATATTCTCTTTGTTTATTGCTTGTACAGAAAATTTACTGATATTTTCACATTAATATTGTATACAGCCATGTTATTGAACATTTTTATTGTACAAATAGCTTTTTTTTTTTCATTTGCTTCTCCTGGGCTTTCTTTTTCTATATTATTCATAAAGAATACCTCCAGAATAATGATAAATTAGGTAGACATAATAAGCATCTTTATTGTATTCCTTCTGTGCAAATGTTTCAGTGTTTCCCTGGTCAGCATGAGGCTGGCTTTTATATTGAGATCAGTGTGTTTTATCACGTTAAGAAAGAATGCATCTATTATTTTATATGCTCTGACTTTTAAACCAGGTAAATAAATTACCTAATCAAAACCAATAGATAGAACTTTAAAAGAAAAATCAATTAATGCTTTATCTCAGAGGCAAACATCAGGCTTCATGTTTCAAGAGATTATGGTGAACACAGGCTCACACCAGCAGTTCTTAGTGTGGTCCCTGGGCCAGCAGTATTAGCATCACTTGGGAACCTGCTAGAAATGCAAATCCTAAGGCCCCACACCAGACCTACTGTATCAGAGTTGCTGGGGGTGGAGTGACCCAATAATGTGTGGCCTTAACAAGTCCTCCAGTGGATCTCAACGTGTGTTAATGTTTGGGAACCATGGGCTTAGCTGGATTAACAAATCAAATAGATGATGAACAAGGGCATTTTAGGGTATCAGTAGGGAAAAGCCATAACTGACATTCAATTAACAACCATATGGGGCACAGCTGGAGGGTGGCTAGGAGGGTGCTAAGAGCTTTCATCTGTTACAAACTTTGTCCTTCCCCAATCAGAAAGATACTCCAGCTCTTTACTTGAATTGGATGTGTAATCCCATATTCTCACTTTGGTGAACAGTAAAGGAAAGATACTGCAGCACCATGAGGTTTCTGTTGATAGTGTGACATGTTTTGGTAATGGGTTCTCCCAGAAGCAGACCCTGAGATAAAAATTCAGGACTAGTAGTTTATTTTTGAGGTAGTCCCAGGAAGTAGTTTATTTTTGAGGTAGTCCCAATTAAAAGAAAAAATGAGGCAGTGAAATAGGGAAAAGAAGGCAACCAACAAAGTGTCTGCTATTAAGACAGATGATTCAGGAGGCAACTGGAGCTTAATCCTACTGGAAGGCTCTTGGAAAAGGTGCAGCTCCAGGCCACAGAATGATCCCATCCCTGGGGGAGAGAGCGATCTCCAGAGAGTCACTGGATGAGTGATGTTTCTAGGGGAGTTACTTCCTGAGCACTGTGGGCTTCAAGGCTTTCTGCACTTAGTAAAAAGAAACCCCCAGGCCGGATGCGGTGGCTTGCGCCTACAATCCCAGCACTTTGGGAGGCTGAGGTGGGTGGATCACGAGGTCAAGAGCTTGAGACCAGTCTGGCCAGCATGGCGAAATCCTGTCTCTACTAAAAATACAAAAAATTGTCTGGGCACGATGCTGCGTGCCTGTAATCCCAGCTACTCAGGAGGCTGAGGCAGAGAATTGCTTGGACCCAGGAGGCAGAGGTTGCAGTGAGCTGATATCACACCACTGCGCTCCAGGCTTGGTTGACAGAGCGAGACTCCACCTAAAAAAAAAAAAAAAAAAGAATCCTCCAGCACAGATAGTGGTGGCTGGAAGTCAGATGGAGCAGACGGAGAGATCAAAGTGGGTAGGGGGCCCACTGACCCACTGACCATGTCTGCTGCAACTACTGTGTCACTGGAAGTTGGACCATAACAGTCTAGTTCCTAGACTGGCACATCAGTGTCATTATGTGTATCTGATTAGCCAGCTCCACCCTGGAAAGACTGGTGCCAACCAGCCCATCTGTTGGAGAAATCCATAAAGATGGCCATTCCTTTCTGTCAAGCTAGAGGACTATGAAGGTTATAGTCACCGGCATGGACAGATCAGGGGGAGATGGGACATTGTAGGGAAAAATAGGGGTGAGGAGGAAAGTGGAAGTAGACACAGAAGACAATAATGTCATGATTTTACAAGCAGCCAGCCCCACGCTCCTGGAGGATTGCTGGGAAGCTGCTGTGACCGACGGGAAGGTGGTAACCATCCCCGGCATGGGTCCCAGGGCCCTCTGTGGGTACGCCACTCAAGGAAGGGAACATGAAGAAACGTGTGTGTCTGATGTGACCCTGTTCATTAATGGCTGAACAGGGACTTGAAAACAACAATCGGACCCTTTCACTGATTTAAATTCCTTTTACTTTTATTTGCTTAGAGTTTTTCTTTAAAGATTCACTTCATTTATTTTTTTTTTCAGTTTCATTGTCAACTGTAATATCAGCGGAATCACTGGTTTGAGATTACATCTCATTTTTTTTTCCAAAACACATGAAAATAAATGCTTAATTATTTCTAAAAGCTATTCCATTTTATCTCAGATAACTCAAGTGTTAAGCTGGCAATATTTTCCTTTCCCAGCTCTATAATTTACTTTCTTTCTATGACGCCAAAAATCTACACAATAAACCAGAGGTTCTTCAACTTTTGTTTCTGTAAGAATAGACTGTAGAACTTTTAAAAAATATATGTAAACCTGACCCCCACTCCCTGAAACTGTTTTAGAAGTCTCCAGTGAGATCCAGGGGGCTGCATTTTTAACAGGTATCCCAGGTAAATTTAATGAAGTTGCAGGGGACACTTAGAAGAATATTTCTATGGGGTAAAATCTTTGGAGTTGTTTGGAAGACTCTTTAGGGTTATACCCAGATAGAAAATTACTCCTAACTTTTAAAGTTTAGTTAGTTATTTTAAATCCAGAGTGGCAGAGCAAGTGTCTTCCACAAGGTGTGTTTGGAGGGGAGAGCGTGATCACAAAATACCCATGGCAGGCTGGGTGTTGTGGCTCAGGCCTGTAATCCCAGCACTTTGGGAGGCCAAGGCACTTGGCCTTGAGGTCTGGAGTTTGAGACCAGCCTGGCCAACATGGTGAAACCCTGTCTCTACCAGAATATATAAAAAGCCAGGCATGGCGGCACATGCCTATAATCTCACTTACTCAGGAGGCTGAGGCAGGAAAATCACTTGAACTCAGGAGGCAGAGGTTGCAGTGAGCTGAGATCACACACCACTGCACTCTAGCTTGGGTGACAGAGCGAAAGTCCATCTCAAAAAACAAACAAGAAAACAAACAAAACCCCATGGCATGAAGGATGCAAACAGAAGACTTCTTGGAGCCCTAGGGTTCTCAGGAATGTGGCACTGGGAAGAGCACAGAGGCTTCTCTGCAAGAAAACAGAAAGCCTTGGGAGGATTACATGGGAAATTACAAGCTACATGGGTTCCTGCTCCAAACAGAGCCACTCTGCAGAAAATAAAGTGGGATTGCTTTCCCCAATTTCTCCACTGACAAATCTTGCGATGATGCTAAAAGGCTGGATGAATATCGAGACTTCAGGGACATTAGCTTTGATACATAATCTGCTGATTAAATGTGTTCCCTATACTTTCTCCATTTTTCACATTTCTTTATGTAGTCTTTTGTTAAGAGGACTTCTTAGCTAAGAAGTTGTAGGGATAACTGAGAAGGAAAGAGACCACAGAACTAGTTCCAGAGGGAGGCAAAGTGCATAGGCCATTGAAGGTAGAGCAGGCCTTGAATTAGGAAGGGGATAGCACTGGTACCCTTCTGGGTTTGGAAAGGATAAATGCATTGAGAAATGTTTTTGAATAGCATTGACACAAATCGGTAGACCATATCGCACTTTATGTTTTTGTTTTTCTCTTCTCCTCTCTCTTCAAGAAATCACATTTTTGCCTTAACATCCTATCAACTCAGCTGGCGAATTTTCTGCAATTGCAGGGGAAGTCAGGTGAGAGCCGAGGCCGTTTTCAATTGTCAGAACTCCAGGAGATATTTTCTACTAAGTAAGGAATATCTCTCAACCCCGACAGAACTTGATTATAATAGTTTAGTACTAAACACAGTGTCAGAACAGATATTTCGCCTGTGGATGTGAAGAGGTGAAGAACTTGAACCACAGTTTGCAAACCTCAGTGATGTCTCAAGGTCTGCAGGACGCGTCTTTTCTCCCAATTCCTTCTCCACACTGCAGCAAGATAGGAAGGCTGCTACCTACACGAACAGAATGCTAGTGGATTCTTCAGGCGACAGCATGGCATTTGCCTTCAAAAGACATACGAGAAGCAGAATTCTAGCAGGTAGACTACATGAGTCATGCGGAGGGACCTTCCACCAAATCATCTTTCCACCACGTGACTAATTGCACATTTCTTGCCAAGAATATGTAAGCTTATATATGTTTATATAATCTGCATTTTTAGAAACAAGCACTCTCAATTACAGATATACAACCAAACTGATGTTTTTCCTAGTTGTGAGGTCAAGGAAAATGCCAAGAGCTTGGAAGGCAAAGTATATGCACACCAGGCATTCATGACATGCTTCCCAGGGTCTAGCTGAGTACAGTCATGGACCAAGCTCTAGGTGAATTCCTAGGTGATTATCTGATTCGCTGGTTAACTGACTAAGTCAAGGTAAAGAAAGAAAGATAGAATCAGTGATGAATCATGATGCCAACTCAAATCAGGGATTTATTTTGAATGGAAAAAAACTATTAAAAGACTAAAACCCGGGGTCTTAGTTAATTCATCCAATAAATATATATTCACCCTTCTGCACTCTGCTTTGTGGGGCGGGGCTAAGACCTGGCATTCTTGATTGGTGAGTGGCTCCCTGCCCTAGGAGGTGCTGGAGGGAATTGGCAAGACTCCCATGAGCCTCCTCCAGTCTCCTTTCTCCACCCTGGCGGTGGCAGAACCTCTTTTTTTTTTCCATAGTCCCCTCTCCTCCCCTCTCCTCCCCTCCCCTTCCATTCCCTTGTTTGAGACCGAGTCTGCCTGTGTTGTCCAGGCTGGAGTGCAGTGGCATGATCTCGGCTCACTGCAAACTCGACCTCCTGGGTTCAAGCAATTCTTGTGCCTCAGCCTCCCGAATAGCTGAGACTACAGGTCCACACCATCATGCCTGAGTAATTTTTGTGGTTTTAGTAGAGATGGGGTTTCCCCATGTCGCCCAGGCTGGTCTTAAACTCCTACGCTCAAGCGATCCACCTGCCTTGGCCTCTCAGAGTGCTGGGATTATAGGTGTGAGCTACTGCGCCCAGCCAGCGGTTTATTTCATTTTGCTGTTTTTCCAATACTCACATAACAAATTCCATAGTCCTCAGCTCAGCAACTGCAGACCCAGCAACAGCCAGTGCACCCTTCTTCAAGGACCAGATCTCAGCCCCACAGGCCCCTCCTGTGACCTCAAATACACAAGCTCCCTCCTCAGAGGCCACAATTTCAGCTCCTCAGGGACGCTTCTCTGAAATTCTACATTTAAGTCATTTGGATTTATTCCCTCAAGCTGGTGGCTCTTTCCTGCAGTTACTGCCCCCATAACGCCTTAGAGACCTATTTTCATGCCTTTCAGTTACCTGGTTAACACATTCATCATATAAGGATATATAATTCTACATATCCCTTTCAGTTACCCAGCTAACGTTCTTTTTGTTAAGTTCTCCATATTGAAATAACTGGAGGTCACAGAGGCATAGAGAGAAAAAAAAAGTTTCAACAAGAGAGATCAAATTTAAAAAGACCAAATAATTGACAGTCATTAGATTTAGCAAGAAGGAGGGCTTGGGTGACAACCAGTAGACGTCTGTGTACTGATGATGGAGTTGGGAACCCATCAACAAAGACAGTGAAAAGTGGTTGGATTACAAATATATTCTTTTCAGGTCTTGGAAACCAGTATCTTATAATATGGTGTTTCCACCCTCTGAACTGAAGAAGAAGCCTCAAGGTGTCTCTGATGTCCCCCTTCCTCATCTCTCTCAATCCTCTGTCTCTCCCAAAGCACAGGATGGAATTATTCTCTGAAGTTCCTTTATCTGCCTAAAGTCCAGACCTGCCAAAGAAGAAAACAATCATGTCTGGTCCCTTCCCTAAGTTTGTATTGACTGAACTCATGTTGCGGGAAGAAAAATGGAAGTCTGTCGACACACCTGCGCAGACTTTGTCTCCTCTGCAGGCCCAACCATTGTCTGTTCTGCAGGCCCCGCAGACTTTAGCTTATGCCATTGTGTATTCTTCAAGTTCACTGAATTCCCCTAAACATCATTTACTAATCCCAAATCATCTAAAATTCTCCTTCCCCTTTCCCCTAAGAAGAAGAGCACGTAACGATGTGCTCAACATGGTGTGATAGGGTAATCACTCTGGTTCTCCCCAGGAATGTTAGCCAATGTGAATGCCTTTTCTCCCATTAATCTGCCTTTTGTCAGCTGATTTTCAGCAAACCTTCAGAGGGTAAAGAGGAAGTTTTCCCTTGGCCACTGCATTTTGGAGACTGAGTTTATAAGAAAACTTCTAAGATTGTGCATGTAATGACTCCAGTGTTCTCAGCCTGAGGAAATAGTAGATGGAGGTGTCACTTATAAAGAAGACTGATGGGCTTGGAAACCCAGTGGACTAGACTGAGGAGAGAAGGGGAGGGGAGCAAGTGGAGACCATTAACATAGCCAATTCCCTGAGGACTTTTGCAGTAAATGAGGCCACAGTTACGGCATGTAGACTAATGCGGGCACACAGATGATCCCAGGGAGATGAAGTATGGGAGTGGGAGTGGGGTTCTTAAATAATGCTAAGGGCAGATAAGATCTCAGACACCAGAGAAGGATTTGGCTCTTAACAGAGCCAGGAGAATGACTCCAAATCGTCATGGGAAGGAGGCAGAAGGTGTGACTTCAGACGCAGGTAGATTGGCAAATTTGGTGATAGGAAAATAAGGCAATTCTTTTTTTACTTTATCTGTTTTGAAGATTTAAGAAACCCATGGCTGCAGAGCCTTCCAAACCATTTACACTGCAAAATGACTATTGTCACCCATTGCATTACCAAAATACTTTTGATCAAAAAATACTTTTGATTCCCAGTGACCACAGAAATCAATATGCAGGGCATACAAGTGATAAAAATTATCTTCTCAACATGGAGACTGAAGACATAGGACTCTCACATTCCGGAAGTGATGCAAATACTCATAATTACCACCATAAATTTGCTGAGTACTAAAAATAATTCTGTGTTTTCCTGTAGGATTTGCAAGCTAATAATAAGCAATTTCCAGCTGTGTGCTGTGACAGCAAAAGAGAGGGTCTAACATCCTTATAATTATATTTTCCATATCCGTATTCACATTAGGAAATACCGATTATGACCCATCTGCTTAAACTAGTTTTTAATTGTTAAAATCTCTACACTAGGTGACTTTTATGAAATCTGACTATACTGTATGCACTGCACTTCAAAAGGAGAATTATCAAATATTTTACCTCTTAGGCTTTTTAAGTACACATGTATGATTGTGAGACAAAAGGACTAGCAACAGTGAGAATTGAAATTTTTCTACAAAGGAAATTCCACAAACACATCCTGAGGGCTCCCCTCAGTTTGGCAGTTAAAGCTGCGCCAAACAGCAAGCTTCACCATATGAAATGCTGTGCCTAGCTCACTTCATTCTGCTCAACAAAATGAGTGTGATTGTTGGAGAACAAGTAAATTAAATACCTATTTCTTGGGTCTATTTTCTCAAACTTCAAATGTTCTTCTGAGCACTTGAAATGTCACTACCCAAAGAAAGGTCATGAATTGATTGTTGCTTTTTGGAGGTATTATGAGAAAAGAATTACTCTTTGGGACAATTTGATAAGCTGAGCTTGCTACTGGGTATGGCCAAACCTCTTCAGGGTTTCTGAGGCTCCCAATAACTCATTTCAAAGCAGCAGCTCTGCTCTGCTCCAGACAGGCAAGATGAGGCTGGTGATGCCACAGCTGCACCCCTAATATTTTCTCCCAAGAGAAAACCAGGGAAAGCAAAACAAGTATCTGCTTCCAACTTAAATATGGAATGTTGTCTTGAAAATATGAGGGAGAAGAGTTTAGCAAGACCAATTCAAAATATATGTAGTGTTTGACTTGAATCAATATTATTTTCAACTCAATTTTCCTAAAATTTAATTTTAAAAAACAGTTCAAATTGCTAACAATGGTTAGTATTACCTATATTGCTATATCTATCTGTTTATCTGTCTATCTTCTATGTTACTATATGCCAGGTGCCTTATTACCACAAATAAGATTAATGTTATCCTGTTTGTTTTATATTTTTTCAGTTTTAGCTTTTCACTGAAACATAAAGTACATAAAGATGCATAGTCATAAGTAATGAAATCACAGCTCAACGGATTTTCTGAAACTGCATACAACTAAGTAGCCAGCACATATTCAGGAAAATAATATTATCAACACCCTAAGAGTCCCTTGTTCCCCCTTCTAGCCACTGCCCTCTTGAAGATAATTTCTATTCTGACTTCTCATGGCTTAGATTCATTTATTTGTTGTTATATTGTACATAAATGGAATCTCTCTGTGCACAGTCTCTGGCATATGGCATTTAGTTTGGTTTTAACTGTAACTGAAAGCTGCTACCATTTACTGAGCTCTTGCCAGGCACTATGCAAGGCCCCATAACTGCATCTTTACCACATTCAATCCTCACAACCACCTCATGAGTAGGCACGATTATTATCTTCCTTAAGCAGGTGAAGACATTTCAAGCTTAAAGATGTTAATATGTTCTAAACCACCCAGTAATAAATGCTGGAGACAGGATTCATGCTTTGTTTATCTGACTCCAAAGTACACGTCTCACCCATGCAGAATATCACAAATGTAAACAAGGCCAAGTGGCCCTGAATCATCAGAACTCGTCAGGGTCTGAAAACACTGTGACTCAAATATCGTGTCTATTTACCTGTGATCATGCACCCAACCTATCACGGCAACTCAGACTTTACAGATTAATATGAACAGTGGCCACTTTCCTGGCAGTGTAACTTGGTGTCAGACAAACTGCAAAAACATACAAAGTTATAGGAGCATGTGGTTCAAGCATATTAACTGAAAGTAAAACACACTGGCCCAAAAATAGTCATCAGAGACAGATTCTATGTTGCTCATTGCTTCACTCCCCAATATATTACCTTTGCTAATATTTAAAGGTAACTGAACTTATATTCAGTGATAATTTAAATGTTATTCACTTGCAGTGAAGGATGGTTCATAATCAACAGTGAAAAGGAAATGATAAAATGAATAATAGTAATCCACCCTATGAGATTCTAAATAGTCATGGGAAAATACAATGAGGGAAACACATGTACCCTTATGAAAATACGATACAGAAAAGTATTGCAGTTATAAGCCAATTTATGAATATGAGTACATGTGTTTATCTATGGCAGGAAATCTAGAGGGGAACACATGCCCACACAAATACGTACTCACACAGGGAGAAGAAAGACAAGAGTGGGAAAAGATGTATACCAAGATGTTACAAATAGTGGTTTTTCCAATGATTTATACCCAAATGTGGCCAAAAAGGGTTAATTAGAGAGGCTTGTGCTGGAAGAATATTTTATGACCAAAAAGGATTAATTAGAGAAGCTCGTACTGGCAGAATATTTAATGATAAACAGGAGTTATTAACATTTTTTAGCTGTGATCATGTCATTATAGTTTTGTTTTTTAAAACATTATCTTTTAGAGGTACATACGCACTGGGATTATGATGAAATCATATGATGTCTTGGATTTGCTTGAAAATAATCAGTACAGGGTGGGGCTGGGGTATAGATGTACTATGAATAGATGTGAGTTGATAATTGGTAGAGCTGGCAATAGGTGCATCGATTGCATTGTACTATTTTCTCTGCTTTAGTATACATTTGAAAGTTTCCATTATAAAAAGTTAAAAAAAAAAAAGAGTGATTGCTTCTGAAGACAAAGCAGGTGTTTTCCATGTTCTTTTGCCTGATTGTATTTTCATGCTTTTCTCTATGGAATATATTTTGCATTCGTAATATGACATACTAAATAAAAGACTAAGGAAGTTCTCAGCAAAGCCCATTTTGCAATTCAAACTTACCTTTCTTACACAGGCAAGTGTATTAAGTGTTTCCCTTCACTTAATGGAGAAGCCAGAATACCACTGAAATCATAGGAACAGTTTTCCAACTGCCGTTATGCATAAAACAATGTAAGTTGATTGATTTTCTTCCAAAGCACCACCTACTTCACTGTTATCAGTGTTACTAAAACGTGGTACAGAACTTCCGTGGTACAGAACTTCCCAATCAAAAGATAACTTGGGGAAATTATTGAGTGTGGATTAACTGGGAAAAAATAAGTATTTTCTTAGAGAACTAGAATTTTGAGAAACTCAAAAGGGTATTTTTGCATTTCAGAGCCCATCTGCCAGCTGCTCCTAATTCAGCTCTGGGTATTTCTTTTCCACTCTATCTTGGGATTTGTTTTGTTCACAGGGGAAGATTCAGAGTGAGCCTCACCCAAAGGTCAAAATTCCCGTGCTCAGCAGCATAAGCGACTCAACCTCTGGGAATAAAAAAAAAACATTTGTGCAGAAAACAAAGTTGGTCAGTCTGGTGAAACACTGCAATTTTTGACCAGAAAAATATCTTTCTTAATATGGACAGAAAAACCTTGGCCTTTTGCAGTCAAAAAATGAAATGACTTTAGCATGATGGAGATGCAGAGATAGAGGAAGGTGAAATGGAATATTTGTAGCTGATAAATGAAGAATGAAAAATGTATCCTCATTACTGCCTCAAAACTCAAAACATAAAGCTCCATCAGGAGTTCCCAGAACTTAGGGGTTTGCAAAGAATGTGACTACAGAGGGTATTAACAGGTGCTTTTGGGGGGTGATGAGATTGTTCTGAATCCCTTGTAAGGTGGTGGTTACATTAATCTACATGTGTCAAAATTCATGTAATCATTCACAGAAAAAGAAAGAAAGAAGAGAAAAGAAGTGAATTTTAGTGCATACAAATTAAAAAAAAGTAGGAAACAATTTGAAGGTTTAAAATATTCTAAACCTCATGGTTGTTACTTGTATGGCAGGTGCTTAAGAATTTTTATGTGAATCAATAAGTTGAATGAATAGATGGATGAAACCATAAGTGAACAAAATTATTATTTTAAAAGTAAAGATATATAAAGCAGTTCCAAGACGGCCGAATAGGAACAGCTCCAGGCTACAGCTCCCAGCATGAGTGACACAGAAGACGTGGGATTTTTGCATTTCCAACTGAGGTACCGGGTTCATCTCACTGGGGCAAGTCAGACAGTGGGTGCAGCCCACGGAGCAAGAGCCGAAGCAGGGTGAGGCATCACCTCACCCGGGGAGCACAAAGGGTAAGGGAATTCTCTTTCCTAGCCAAGGGAAACCATGACACACAGCACCTGGAAAATTGGGTCACTCCCACCCTAATACTGTGCTTTTCCAAGGGTCTTAGCAAATGGCAAACCAGGAGATTATATCCGGTGCCTGACTCGGAGGGTCCCACACCCATGGGACCTCCCACATTGCTAGCACAGCACTCTGAGATCTAACTGCAGGGTGGCAACGAGGCTGGGGGAGGGGTGCCCACCATTGCTGAGGCTTGAGTAGGTAAACAAAGCAGCCAGGAAGCTCGAACTGGGTGGAGTCCACCGCAGCTCAAGGAGGCCTGCCTCTCTGTAGACTTCACCTCTGGGGACAGGACACAGCCAAAGAAAAGGCAGCAGAAGCCTCTGCAGGTTTAAATGTCCCTGTCTGACAGCTTTGAAGAGAGTAGTGGTTCTCCCAGCACAGTGTTTGAGATTTGAGAACGGACAGACTGCCTCCTCAAGTGGGTCCCTGACCCCTGAGTAGCCTAATTGGGAGGCACCCCCCGGTAGGGGCAGACCGACACCTCACACAGCTGGGTAACCTGATGAGATGAAGCTTCCAGAGGAACAATCAGGCAGCAACATTTGCTGTTCAGCAATATTCACTCTTCTGCAGCCTCCGCTGCTGATACCCAGGCAAACAGGGTTTGGAGCGGACCTCCAGCAAACTCCAACAGACCTGTAGCTGAGGGTCCTGACTGTTAGAAGGAAAATTAACAAACAGAAAGGACATCCACACCAAAACCCCATCTGTACGTCACCATCATCAAAGACCAAAGGTAGATAAAACCACAAAGATGGGGAAAAAACAGAGCAGAAAAGTTGAAAATTCTAAAAATCAGAGTGCCTCTCCCCGTCCAAAGGAACGCAGCTCCTCACCAGCAACAGAACAAAGCTGGACAGAGAATGACTTTAACGAGTTGAGAGAAGAAGGCTTCAGACAATCAAATTTCTCTGTGCTAAAGGAGGAAGTTCGAACCCATTGCAAAGACGCTTAAAAACCTTGCAAAAAGATTAGACGAATGGATAACTGGAATAACAAATGTAGAGAAGTCCTTAAATGACCTGATAGAGCTGAAAACCATGGCATGAGAACTACGTGACAAATGCACAAGCTTCAGTAACCGATTCAATCAACTGGAAGAAAGGGTATCAGTGATTGAAGATCAAATGAATAAAATGAAGTGAGAAGTTGAGAGAATAAAGAGTAAAAATAAATGAACAAAGCCTCCAAGAAATATGGGACTATGTGAAAAGACCAAATCTACGTCTGATTGGTGTACCTGAAAGTGACAGGGAGAATGGAAGCAAGTTAGAAAACACTCTACAGGATATTATCCAGGAGAACTTCCCCAACCTAGCAAGGCAGGCCAACATTC
>NW_012112808.1:2057230-2058248 GCF_000951035.1 Colobus angolensis palliatus | reverse complement strand
ATCTCCTTAAGCTGAGAAACAACTTCAGCAAAGTCTCAGGATACAAAATCAATGTGCAAAAATCACAAGCATTCTTATACACCAATAACAGACAAACAGAGAGCCAAATCATGAGTGAACTTCCATTCACAATAGCTTCAAAGAGAATAAAATACCTAGGAATCCAACTTACAAGGGATATGAGGGACCTCTGCAAGGAGAACTATAAACCACTGCTCAATGAAATAAAAGAGGACACAAACAAATGGAAGAACATTCCATGCTCATGGATAGGAAGAATCAATATCGTGAAAATGGCCAGATTGCCCAAGGCAATTTATAGATTCAATGCCACCCCATTAAGCTACCAATGACTTTCTTCAGGGAATTGGAAAAATCTACTTTAAAGTTCATGTGGAACCAAAGAAGAGCTCACATTGCCATGACAATCCTAAGCCAAAAGAACAAAGCTGGAGGCATCACGCGACCTGACTTCAAACTATACTACAAGGCTACACTAAACAAAACAGCATGGTACTGGTACCAAAACAGAGATATAGACCAATGGAACAGAACAGAGCCCTCAGAAATAATACCACACGTCTACAGCCATCGGATCTTTGACAAACCTGACAAAAACAAGAAATGGGGAAAGGATTCCCTATTAAATAAATGGTGCTGGGAAAATTGGCTAGCCATATGTAGAAAGCTGAAACTGGATCCCTTCCTTACACCTTATACAAAAGTTAATTCAAGATGGATTAGAGACTTAAATGTTAGACCTAAAACCATCAAAACCCTAGAAGAAAACTTAGGCAATACCATTCAGGACATAAGTATGGGCAAGGACTTCATGTCTAAAACACCAAAAGCAATGACAACAAAAGTCAAAATTGACAAATGGGATCTAATTAAACCAAAGAGCTTCTGCACAGCAAAAGAAACTACCATTAGGGTAAACAGGCAACCTACAGAATGGGAGAAAATTTTTGCAATCTACTCATCTGACAAAGGGCTAATATCCAGAACCCACAAAGAA
>NW_012112808.1:1995942-2056390 GCF_000951035.1 Colobus angolensis palliatus | reverse complement strand
TAGAACTTAAAGTATAATAAAAAAACATGTATTGTCCAAGTCAAAAAAAGAGTAAAGACAGGGTAAATGATTGAAATGTATTTTAAAATATATAAAGTAAAAAAGCTTAAGCCAATTTATGTTCTAAGAAGTCAACAATAATGGCAGCTTTGGGGAGGAGGCAGTCGTGGCTGGAAGGATACAGGGGGACTGCTGAGAGGCTTAGACATTCCAGTTTTTGCTATGGGTGCTGGTTACATGGATGTGCCCAGTCTGTGAAAATTTATGCAGCCCTATTCTTATATGTTCTTTTCTCAGGGCATGATGTGCTTCCATGAAATGTTTTAAAAATTATTAAAATCATTTCAAAGTCTACCCTATCTTTAAAAACAATTGCAAATGCCTTTCATAAATCAGTGCTATAGAAAAGTTGCCTCTTCTGATGACCCAGTAGGTTTCCCTACTCCAGGTCCACTCCAACCAGAACTAAGTAATCCATCATTTCTCCTTTCCACCTTCATTGCCCCAGGCTCTCAGTAAGATCTCTGGCTTAGCCCTAGGTCCTCACTAGAGCTGGTATTCATTCATCCATGGTATTCTTTTATTCATGGTATTCATTCATTGATGGTATTCATTCATTCTGCTGGTATATGTTTGCCTTCCCTCACCCACAACTTTTTTTTTTTTTTGAGACAGAGTCTCGCTCTGTTGCCCAGGCTGGAGTACAATGGCGCGATCTCCATTCATTGCAAGCTCCACGCCCCAGGTTCATGCCATATTCCTGCTTCAGCCTCCCGACAACTTTTAACTTTCTATTTTAATGATGTTATAATACATGTGCCTTGTGTTATCAGACAGCTTCAAATGCATTTTGGAAGCAGGGTCCAAATCACAAGTGCAAAATAAGAAAGTGGATCCTTATTTAAGAGCTTTGGAAGCAAACCTTACAAGAAAAAAAATATAACAAAACAAAAACAGCTTTTCTATTAAAACGAAATGCTGCTGATCACTTGTTCCTCAAGGCAGCAGAATTTGATTGCTCACTGGGAGAGAATGGCTACCTTTCTTTTCTAGATGTGTAACAGAGATGGTAAAACTAACTTTGAGCTTATATCTATGGAGGCTGAAAAACATGATATAGGTACCTACATCCAAAGAGAAAGAAAGTCAAAAGTGAACTTCCAGATAGGAGAGGAACATTCATACCTTGGAGCTCAGTAATAAAATAAATAACAGCTGAGTCTAATTTCATACATGACCTTGTTAAATTAGAAGAAAATGAAGTGACTAGCAAAAGAATCTGAAACAAATGCAGCCATTTGCTCATGCCTGATAACTGGATTTTCCAGTTACGAAATTCATTTCATCTCCAGATTTCAAGCATACTGAAAATGGACCCTTGAAGGCTGAAGCCACACCTCAATACAATGAAAGTATGGGGGTTTTGGTGGGAAGAAAAACAAAAACTATTAGAATTGATGCAATGAAGTCCAAGCCCTGTATGATTTGGATTGCCCTGAGGCTGAAATGATAGAAATTTAAACCAGGAGATTCCCCAATTGCCAGAGCTAAAAATCTTCTAAAACATTCCTGCGCTTTCATGGTGAGTTACTTTCTTCTCCTCAGACCGAGCAAAACACCACTAGTGCAAACACATTCTTCATGCAAATATTAAGAAATTCAATCTTCAGATTCAGGTACAATAGATGTTTATGAAAAGAAGTCAACTAAATATAACCCTATCTTATAAGATGAGAGGAAGAAAGAGAAGGAATGTGTGTCTCTGGAATGTATTCCAAACTCTAGGTGATTTCAGAGTTGTTCTTGAAATTATGTTTTTAATGAAAATAATGAAGATCTGATGTTTCTCTCACTGTGTTTTATCACCAGAATTCAGTATGGCTTTCTGGGGTAAAAAAAAAAAATCATTATGACATGCCAAGTATGCAGGATTGGCCCAAAGGTGGTGGATACTACCTGGTGCCTGCATGTGCTTGGAATTTTATGAACTAGCACATGATTTTTCTTTTAGTCAATTATGCTCAGAGATTAGTGGTAAGAGTAGTATTACCAAAAGCACCTGCAGAAAAAGTGAACTTATTAATTATCCCCTCATGCTGGACCAATTTCTAAGGTTTGTAATTATTGGAAATGTCACACACAAAATCACACTGAGCTGAGTCTTTTGGATTGGTTGACATTCAAGAGAAACATGAGCGGATATTCCAAAAATTTTTAAACATTACTCTAAGAATCAGATGGGCAGGTGAAATTGTCACAGATGCATGTCAATACAATGTTATGAAGGCATGATTGCAGTTTGGCTGCACCATTCCAAGTGCCAGAGTTCCCTAAGGGCAGGAGAGGAATAAGGGGGTGTGTGGCGGGGAGAGTATCAGGAAAACAAGGAGGGAGATTCAGAAGGGGAAGGCTCACGAGGGGGTTGCTTGATGAAGGCCTAAGGAACTAAAAGGTAGGAGTGTGGCTTAGGCAAAACATTTAACACATTTCAGATTTACCTAGCAGATAAGGCTTCTTCAATAGAATTGTTTATCTGGCTGAACTTTACAATTTCTCTACTCTTCTACCGAACAACTGCTTATAAGAGCGTTCTTGGCCTCTCTCATCCTAGGCTGTCTTCTTCTTTCTATGCCTTGATTAGAGAACTAAGGAAAGAAAATTCAAGAAAAACCTTTGCTGATTTTCCTATGAAATATTCGTAACAGAACATAGTAATTCGAAATCTGTGCACGTATTCCTATAAAAGCCTGATGCCAGGCCTTCTTACCATGAACTTGCTTTTATTCTCAGGGGAAAAAGCAAAATGATAGAAACTAGAGTTTATTTTCATGAAGAAAAATACTATTTTGTTTTGGCATGTGAAGGCATATTATGCTGCTATTAAAAAACGATGTTCATTTGGTTTAAAACGACATGGGAAAACACCACAGTTTATGGCTTAGTGAAATAGAAAATGAGACTGGAACGAACTATGCCAACCCACTGCAGTTATTTTGGTGTTAGGATGGTGAGGTATTTCTTTATGTGCCTTGCAGTATTCTGATTTTCCAAAGTTTCTGCAATTAGCCTTCTTTGTTATTTAATAATATTGTTTTGAAAAGTACCCCTGTGGTTTTCATTCTGGCACTTTTCAATTTATTGGTAATGTGAATATTATTGGTTCTATTTTGTAATAAGGTAATGTGGATAAGATGTCTCTATAATTTGAATTTTTCTGTAGTTAAAAATTGATTTACTTGCATTTACAGGGTCCTCAGATGAAGTTTCCTCCTGGGGCTACATCTTTCTCAGGCTTTGCATGTCACTTTGATAATTTGCTGACTAAAAACATACACTCCATCAATTTCAGTAAGTTGACAGTGAATTTCTTTAGCAGAATCGCTTTTCACATTCAAATATAAAATAAGTGTGGGTTCTCATGCATTCATGCGAAATACTTATTTTAAACTAAAAGCATATAAAATCATAGTACAGATAATATAATTTAAAGTTACATCAAAATCACTGTACTGTTAGTATAAGCAAACCAAATAAACTAATTTATAAGGAAATGTTTTCAGACTCAGCTCTTCTGAGAGATTAGCTACATTAACCAGTAGTTACTATCGGAGTGAATCAACCCTAGACAGATTACAATGAATGTCACCGAAGTTTGTTTTTTCTTTCCATATTCTGCTTTTCAGAAATTAACTTTGAAAATTACATATTTGAAATGGTTACTTTTTTTTTTTTTTTTTGAGACGGAGTCTCGCTCTGTCGCCCAGGCTGGAGTGTGGTGGCCGGATCTCAGCTCACTGCAAGCTCCGCCTCCCGGGTTCACGCCATTCTCCTGCCTCAGCCTCCCGAGTAGCTGGGACTACAGGCGCCCGCCACCTCGCCCAGCTAGTTTTTTGTATTTTTTAGTAGAGACGGGGTTTCACATGTTAGCCAGTATGGTCTCGATCTCCTGACCTCGTGATCCGCCCATCTCAGCCACCCAAAGTGCTGGGATTACAGGCTTGAGCCACCGCGCCCAGCGAAATGGTTACTTTTAAAGATTATTTTACCTTGCACAAGTATATTACTAAAGGAATTACTTTAAGAACGGGTTTCATTGCAAATTTGAGAATTAAACAAAGAAATTATCTTGGTGGCTAATGGACTTATGATTTACAATAGTGAACACTGATTTATATGAGGGCTTGGCAAGTATTTATGCTGTCATTTCCAGGAAACATACCCTTCCTCTTACCTGAGAAATTTAAGTGAATATATACAATGCTTTCAATCAATATTTGTACAGTGAAAAGCTCCCTTTCCTTTTGATTAAACTGAAAAGAGTTTAAGTTTTGTGAAAGGGGTGTTCACCAAGATACATAATGGGTTCTTTTTTAAATACGGTGAAGAAAACATTTCTCAAAGTTTGTCCTTTGATTCCAGGGGATGTTAATAGCTGCTCATGCAAACAAACAAAAAACTGGTCAAAATAAGTTTGGGAAAAAACCGTGGTCAAAATAAGTTTGGTAAATGTGCTGCTAGTGTTAAACGCTTTTTAAAAATTACAGGACTTGCCAGAAAATCTAATGACAATGTTTATTTTTAATTTTCAAGAGAAAAGTAAAGCGTCATATTTCCCCCAATCTGTCTGACCAAGTAATTCTTGCAGATTAGTTCTCTAAGAATATACGTTGGAAAACACTATGTTTCCAAGTTCAAATAACACAAGTCCCATCTCTCATCCTCATCTGACCAGTGTTACTCTGTATATTTCATGTGATCATTCGGGGCCCTCTCAAACAAATGCCTTCCAGCATCTGCTACAGATACAGAGCCACAATAAGCCAAATTTAATTTTTCACCAGTATGAGGATCTAAATATCTAAATATCTGGTTTAGTTCTTCTTTTTAAACTTAAAAATATTAAAATATAAAGTTTATAACTAAGATAAAACTAGATATTTGTAATACAATTAGTAGGGTGTATTTACCTAACAAAGTAACATGTCCAAAAAAAAAAAAGAAAAAACAAGGAAAGTGCAAACATTTTCAAGAGGAACACATCTATATACTGAGATACACCTGTAAAATGAACCAAAGAAAAGGAATAAAGTCTGGGGGAAGATATTTGGAAAGTAATCATTTCTGTCTCACCTCTCTGACTTATATAAATCCAAATAGAAATCCAGAGATTATAACCATTTTTCCTTTCAAGGACATCCAAACTGTTTCCAGCTATCTGCAGGCTTCCAGATGTACAAATAGCACCATGTTAAAAATAAAATAGTGGCTTCAGTAAAAAGTATTTCTGTATTGACCTACAATTGTAGATTAAAATATATCTTAAGAGTTAAATTTCTTCAGCAGAGTTTTAACTACTAGAGGATTCTGAAGATAGTATCCCAAGTCAGTGGGTACAAAAAAAGATGATAATAGTTGGTAGAAATAAAAACATATTAAGGCTGAATAATTGAAATACTGAGGTAATTAGCTATTTTCCCCCTTAGTGCTTTAGTGGATATGTGTTGATCTCCTACTACTTTTTTTTCCCTTTTCTTTCCTTTTTTTTTTGTCTGTGCATCCGGCAACAACCTCTACTTTTTGGCTTGATCTATGAAACCACTCACCGCATCACAAGCCACAGCTATTGCTTCAGGGCCGGGCATGTGACCTAAATTGGTCCAATTAGAGTGAATCCCAGGATTTTTGAGGACGCAAGGAAGGATTCTAATACTTCTTTTGCTAAACTTGAACCTGAGAATTTCTAAAGCGAGGGCCAACAGGTAGTGGCTCAACATAAAGCCAGGATGGAGAACAACAGAATAGTGAAAGAAAAAGTGTGGGTGCCAATGCAGGGTATGAGTGCTGAATCCACCAATGCAGGGTTTGAGTGTGGAATCCACCAATGTGGGGTTTGAGTGCGGAATCCACCAATGCAGCATTTCAGTGTGGAATCCACCAATGCGGGGTTTGAGTGCAGAATCCACCAAAGCAGGGTTTGAGCGCTGAATCCAATTGTAGCTGGAGCCAGTCCTTCCCCTGGACTTCTAATTGCTAGAGCCAATCAATTTCTTTTCTTGCTTGAGCTGGTGTGAATTGGGTTCTCAGCTGTTTAAAAGATGTTCATAAGAGTTGTAGTCATTCTATTCTTTGCCCCCCAGCAAGATTGATCCCCAAACCTATAAATCTGTGACAGTGTACATATTAGAGAAGTTTGCTCAGATTGGTCAAAACTATTTCAAAGTGCAAACATTCCAATAGCTACATGAAGAAATGCTCAACATCGCTAATCATCAAGAAAATGATGATTAATATCTCATTAAAGCCACAATGAGATGTTACCTTGCATTTGCTTGAATGGCTACTATAGAAAAGATGAAAGACAACAAGTGTTGGCAAGGCTGTAGAGAAAAGGAAACTCTTGCACACCATCTGTGGAAATGTATATTAACACAGCCATTATGGAAAACAATAGGAATTGTTTCATATATTATATGAATTTCAATGTGAGTTGAAAACATATGTACATTTTTTGAGGTTCCTCAAAAAATAAAATGACCATTTAATCCAGCAATCCCATTACCAAGTATATATCCAAAGGAAATGAAATTGGTATGTCAAAGAGATACCTGCAGTCTCATATTTATTGCAGTATCATTCACTATACCCAAGATATGGAAACAACCTAAGTGCCCATCAACAGATGAATGAATAAAGAAAATGTGGTGTATATACACAGTGGAATACTATTCAGCCATAGAAGAAGGAAATCCTGCCATTTGCAGTAGAATGAACATGTCTAACACCGTATGTCAGCACAGTTGCTTACTCAGTGACCCAGACTAACAAATGGCCTAGATCTTTGTGAAGCTACCACCTCAAAATATAGCTGAAACTGGAGGATGTAATGTTGAGCAAAATAATCCAGGCACAGAAGAAACAAATACTGCATGATCTCACTTCTTATATGCAGATTTTAAAAAGCTGATCTCATCGCAGCAAAGCATAGAATGGTGGTTACCAAGGACTTGGGTGGCTGGGAAACAGGGACTGGAGAGGTGACCGAAGAATACAAAATTTCAGTTGGATAGAAAGCATAAGTTAAACACCTATTATACAACATGGTGTCTATAGTTAATAACAATAGATTGTATTCTTAAAAAATGCTAAAGAATGAGTTATGTGTTCTTACCACAAAAACGATAATACCTATATTAATTAGTTGGATTTAGTCATTCCATAGTGTTTATATATAACTCAAAATATCATGTTACACATGATATATACAATTTTATCTGTCAATTAAGAAATAAAATAATTTAAGAAATAAAAGTGAACATTTTTCCAAGAAAATAAAGATTCACAAAACCCCCCAAATGCAAACTTTTCTGCATAGCCCCCATATACCATGGAAGCTTATACTTCTGATCAACCAATGTGAAACTGAGGAATAGAACCATTCAGAGCAAGAGTTAACCAGAAGACCCTCCCTCATCCTTCTCTACAATTTCTTGGTTAAGCTATGATTTCAGAATTATTGAGGGAAGCCATGTTCTGGTCAAGGCCTTCGGTAAGATTTTTGTCTCCTTTCTCATGACCAGGCTGTGGTCATGACATGGCAGGGAAAGAGGAACAGCAGCCCTGGATGAGGAGGCCCCTTAAACTTTGGGATTCTAAAATGCTGGTGTTCCCAAGTTCCAACCTGTATTTACAAGACTTAAGCTAGAAGAGTCTTCTGATAACTCTCAGATCATACCTGCAGAGACCGATCTTCACATCTAGGAAAGACTGGGGCTAAAACCATCTATAGCTGCTTATTAATGGGAGCCCCAAGTCTGAATTTGACAGTCAGGAAAACATCCTGGTAGGAGCACATATCTCCTGTGAGATATATATCTTATCTATGACCTTGCATTTCCCAGCCTCTCTTGCAGTTCATTTGGAACTACATGACTAGCTCTGATCACAGGGCCATAAGCATGAGTAATACACATCACTTCTGAACAAAACTGAAGTGCCCCTGCTACTGCTCTCTCTGTAAGCTATGAAGTCCCTAGACGCCATATTTTGAGGGTGGCAGCATCACAAAGAAATAAGCCATTTGTTAGTGTAGGTCACTGAACAGCCAACGATGTTGACACACACTGTTAGAATCAGGGCAAGGGATAAAGTATCTGTGTGTTTAGTCACTGAACATTCCATGTTAGCTTATGTGGCACCGCCTAGACTACACTGACCAATGCATCAACATAGAAAGGAAAACAATGTGTTGTATACCGGTGTGTTCTCTATCCTGAAGGCCTGGACCCCAGAATTCTCCGTTTTACCAGGAAAGAAACACAAACGATGAGAGGTCTGAGATTTCCTTGAAACTCTCAGTAGAACTTTTGAAGTCCATGGACATCTTTGCCATGATAGAGAAATGGTAAGATAGGAGATAGCAAGTCCACAGGAAACACAGAGCTTTTCCTATGTAGAAATTTAGAGCCAGAACCCCAGGCCTTGTGGCTCATAACCAACTAAAGTCAACAGAAAATTTACCTGTTGAAGCACATTAACATATTTTTGGATTCTCCTTCAGAATTCACAAACTGATGACATACAGACATATTTAGCTGGCACAGTCTTTCTTAATCTGAAGTAAATTTGCCAATATTTAAGATTCAGGACATTTTACCAACAAAAAATCTGAATTTCCAGCTTCTTCTTAAAGGCAAGAAGAAGTGATAACTCTGAGCCCACATTCTGACCTGGTACCATTCACTGGAGCAGAGAAACAGCTGCCCTCTTTAAGGAGGCTACGTTTTCTCTTTCACTATGGTACCCAGTGTGAGTTTCACTCATGTGCTACCACCTGGCCCTTGTAGGTATTTGAGTGACTGGCTTTTAAACAGACTTTCTGGATATAATCCTCCAATACTGAAAACTTACTAGGCAGTCCTGGCAGCCACGTTAGGGCCTTTAAGTTGTCACTGGAGTACCCTGTAATGCACTACAGAAGTGATCATTAAAAGGTACCCAGGAGTCTGGAAAGGGTGAAGGCACATGAACAACGTTCCTGATTTAATCCCAGGGAGTGGTTTATATACTGTGATAATCTGGGAGTTATTTGCATTCTCTATTATTCCCAGGTGTTGGCAACGCGTCCGGGCGTCTCAAATGCTGAGCGACGTGGAGGCCACATCCGTGGCTTTATCCCAGCCTCCTGGAGCACATTTGCCTGACATGAACACTCAGATACCTACATCAGCTGAGTGGATTATATGCACTGGCCAACTAGATGACCAGATTCTCCTTCCCTTCATGAATGAAAGAGAACAATATTTTTATATAATTCATAGAATAATAAAGTCTTGACTAACTAAATTGTACTTATTCATGGGAAAGTTCAAAATATTTACTTTAACTATTAACATATAAATCAAACCCAAGTTATTTTAACTAGAGCCAGTGTATTTAAATAATTTTCTGAAAACAAAAACCCACAATAGTTATTTAAAACAGAGGAGGATAAAATACATAAAATGTTTTCCTTTCAGTCATAAACCTGCTTGTAAAATACAAAAAAATTGAAAAAAAAGATTTGGCTTTTCCACTTTCTCACTTCTGAATTTTCATTTGTTTTTCTCAATATGAGAATCATTTGAGATATAGGGTATACTTAGGTTTGCTGATCAGATAAGTGTAAGCAGACAGACATAGTAAGAACTGTGAAAAGAAACAGTGCAACTGTGGTCAATTACTGCATAACTGGAAAAGAACTGCTTGGTACCTGCAGATAAACAGGGGAGGGCTTTGAGATAAATTTCAGAGTGATGTTTATTCACACAAATGATGCACAAAGGATTAACTGAAGAGTGTTTTTTTGACCTAAGCAATAAGATGGAAATGATGACAGGGCAAACTACTGGGAATGCCAAGAGCTATTCTTCTTCTTTTTTTAATGGCAAGAAATACAAAGGCAGAATGGAGTTAGAAGGAAGGTATGAGACTAGAAAAATCCTGAACACAGAGGTCCCAGTCATAGAGTAAGCACAATCAATTTCAGTTTCAAACTGGGGATTGTTCTCCTGTTTTTTGGAGACAAAGTCTCTCTCTCTTGCCCAGGTTGGAGTGCAGTGGCACAATCTTGGTTCACTGCAACCTCCTCCTCCCGGATTTCAGCTATTCTCAGGCCTCAGCCTCCTGAGTAGCTGGGATGACAGGTGCACACCACCACACCCGGCTAATTTTTATTTTTGTATTTTAGTAGAGACGGTGGGGGGTGGGTTTCGCCATGTTGGCCAAGCTGGTCTTGAACTCCTGGCCTCAATCAATCCACGGGCTTTGGCCTCCCAAAGTGCTTGGATTACAGGTGTGAGCCACCACGCCCAGCCTCTGGGGATTGTATTTCTAATGGGGTTTCACTAATGAGTAAACGGATATCAACTTCATATATTATTTTTAAGAACAAGCTTGGATGTGGTAACAGCTTTTTAAATTAATGATTTTTTTTTCTCTACTTTTACTGTAGCCATAAGCAGATGTCCAATTTTTTCACAGAACTGTAGTGCTGAAAGAAGCTCACAGATCACGTGCCTGAGTCGTTTTATTTCACAGATAAGGCAAATGAGGTCCCAGGGCTAAGAAATGGCAGGAAAAGGATTGGTACTCTGATTCCTAACTGTAAACCCAGCGTGGCTTGGTAAAGTAGACCAGGTTTTCTCCTTACAGCATTACTAAAAGAATAACAGGCTGAGTGCGGTGGCTCACGCCTGTAGGAGGGTCACTTGAGGCCAGCCTGGGCAATACAGCAAGACCTCGTCTGTAAAATATTAAAATTAAAAAATTAGCCAAATGGGAGGCTGCGGCAAGAGGATTGCGTGAGCCCAGGAATTGGAGGCTGCAGTGAGCTATGACAGTGCTGCTGCACTCTAGCCTGTGTAACAGAGTGAGACCTTGTCTCTAAACAAAACAAAACAAAAAGAATACAAGTAATACCCATGATTTGTTGCTCAGCTGACAAGTCTACTTTCTATATCTCAAGAAACTACATACACAAGTATCTTACAGTTTGAAAGCATCTCACACTATTTGGTATTTTATTTAATATGCTAAAATAATTATTTCAGTGAATGCACCTACTCACTCATCATTTCAGAAACTCCAAACAAATATGTAGATAAGAAAATTCTGTGAAGTAATCACCATATAGCCATGAAGTTTGCAGAAAATCATTTATGGTTATAGCCACGTTTATAAATAAATGTGCATATTCAACCTAAAAGCGACTTTAGACTGCTTGCGCATTTACCTCTTTAGATACTCAGAGATCTCTAGGGATTTATTTTCAGATGAACATTTGCATTTGAAATGCTTCCTGTTGGTAATCTGTAAGATGCAAGTTAGCTACCAGAAAAGCAGAAGCACAACAGAGTTTGGTGAGCAGTGACACAGCGGTCAGTTAACAGCTCTTCGTGGCAGGCTTGCTGGGGTAGCTGCTCCATATTGTCTTTGAAAATACTACGTTTTTAAAAGCAGCTTCATGATATCCCAGAGCTAACTGGAGATGGCAATTAAATGCAATGGATCCGGTACATTACCAGGAAAACTGGCAAAATGCAAAGGTGAATTGTGGATTTAACAACAGTGTTTTGCTCACTATAATTTCCTAGCATGATAATTTATCTGGGGTCATGTAAAAAAAATTCTGTACCTAGGAAATACTCAATTATTTAAAAGTAAAGTGGCAAGATGTGCATAACTTATTGCCATTGTTCAAGGGAAAAAATAGATATATAAAATGACAAAAAGCATATGGGAAAAATGTTCAAAATATTGACAACTGGTAACTCTGGTAAACATATTACCAGACTTCTCTCCACCATTCTTGCAACTTTTCTGTAAGATGGTGATTACATTAAAATAAAAAGAAGAAAAAGCACTTTCATGAAACCATTTGATTTTCACCTCAAATCATGATTTTGCAGGCATTCCTTATGTGTTAGTCTTGTTCTATTTTCCACATTTGTTGACATGGTACCTACAATTGCCTGCTAACATGCTTTTAAACCCAGCTGCAAAATGTGCTATAAGTAATGTCAGAGGTACAATAAAAAAGTTCGAAAATGGGTAGTAGCATGAAAATACATTTTCAACTTATAAATGAAAGTGGAAGAGCAGAGAAATCAGAGTTTTTATGCAGACATGAGCATACAATCTTTTTCATCATGCAAAAATTCTTTGTATTTTCCTCAGCATATAACCAAAAAGTGACCTGCAGGCATTTTGCTGTCAAAAAGATATCAGTGTTACGTTGTGTAGCATAGACAGATAGTGACAAAAATGAGCGAAGTTTCTTAGATGCACTATCTGAAAGTCAGGCTGGTTTGGGGCTGGATTTTAATATACCTACCCCAGTTATCTTCACTTTCACAGTAACAGTGATGGCAACTGACAGTGTAATTATCTTTCAAGGACTGAACTGGTCTAAGAAATATTCTTCTAGCGTGTCACACACTGTTGATATTAAACTGGCGACATGAGAAACCATCTGGAAAAAATCTGGGCATAAGGAAGTTTAGGGGATCTAATCCAAGCTGGGTTTTGGCTGATTTACTTCAGTTCACTCAAATCTCGTTTAATAATATGAAATAACACACACGGAAAAAGGAAAGAAAAATGCTATCCTTTGTTCCAGCGCTGATTAAATGGAATCATATGCATGGAAAATAGTTTAAGGATTCCTTCATCTTCATCCTGCTTTCATTGATCACTTTGTTTCCTCTGCCAGTAAGATAAACAATGTGCTATATCCCTGTCTTTCAAACTACTTTTTAAAAGGTTTTTATAGTCAAGTATTTCCAGCAAAGAGCTAGAAGTATACAATAAAATATATTATTTTATTTCTTTGATCAATCTATACCACACTCTGTTAACTCATTTATTCTGCTAAGAAAATGTATTGTTCTTTCAAACTTAAAAAGGAGAGATTTTTCTCTGCTGTCTGCTAAAGTGCAATATATTTTTAACAGTTCTAGTGCCAAAATAATTTATAGTCTTTCTTTTAAGATGGTTTACTATGTATTCTTTCTTATTATTCTCAATGTTTGCAAGTCTCACATGAAACCTGAATGCAAGCACGAAGAGCAGAGATGTTTAGAGAAAGGCTTTCTGAGGCCATAAAGGCAAGACACCAGGAAGTAGGCATATTCATCCCTACTGGACTAGATATTAAGGGCATGGACCAGGTATAAAATATGGAGAAAAAGAGGTTTTAGGAGGAAGGTTAGGAAGTCTTTGATAAGAAGGAGAATAGGACAGGAGAAGGGGGTTGCACATCAAGCCAGACTAGTATCTCTCAGTTTTCTCCATCTTCTCTGATAGGCATTGATATCAAGATATGAGAAGTAAATCTTTCTAGTTCTTTATTACCACCCAGTCCACAAGTGATACTGCTCCTAAGGGCATCAACACTGCATCCTCATCAATGAATAAGCATTTGTGCATGGTTGCATGTACAGACATATTTGGAAGACCCGATTTGTCTGCCAGCCACAGCATCAGGAATAAAGGGGAAGCTGTTGGTTTTCTTTTCTAATTTCTTAGACCTATATAACTTTGTATTCTGCTCAAACTGTACATTTCTACCCAAACATGACATGCACCATAAGATGTTCCCAGGCTCCCTCTGTCACTGGGTCTCCCTAGATCCATCCAAATGCAACTATTTCCTTTCTAAGGACCATCCCCAAATTGCCCAAATTCATCTGACTCATCTTATTTGACTCAACACAATTCAAAGGTCTTATTTTCATTTCTGCCATGGAAATCATTTCCATTAGAGAACACATAGATAAAATGCCAATTGGACATCAGTCTTACACTGGAGCTATTTTGTTTAAGTGGTCCTTCATTAAAGCATGCCTTAAATAATCATCCCAATGATTAAAGACTTCAGAAAGTTTGCTGCTGCTGCTGCTTAAAACATTTAGAATAAATCACCTTTATGTACAGAAAGTAAAGTGAACTCCAACAAGCCTGTAACACACACACACCTACACACACACACACACACACACACACACAACCTTCCAACATTCATTCCCTTTTTGTCATGCATCTATAATATCACAGAATGGGATATTTTGGAATCTCTATGTTTGGATTTAGTTAGAAAATATTAGGAGACCTGGAAAGCTTAAGTGCTCCTAATCATAGCTGCTGGCAAGAAATGTGGTGGAAAATGGGACTTTTCATACTAATTAACTCTGTATTCACACATGGGTTTCATTTTCCACATCACATACTTATATGAAGGCCCCACATCACAAAAGGGTTAGGATTCCATCAGAGACAAAGACAGCTGTTAAATCCTCACATAGTGTCTCCAAAATGGACAGAGCTAGAAATACACCAAAAACTAAGGCTGGTGGGGGATGGGGGTGGGACAGTAGGCCACAGTCCCAGTGGAAATAAGTATGGAAATATGAGAATTAAATTTTAAATTCTTTACAAGAATAAGTTGTTGTCTATACTCAAAAGAAATGTTCTATATGCAAAACTTTATTATGATCATCTCGTTTCCAATGGTAAGAGAGAGGCTGCTTCCTTCCAGAAATAAGTCAGGCCTGATTTTTATGCTGATTCAACATAATCTTGACAAACAAAGCAGCAAAGACTTCTCTGCCAGGAAAGTACATGCATAATTGTTGAGATCTACTGAATAGTCTCTTGTTCAACACAGGGTGTCAAGCAGAGATGTTGCAGTAGCTGAGATAAAACAGCAGTGTGCTCTGTTCTTATTTTAATTCCCTTGGCACCCCCCAGGGTTCACATGGCTACGGAAGAAAAAGCAGCAGCTTTTCACCCCAGTATAGCTTGTCTAATGATAATTACTGATAAATAACTTAGCATAAAATAGCAAAAGCCAAAGGCACTGCTTAAAAAATTTACCCAAACCATTTTGCTCCTTCTCATTTCATCTCTCTCATTCATTCATCTTTTTAAAAAATTTGATTTTCACAAAGGATAAAGGACAATACCCTACTGAAGGCAGATGAGGCCCCAAACATACTGGTTTTAGGTAGCACAGACAGAACAGTATTAAATTTTAACCTGGTACTGCCAAGCAACATAGAGAATCTCCAAGAACATCAAAGCAAGTAACCACTCTACCCAGCCCGGTTCGGCCCAAAATGTGAAACTTAGCTGTTAAGTAGTCAAAATGACAACATCACTGCAAATTGCCAGCAAAATTCCAAAAGCTGAACTAATCTACAGATCCTGAAGAAAAGATTTTCTCTTATCTTTCTGGTTCACTTTGCATATGCTGTTGGAAAGCGAGAAAGCTAATTGCATAATTCATGCTTATTCCAATAAAATGCGTAATGAGAGCAAGCCCAAATTACCAACACTTTAAAGGATAAGGATGTTGAGGCAAAGGAGGTGAAGGCTGTAAAAAGACCATGAATGATGTCATTGAGTCGCGTTCTCTTACAGTATTCACTGCCTCCATGTCAGGAAGTATGAACTTCCGATGTTCCCTGACTGCACCAAGAGTATCACAGCGTCTGTCTTAATGCCACATCCTCTTGGGATCTTGAAAATTTCTCCTTTGTTTGGGCAAATAATTTAAGGAAGAGCTCTTTTGTGGCCTTTTAGATCTAGCCATCTGGAAACAAGTTGACTTTGATCGTTTAGTTTATTCATCCCCTTTACTCAACCCATTCCCCTTCTGTTTTAGACATAAACCAGACCACCTAAAGCAAAATGATGTGTCCAAGAATAAAAAAAAATTGACATATCCAGAAAGACCATAATCAGTCTTTTTTTTTTTTTTTTTTTTTTTTTTGAGACTGAGTCTTGCTCTGTGGCCCAGGCTGGAGTGCAGTGGTGTGCAATCCAGTCCTGCTGCAGTCTCTGCCTTCAGGATTCAAGTGATTCTCTTGCCTCAGCCTCCCGAGTCACTGGGATTACAGGCATGCACCACCATGACTGGCTAATTTTGTATTTTCAGTAGAGATGAGGTTTCACTTTGTTGGCCAGGCAGGTCTCAAACCCCTGACTTCAAGTTATCTTGCCTGCCTCAGCCTCCCATATGCTGGGATTATAGGCATCAGTCACTGAACTCAGCCCATGATCAGTCTTGACTTATTTCCACGTTATTTTTCAATGACAAAAAAACGCCAGCATCTAGCACTAGCATTACATCTTTTCTTTTGAATAATTGTTTTATCATCTTATCATAGTCAGATAATATACTATAATTTTACAAAGTAATTTTTATTCTTCTTATTTTACAAATGAGTGACCTGAGTAGTAGAGAGATTAAGAAACTCACCTAAATTTCCTCATTTCCTCATGGGGTTAATTGGTAGAGCTGGGAGTCAAATTTGGGTCTCCTAATTTTACTCCAACACAATGTCTCTCACTTTCACAATTCTTCAGCCAGCCACAAATAGGCGAACAGGCATAAAATGATAGGAAAACATGGTTGTCTTTTTAAACTAGAAGAGACCTCCATAGCCATATTTTTTTGGTCAAAATCTTGAGATTTGAGGCAGAAAGTGACATGGATTATGTCTGTGGTGTCTTTAATTTTGATGAACTAAATAAAAAGTATTGTAGTTTGAGAATAATAAACCATCATATCTCTCTAACTTCCAAACCATGGATCAATTAAAAATACATGCAAGAGTCAGAGATGAAAACATCAGCCTTCTTATTTGGAAGACTGTATTGCAAAATGTAGCTTGACCACAAGATCAGAAGTCTTTCTATCCATTGACCCCATGTTTATAACTTGGACCTATAGGTTGTTGAGAATTGGGTTTTCAGGACAGGCAGGAAGAGAATTTCATAGAAAATTCCATCTGCCTCACCCCTTATTGACCACTGTGAGCCCAAGACTGCACATGCACAGTGATGCTTAATGCACTGATTTTACTCAGCAGAGGAACATGGACCAGTGGATGTCAGGCTCTTGCCATTCAACCAGTCATCTCTTCCCATGAGAGAAGTCAGAGAACAATGGAGAGAATTCAACTGTTTGTCCTCAATTCTTCCAAGAGTTGACAGAAGTTCTCATTTTATGGGGTGGCAAGAATATGGGAAATGGGTGAGAAGATGAAGCAAGTTCAAATCTACTTTGGTCTTAAATAAGATTGTGATTTCAATTTTTAAGCTAAAAAATAACAATGATTCTATTTTACTCAATTAACGTTTGTTTGATGCATTTAGTGATCCTACTCCAGAGATTGATTTAATCATGACTATTATTTATTTAATATTTTATTTGCTATTGTTATCTAATAGTTCTAGGCTCTTACCTTCATCCACATGTGATAGTCAGCCTGAAAATCTTTAATGCGTTATACAAAAAGGAAAATGTGATCCTAATGGCATAACTAAATGGTTCAGTCATAGCTTTGCAATAATTCAACAAAATGTTTAATTTTGATAGTCACTTAAACTAACCCTTTCTTTATAAGAAATATATATACACATATCAAAGAAATGATACTATCAGGGCTTCAGCAACTTTTTAATGTAGGAAGGGATTTCAGACACAGAATCAGAATTCACTGGGCTGCCTGGAGTTTTCTTTACTAACCAACACTTCTTGAGCTCAGCCAATGGGATGAAGAGTTATGTTATCAAAGGAATATAACTTTTCAGATTCTGGTGAGGCCCCTAAAAGATAAGGGAAAGGGGGAAAAATAATAACACACTGGTTTCATATGAAGCATATAAAACCACGTTTCAATGTAGCCAAAACGAGCCCCTTCACCAAGATACGGGTTGAGGGAACCCCAGCACCTTTCGCAAGTATTTTAGAGGCTGTTTTCTGCAGACCAGTGTGGGACAAAGCATTAGGTTGGTGCAAAAGTAATTTTGCTTTTTACCATTGAAAGTAATAGCAAAACACACTATTACGTTTTCACCAACCTAATAGAAATGCCTGAGGATTTCAGTGCAGGAGGGAAGGTGCTGGGGTGGCTGAGGCCACAGATTGAAAGTTAGGCAGCTGGGGCAGAGTGGTCCTGAAGACAGCACAGTAGGCAAGAAGTCAGCAGGATAATCAGAATGGAATGACCACTGAGGTCTTTGGCGGTGGTGAAGTGCTCACAGTCTGGCTAGGGCCAAAGTACATGGGCAGCCCAAGATGGGCATGATTGCTTTGTGCCAGGATCTAATGAATTTCCATTGACACAATAGTAAAGAAACCCTGAGTGTCTTACCTGATTTCTGACTCTTGTCATCTTTTTATATCTTAGTTATGCTTACCACATAGAATTGGGTAGAGATTGATTGAGATTTGAGTAGAGCGTATTACAGTGCCTAACATGTAGTAGGCACACATTAGATTATTACTATGTGAGTTTGTCCCAGTTGAAAGTGCTTTCTGAGTGGTCGTTCAAATGAGGGGGAAGTTGATGACTCCTACACAACATGGCTGGGGATGAACAAAGGAGCAAAATGTACCGGGTTGCCCGACAGTGGTAATCTGCTAGAGCTCAGTAAGACAAACAAATAGCTCAGAGACCAGGGGATACTCTAACAGCTGCACCAAATTAAGCCCAATTCCCCCTTCTGTACTCTCTGTGTTCCATCATGAGTTCAGAAAGATAAAATCTGAGACCAATTCAGTGTGCTCTCTATAGTAAACATGTTTGACCATAACTTGGGCTAAAGTTTCTATTGGCCCTTTTGCTTATGTTCTAGAATGTCTGACTTGCCTCTAGGGTCTCAGGCAACCATAGATTTTTAAAGCTCTCTTTTGGAGATGACCCAAGGGGCCAATGGTAAGCTTGCTAAGTCTGTGTGTCAGGGGAAAAACCAAAAGATTTTGCTTACATTTCTTGTCTTCGGTGTGTGTGTTTGCTGTTTCTTCTTGTTTTTAAAACCAAGTGAGGTAACCCTTTTATGTTTTTCTCTCTCTGCATCTGAAGTATAGATATTCTTCTACATGTTGTATCTAAGTGATAGAATCAGGAACTGTAAACTACCTAATTAAAGAATTAAGAGAAAGAAGTAGGGGTCCTAACGCATATCTTGTTGTCCTAGCCTGTATTTTATAGCCTGGGATGAATTTTACTAAACAGAATTGTTCCTAAGGAAAACATTACTTTTTTTAAAAGGAATCTCCAAATTTGCCTACTTAAAACGGAGTGCCCCACTGAATGTGGCTTTTTGAATGAAGAAATGCAGAGAAGTGAATTTTACTGCAATGATGAATCAGCAAAATTATTTGCATATGAATTTTATATTGCTGCCAATTCCTCTTTAATTATGATTGTATGACTCATTAATCCATGGCTATATGACTGATTGGAGTTCTCCCTACTTGCAATGGTCAAGCTAATATGGGTCTTCGATAGGTAAAATTGAAATTCATGGAAAACTCCCCAAACAGTAAATAAAGTTGGAAACTGGCTCTAAGGGCAAGAGTTCTTCCCTTTTTCCTAATACACATCAATCTCACACTGAAGTCTGGATTCAAGTAAACTGTAGCAAATGACCACCAATCAAGAGAGAGAGAAGTCAGAACACAGTGAGGGTCCATTGACTAGAGAGGAATCCCACAATGTACTTTTATACCCACATTTGTTCTTAATAAGAAAACTGTAATCACACAAAAACAGAAACAGAGACAGTGATTCTTTCTGGTAATTTCTCCCAAATGCTTTTCTTATTTTCTAAAACATGAATACTAAGCATACAGGCAGTGTGAACTACATTGTAACATGTAAGAGCTAAAATTCAAATGGGTCTCTTCCAATATTTTTATCATTGAAGAACTTCATTACCAAAAATAATGCATGCCATTTAACCAAAACTATTTTAGAAAGTAGTGTATCATTGCTGGTTACCAACAACTGGGCACCATGAATATCCAGAGGTTATTTTATCATTGGATAAACAGCTTCAGTTTAAGCAAAGATGCTGGGAAAAAATAAACCAGATGTCTTAGTATAAATCAAGAGATCCATGATTCTTTGAGTAAACACAGTGCCCCAAATCCATCATTTATATTGGTGTAACCAGCATTCTGGAAACACATATCATAAATGAACGAGCCTCTCACACAACCCTGTCCTCTGAGAAGCCAGAAGGTTTAATCCCCAAATAGATTAAACTAGACAGATGGGTAAAACTGTTTACAGTGTTCCCAGAATGGCTGTTTTTGTGACATGCCTCAAAGAGGACACAGATGCATGTGACCCATTTTAATTTTCCTTCTCTAAGCCTCTCTGCTTTACTGAGCCAAGCACGGTTCAGAAGCAGGTCTGAATAAGTCAGGAATGCATGAGTTCCAAAGAGTCCCATTTGGGACCTGCGAGAAATAAAGATCAGGCAATGAATCCTGAGTAAGCTATCCCCAAACCAAATAAACATGTTCTTCATTCGGAGATTATGCCACGCTATAAATGTCACACATACTTTCAATCCCAGTTAATTTATAGTTCTTTCTTTTTCTTTTCTTTTCTTTCTTTTTTTATTTTTTTTTATTTTTGAGATTGAGTCTCTCTCTGTCACCCAGGCTGGAGTGCAGTGGCGCGATCTTGGCTCACTGCAACCTCCGCCTCCCAGGTTCAAGCAATTTTCCTGCCTCAGCCTCCCGTGTAGCTGGGACTATAGGTGCCCAGCTAATTTTTTTTGTATTTTAGTAGAGATGGGGTTTCACTGTGAGATGCGCTGGTTATTTCTAATGTCATTTTTTAGATAAGTGAGATAAGCTCAGAGTATCTTTCAAAATTCATTGTCCCAACTATCAACCCCTTACCTGTTCCTCTAGACTTTCAGTGATATGTTTTGCACTAGCAGAGGGCAGAACCCATCCATCACTCCCCATGATCAACAGTTACAGTATGTGCCTCTTTTATTTTCCTGGAAAATGCTAGATCATGCCAGAAGTATGGCTTTAAAAGTGTATTAAACTGTATTGATAAAACCGTAAACTAGTTGCAAGAAGAAGGCACTCAAATGAAAATGTCGAGTTCAAATGATAGTCTACAAGCAGGACAATTTTCAAATCCCATTATGACTCTCCATATCTCTATTCCAAAAGAGGGACTGGAATTGGTCATTATTCTGATTTGGAAATAGACATCAGAGAATAGGAGGGCTTCTCTACCACAGGGCTGCAGGTGGCTCTTGCGTAAGCTTCTACCCCTGGCCATCTCTCACTCCCTCCTCACCCACCCACTGGGGTCCCCTTCACACACTCCCTTCTTACCCCATTAATAGACACACTCATACCCCTTTACACTCTGTCTTTAGAGATTTGCTATATCCTAAGGTATAAAATCAAGAACAACTCAAATTCCACTGATATAAATGTAGCTTCTGCATTTTACTTGCAATGCTGCAATAAGCAGGGGTTTCTCTCAAAGATTTGTATGGTTTGAAATGAATAAAAGATAAGGCTATGAACGTAGCACAGGGTTCAGAAGATTAGTATGCATGTAGCTGTTTATTCCCTCCAAGGCTAAACAGCAAAAGTCATTTCCTTCCAAACAAAGGTCTTTTAGGACATTTTTATTCAGTGCTCAGAATTTAAACTCATGCCCTCTTTAAATGGCCCAGCTTGCTACTTCAGCTCCATTTAACCTTCATACGCTTCCTCACATTTCCAAAAGAAGAAATTTAAAAATAATAAACTGCACCTAAAGGGCTATAATCTAATCTATTTCATTAAATCATTCCAACAAACAATAGTCCTAAACATACAAGTTATATAACCATGTTTTGTTTAAGAAAATAAATATTATATAGTTTGATTTTTCTTTTTCTTTTTTCTTTTTGCCAAATAGGATTATCATGATATATAGGTTCTAAAGCTAAAAATATGAAACTTATATGATGGAAAAGTTAACATACCAAGTTTTTATCTAAGTTGAAGTCCATTCAGATTTACAAGGCTATAAATTATCTAGCTATATTCAAGTGACATACTTTGGATTTATCTTTTTGATAAATAAAGAGTCTTTTGTGGGCAAAGAGAAACGTAATACAAAACAACTTTGCCAAAACTGCCTTCCTTCTTTAAGCATTATCCTGGAGCAAATTCCTCTCTCTTCACCTTCACGATTAGATTTACTCTTCCTCCTATAGCACCAGACTTAGCTGTGCTGATTAGAACTGTGGGCAACATTAGCACTGTCTCTCTCTATGCCACTTCTCATACCAAATAAGTACTAAGCCTCATCTATTCTAACTCCTACATCTCTTTCCAGTCTAGCCATGCCTCCACATCTCCATTGCCATTCTCGCCATTATTTCTCATGTGGATTACAACATAGCTCTGTCCCTTATTTTCCTGCTCCCGGTTTTGCTGGCTTTGATCCATTCTTCCTAGTGTCTGCAGAATGGCCATATGAAACTGCTAAACTGAATCTGTCCTAATGCCTAAAACTTCTCTGCTTCTTGTCTGCTACTACTCTTCAGATAAAGTCTCCAGGCCTAAACAGTATTCAAGGGCCTACAAGTCCTGATTCTTTTCCGTGCCTCTATCTGCTTTATTCTGTAGGACATTGATCTTTTTTTGCAATTCTTTGAATATAAACTCATTCTTGAATGTGCTTCTTTTACTCAGTAAAAACTTCCAAAATACCCATTGTGGCCGGGCACGTCGACAATGTGCCCAGCACGCCTGTAATCTTGGCAATTTGGGAGGCTGAGGCAGGTGGATCGCTTGAGCTCGGGAGTTCAGAACTGGCCTGGGCAACATGGTGGAACCCCAACTCTACTAACAATTACAAAAATTAGCCGGGCATGATGGTGTGTGCCTGTAGTCCCAGCTACTTGGGAGGCTGAGGTGGGAGATCGCTTGAGCCCCAGAGGCAGAGGTTGCAGTGAGCTATCACCACCACTGCACTCCAGCCTGGGTGACAGAATGAGACTCTATCTCAAACAAATAAACGAACAAATACCCATTGTGTGCCAGGTTTTGTGCTAGATGTTGAGAAACAGGGGTGAGCACAGTCTTTCTGACCCCATGTATTCCTGCAGTAATGGGACTTCCTCTTGCATAGCATGCCTCAGTCTGTATTATAATTGATATGATTTGTCCATATCACCATTAGAATCTAAGCTCTATGATGGAGAGGGATGGGCTATGTTTATTTTGTTGACTCTTGTGTTCTCAGTCCCTAGCAGAAAGCCTGGCACCTGGTAGGGGTTCCAGAAATTGTTGAGTAAATTACTATGTTATTTATAATATTAACAGTTGCATGTTAATAGATCTAAAAAGTATAATTTCCTGTGCACCTCTCCCCAGCAGAGTAAATTTCCAACAACATATAATAACACTTTCTCCGGAATTTTTTAGTCTTTGTAATTGTTTTACTTTGAGTTCCCTCAAAAGCAGACCCTGAGACAAAGTCTTGGATTCAGTTAGTTTATTTGGGATGATCCCAGGAAGAACACGGGAGGTGATAGGAAAGGCAACTGAGAAGGGAGAAATCCAGTAAGAGGCATTTTAATGAGTGGGTAACCAATGTAGGCAACTGAGGCTCAGAATTTTTCTGAGGACTCATATAGGACATTCTTAAAACTGTGCCAGTGAGGGACTGAGATACCAGATTATTTATTCAGTGAATCCTCTCCCATATTGGTTAATTGGTTAAGGGATGTCCTTGGAGGCATTACATTTTTGTCACTTCTAGGCTACTATTCACCAGAACTGAGTAAAACTACCATGACACTGTAGAAGTCCCCAGGAAAGGAGTGGGAAATGGAGGTATTTGACATGGAAGCTCTCTGTGTTATCTGGGAACTGTCCATGAAGGCTACAGGTAAACTCAGCTGGGCCAAGGAAAACAGAGCAGGCATCCTTATCAACTGCCATGCACACCTTCACATACAACATTAACAACAACAACAAAACCAAAAACAAAACACCCCAAAACCTAACATCCTGAGTGCCTACCACTTTGTTTCTAGTATTCACTTAATAGCAGATTGGAATATTGTGGAATAATGAGAGATTTTCAAGAAATGAGGATTCTCTGAGGACCAGATCTAGTTTGGTGATGACTAAAAGGGCCATGGATAGGAAAAGATCATTTAAAGATTTCAGAATGGCCAAGAAAACTAAAGAAAGACTGTGAGCATCTACCCACGTTTACAAGCTGTCAATAAACAACCTGAAGAATACACCAAAGGCCCAGATGCTACTTCTGGCAAGGCAGTGATAATTCCTCTGTCTTCTAAGAAAGAGAAGAACTTCTAGAAAACTATAAGGAGGGGAGGAAAACACGTGTTCCCACTCCATATGCTTACCCAACTTCCCTAGCTCTAATTAATTCACAAAGCATACCTTTTTATAAAACAGGCTTAATCATGGATTTCCTTGGAGAAAAAAAGTATGCATATAAAAATTTGAGGAAGATTTTCTCCTTATATGAAAGTAATAAGTGCTTATAAAATTATCATAAATAAAAAGGAACAATAATCTGTTTACAGAGAAATAAAATTTTCTTTTCTTTTTTGAGACAGGGTCTCTCTCTGCCTGCCAGGCTGGAGTGGAGGGATGCTAGTTCAGCTCAATGCAGCCTTGACCTCCCCAGGCTCAACTAACCCTCCTGTCTCAGCCTCCAAAGTAGCTGGGACTACAGGCACACGCCATTACATCCAGCTAAACTTTTATTTTTTGTGGAGACAGGGTTTTGCCATGTTGTCCAGGCTGGTCTCTAACTCCTGATATACCCACCTTGGCCTCCCAAAGTGTTGGGATTATAGGCGTGAGCCACTACACCCAGCCTGAAAATATTCTGCTACATGAAACAACGTTATGTGAGTAGAAATGCAAGGCATGCGTCTGTAAAACTTAAGAATAAAAATACCAACATACACAAAACACGTGCAAATGTTTTAGTACATGTTTTTTCTCTTCAGTCCATTCTGAAAGTCCACTAAAGTTATGGTAAAATAATGATAAATAAATACATAAAAGCCCACAAAGAGAATGAAAAATGAGGTAACAAAAGACAAGAGATGTAGATTTCTGTTTTGTTTTAAGTATGAAATGTGAGATAACAGATAGTAAGGAAGAAGAACTGAAATAGAAGAGCCTGCTGAGAAGTAGTCAGAATGGGTTGACTGTTGCCAGAGAACTCCATAGAGGATTCTGAAGTGGAGATACCCAGTAGCCCTAAACAAAGGGGCAAGGCTTGGGGCTGTAAACAGGGGGATCTGTTGAAAGCCCATAAATGGAGCAGCTGAACCTCCATAGCCCTCCCTGGCCTCACATTGCCTACCTCCTTCCCTGCACCCACATGGAATGGGGACATAGGACATTGCATTATCTCTAACACTTTCTTTTAAGTGCATCAGAATTATTTTCTTTATTCTTAGGAGGTTTTCTGCAGGCATGCAGGATAAAACAGGTTCATTTTTAACCCATTCCAAATTTTAACTTCAGTATTGAGATAACATAAAATCAAGCTGCCCTGTCAAGATTCTGACTCTTAATAGCTATGGAGCTCTGAGACTGTTTTCTCATCCTTACAATGCAAATAATATTATGAGAAACTTGCTGGGGTTGTTGAGAGGAATAAAGGAGAAAATCCATGTACAATCATTTAGCACAGTGTCCGTTGTGCTACGCTGGCAGGGAACAGGATTAGAAGGTCATCAATTTGCAGCCGTCAATATAATGGTTGACTCAGGTGAGACTCATCAGTGGATGTGAAAACCACAGTATGAAAACTGTTTGGGGAACTGCATTTTTGCACAGTGTCAGAGTGTCACTTCTTGTTTGCTCATAAACTATTAAAATGAAAAACTATGGAATAAAAAAGTGATACAATAAAAATATGGAGGACACCACCCTGGTCATGGAGTCAAGCTTTTAATTACAAATAATGGGACTAACTGACGATAAATATCTCCTCATGTGATATACTGGAAAGGAATAATATCATCTACAAATATTCCTACCCCAAATTTATAATCTGAATTTAATCAGGAAGAAATAATAAGGTACATGCTGATCTGAATAGTACATATTTATTATTTTAAATATCTATTTAAATATTTATTATTTTAAATAATAACACAGTGGGTATGAATTCTTTAAAATGTTAATTTTACCAAATAACACTCCAAAATAGATGGAGAAACTTTTCTAGATTACAGGATGATAAAGAGATCTGACAAGTAAATGTGATGCATTAGATACTGTATTAATAAAGATACTCTATTAACAAAAACAAAACCAGAAAATATCATTGGGTCAACTGGGGAAATCTGAATATAAACTGAATGTTAGACATATTACTATATTAATGCCAAGTTTCTTGAGTATGATATTGCTCTTGTGCTTATATAAGAAAATATCCTTTTTCTTAGGGTATATATGTTGCATTTGGAATGAAGCAGCAATGTCACAAACTTAATGCTTAATGTTTGGATAGCTCTGCAAAAAAAAAGAAAGAAAAAGAAAAAAAAGTTGATACGCACATAGATAGAAAATGCACAGACAATACTTGGTTTGAGTTAACACGTTCCCTGACTGAATATGTTCACGGTCAGGGAATATGCTAAGTAGTAACTTAGGAAGATGCAAGAGGAAGCTGCTTCCATTATAGGACATGACGACTGGGACTGGGGCAGACAAGAAAAGTGAGCTCCTTTTAAGACAATTTGGAGAACTGTGACAGCAATATCAAGACTTCTCTTCCCTCCCTGGAGGTAAGACTTAAGGGTCAAAATAAAACCTTTGTCTGCGTTGAATTATACATTATCCAAAGACTAACAGAAGGCCTCACAAAGTATCCAATCTTTAAGAGATGTATACATTTGGTATATGACACAATATGAGAACCTAAACTAGGAGTATGTAGATTGATGTGTATGACCTACAAAATCTTCTATTTTTCTTCTATTGGCCTCCAAACTCATGCAGCTAAGATATTCTCTCCATATCTGCCTAAAACATATGATCCTTTAAGGAAAATATATTGACATACAGCCATAGTTTCTAAACCCATTTCTACCTCAATCTCTAGCAGCAAAGCTTGCAAGACAAGCTATATAATTAAAAACAGGTGAAAACTAGAAGAAGCATTAGCCCATTTCTAAAAAACAAAACGATAGGCTTTCCTTTGAAGTGCTCAGTAACTTAGTCATATGTTGTTTTTATTTCTGCTATTATTGCTGCATAACAAATTAACCCAAAACTTAGCAGTGAAAAAAACTATTTTACTATCTTACAATTTTGAGGATGATGGATTCAGGACCCAGCTGTAGCCTGAAGGGCTTGGCTGGGCAGTTCTTGCCTGAGGTTTCTCATGAGGATGAAGTAAGAAGTCAGCGGGAGCTGAAATCTTTTGAGGCTTGACTGATCTGGATGTCTAAGAAGGCTCACATCCCCGACTGAAAGTTGATGCTGGCTACTATTGGCTGGGAGCTCAACTGGATGGTTGGCAAAAGTGCCTATGTATCTCTTCTCCTGCATGGTGGTCTCAGAGTAGTACAACATTTTACATAGTGGCTGGCTTCCCCCAAGGAATGTAACTCGAGAGCCAAGGAGAGTATGGCCTTTACTGACCTAGCTTGGAATTTCATAGCCCTACTTCTGTTTAATTCTATTAGTAAAAAGCACATCACTGGCTGGGCATGGTGGCTCACACCTGCAATCCCAGCACTTTGGGAGGCCAAGGTGGGTGGATCACGAGGTCAGGAGTTCAACACCAGCCTGGCCAAGATGCTAAAACCCCATCTCTACTAAAAATACAAACATTAGCCAGGGGTGGTGGCAGGTGCCTGTAATCCCAGCTACTCGGGAAGCTGAGGCAGAAGAATCGCTTGAACCCTTGGGGTGGAGGTTGCAGTGAGCCAAGATCACGCCACTGTATTCCAGCCTGGGGTAACAGACTGAGATTCTATCTCAAAAAAATAAATAAATAAATAAATAATGAAAAAAGCACATCACTAACTTTGGCCCCGATTCAAGGGGAGGGAACACAGACTCCTCCTCTCAAAGGGAGGCGTGTTAGAGAATTTATGATACGTTTTAAAATCACTATGTTTTCACTGTGGCATTTCAAACCCTTAATCAGAACTCTGAAAAAGAAGATCTTTCCTAGATAAATCAGAAAAGGCTAGATTAACTTCAGAAAATCAGATAACAAAAAAAAGGTAAGTTCCAAGACTGTTTCTAAAAGAAATATTAAATGACCAGATAGATGGACAGATGGATGGTGGATGGATGAATGGATGGAGGGAGGGTGATAGGGATGGATAAGTAAATGGATATAGATAGATGGCAATGAGAGAAGGGTTATTTGGATGAATTCAAAGGATAGTACGTGGTGACTCCCCAACTACGACAGGAGTTGGAAACATCTTTTATAGGGTGCTTATACTAAAACCACAGTTCATTGAGACACAATTATTAGAGAGGGCAAAACCAGGGCAAAGAGTTGGTTCTGAGATGAAGATCGCTTAACAGGCATGAGGAAGCAAGGAAGATTCACAAAGGTGAAACTTCACTGGATCAACACAGGAATCCATCTGTCTTGGCTAGCTGCTCGGTCCTGCTGCAGAGTCAGTAGCATCATGTCTGCTCACAGCAGGAGACAAATCATCCTCTGAAAATGGGAATCAAAAAATTTGGCAGAGGAGAGCGACTAAATGCTCTATTCCATCTTACAAATTTGCGATCACATTACACATTATTCCTTAGTTTTCTCAGTCAGGGAAATGACGAGGATACAGAACCAGACTGAGATAAGCAGTAAGATAATGGGAGGTAATATGAGAGGTATTATTCCACTTATTTAAAAATGTAAAGGCAACAACTGGGCTAGTCTTCCAGTTACAACATATGGCTTAGAGACATGATCCCTCATCAAGAAAATGGAATAGAACTTGTCATCATGGACAGATTGTTAGGGGAAAAAATGATGGCGATAGGCATATTATGATATAAGAACAGCTAGTACCGCTACATTTGGAGTGCGCCAAAAGCTGTGGTAGCATTTGTTTTGCTCCCTGGATTGGTTCCATCTGTCTAGTACTGCTGAGACTATTTTGACAGTGGAAGTTTGTGAGATGAGGCAACCTCCACTACATACTGACATTTATGAGTCAGAATATCCATGACGGAAGGAGGAAGAATCTGAGATATTGGTTTCAGGTAACTGAAACTGAAACATAGTGAAGGCCACACTAATGGGCTTTAAGTAGACCTTGGGTGGTGGAGACTTTGATATCAATTGCTGGGGTTTGAAATTGGGGCAGGTGATCTCTCTTTGGTTTTGATTCAACAGCAAGCTGTCAAGAGAGCAGACAGGTGCGATAATTGTTAGCTCTCTGGCTTGCTCATTAAAGGAGAAGGGAAGAAATAGGGACATTTATTTTGTTCACTCACCAGAATCTCCTTTGGAAAAGGGGATTCCTTTTGAATCCTAAAAGAGATCAATTCACTGCTTGACATGCACCCAAGTGAGTATGAAAAATATGCCTTCGGGCTGAGTGATACATGAATCAGATGTCAAGCGTCACGTGGACAATAGTGACATTACCTTTTAATTGCTCTGGGAGATAGAGGAGTCATCTAAAGCTTGAGTGTAGCAACCTCTAAAGAGCTGGCATCAAAAGGAATCACGTTTCAAAACATGAGGGAACAAAAGGGAAGATCAAAAGCTCCTCTGTGTCCCTCACCTTTGCATTGATGTGCTTTGAGTGTCCATTTCAATATCTCTAACACTTTCTTTTAAGTGAATCTGAATTATTTTCTTTATTCTTAGGAGGTTTTCTGCAGGCACGCTGGATAGAACAATTTCATTTTTAACCCATTCCAAATGTTAACTTCAGTATTGAGATACCTTAAAATCAAGTGGCCCTGGCTATCACATCAAGATTCTGATACTTAATAGCTATGGAGCTCTGAGACTGTTTTCTCATCCTTACAATGCAAATAATATTATGAGAAACTTGTTGGGGTTATTGAAAGGAATAAAGGAGAAAATCCATGCACAATCATTTAGCACAGTGTCTGCAGAAGTTCAACAAGTGTTAGCTATCATGTGAACTCATAGTCAGAGTCTCTTCTTTTTTGAGATGGAGTTTCACTCTTGTTGCCCAGGCTGGAGTGCAATGGCACAATCTCAGCTCACTGCTACCTCCGCCTCCCAGGTTCAAGCAATTCTCCTGCCTCAGCCTCCCAAGCAGCTAGGGTTGCAGGCATGCACCACCATGCTTGGCTAATTCTGTATTTTAGTAGAGACAGGGTTTCACCATTTTGGTCAGGCTGGTCTTGAACTCCTGACCTCAGGTGATCCACCTGCCTTGTCCTCCCAAAGTGCTGGGATGACAGGCATGAGCCATCATGCCCGGCTGTTTCTTCTTTCCATCATGAATTCTGTTCAAATACATGTGGTAAAAGACTAGATGGAGATAATGTCAATATGTCATATTCTGCCCACTCCCCACATAATAGTGCTGCGTGTCTTACACCCTGCTCTCCATCTCATAACCTTCAAATGGAAGGCATTCTTTTGCCATAGGCTTGATTTCTGGTGAACACTTTCAGGTATATTTTTTCTTGAAAATATGGCAAAGCTAGGGATTGATTAAATAGAGGGTTAAAAAAATGAAAAATGCATGTCTAAGCAGAGCTGGAAACTCTCTAATCCTTGAGTCCAAAGCACTAACCTCTGGTCACAAACATTTCAGAAGAGACAGTGAAACAAGGTTTATTTCCACTACTACATACGGCCAAAGAGAAGACAAAAAGAAAAATTGGGAATTTTAAAGGTGCCCCTATGATTCTGAAGAGGCCCGTTTTTCATTCTCACAATGCAACAGACTCACTCCAAGATTTCTGAGTGTGTAGTATCTGTTTTCTGTGGGCTGCTGCCAACAGATGGCTTATTTTGAGTGGAGAGAAATATCATTAAGGAACAAAGAGAAATTAGGACTAAATAGGAAATTAAATATATTCTTGGGATTACAACCGATGATCAAGAAGTTGCAAACCAGTGATTTGCAGCTTAGTATTTTGCCTGCAGCCAATACCCACTGTTTTAAAGAAACCTTCATATTAAGAAGACTGTTCTCACACCATGCAATTTATTTGTCTTTCTGTCTTGCCAGTGCCTCTGCCAAACATCATAATTTGCTCAGAATTCTGAATTGCAAGATGAACAAATAATATTCATTTCCTCCATGGAGAAAACATCCTTTGATTGAATTGTCTACTTCCATCCCAGTCACTGCAGTATGTGCTACATGTCAGGGATGTGAAATGGAGTTCAGCCTTCTTGAAAGCAGAGTATAAATTAGCTTCTAAATGAAAACATTTAGCAGGAAAACATTTTCAAATGACAGCCAAACTCTATCAGCTACTAAAGTACTCAGGGCCCCTCTGAGGAATGCGGCCTGGAAATGAGGGCACAAAAGCCCAGACTGTGACCCCACCACTGCTCAGTGGGTTCAAGAATTTCCCCGAGGAACTGAAGGGCTAGAAGTCAGAGGGTAAAAGCAAGATACATTTTCTCTAAAAATCAGCCATCATGGTTGACTTTTTCACTTTCAGACAGCTATTCTTTACCTAATAATAATTAAATAAAATACAAAGACAATAGCAACTCAATAAAACATTGCTCTGCCCTCAGTTACATTAGAAAGGTTGGCGTGCATGCAGAAGTCAGTTAAGTTCTAGAAGAGCATGCTTGGACACCCAGAGCTTATCAAACCCTCCAGCACTGTATGGATGTAGTTATGACCAAATTCACATTGAAATTCTTGGACACAAGTCTGACTGTCCTCGCAGGTAAGTAACATGCCAGGAAATCTAATCGTGAATGGCTTCTCTGTTGCTGCAAACAAATTAGTCTTGCACAAGTCTCCATGGCATAATTCAGAGCATGCACTGAAAATTCTAATCAACCCTCCTCATCCTAGCTGTTCAATAGGTAAGAACCTATTCAAAACAATTGGGAAAAATTCTTGCTACTGTCAGAGTCTATATTCTTAAAATAAGCATCCAGGTTATTTTTTAAAACTCAGTCTGTAGCTATACAAGAATCACCGAACCTTTCTTCTGTGCTATTATTATTAATGCCATAGCCAGGCACTAAAGCAAATGATACAACTTCAGGGAAAGAATCAATATTAGGGCAAAAGTCTGTTTCCCAGAGTCTAGATGCTGTGAGGTGATGGCCCCTTGGCTATCGGTTACTCTAAAGCTGAGGTAGATCACATGATGCTCCCTCTTCTTCCCCGACTCTGTATCCACATCCTTTTCCTCAGGGACTTTCACCTCCCCTGCCCCTTGATGCTGCGCTCAGCCATGTGACTTGTTTTGGCCAATGAGATGCTAGCAGATGTGATGTAAGCAGAATCTAGCAAAGCATTTGGTGATTGGACTTGCTCTATCTTATACCTCTACCATGAGAAGAACATGTCCAGGCAGCCTGGCTTGTCCCAGGGAATGGATAAAAGATAGGGGAAACAAATCTAGTTGGCCTGGCCAGACTTAGCCTCAGTCAGTCAATGACCAGCTAACTTCCAGACATGCTTAGGCTAGCAGAGCCATTTGGCCTGAACTATAGTCTCATAGATTTACATGCCAAAAAGTGCCTACTGTGTTTAGCCACATAATTTGCAAGTGCTTATTGTTTTTAAGCCACTGCTTGAAATTGTAACAATGGAAGACTAAGAATTTTTTTTTTTAAGAGGAGGTTTACCTCATTGCTTGGAAAGATACCATTTCTAAAAGTTTCTATTCTCTGTAGCAGAACATCTCACCATTCAGCTGTCATGACTTGAAAATTTAAAAATGATATTACTGGCATTAGGACTCCATGCTTTCAATGGTTGTGGCACTGAAACCGTGATCACCTGTGTATGGCAGCATTAAAATAACAATAACTAAAGTTTATTGAGGGCCTATTCTATTATGTATCAAAAGCCTTTTGCAGTATACAACTGTATCCTTAATATTCACTACAACCTTATCCATTTCTCTTGAACAGATGAGGAACCTGACACTTAGAAAAGTTAAGTAACATGCTCAGGGACACACTACTGATACATTTGAACCTGGGTTTAATGGACTCAAACCAAAACTTAAGCTCCTATGCTATAATCATTCTAAAACTCCAAAGGATTTTAGTATCAAAAGTTTTACATAAAACATTCTAGGAAGCTCCAGAAAAGGGTAAACATTGTAGTCAGTTCTCAAGAGATTAAAAAAATGTTAAATCTATGCATGGCCATTTTTATCATAGTTTGCTGTGGGACAGGGATAGCAACTCAGAAGTCCGGGCTGTAAATGACCTCTTCATTTCCCAGGTCTTCACCCTCTGCCAGTGGGATAGACTCAGAAGGAAGAGTCATCTTCTCTGGTTTGACAAGTTGTGTTGCATAGGACATGAACAAGGATGATGTCACATGAACGCCAATCTCAAGTTCTAGGCCCACAAATAGAGTTGGTATTATTCACCAAAGAATGATTAAGTTCCCAGCCAGGGAATGGCAAAGGTCAAAATCCCTGTTTTTAAAGAAATCACTTGGCTGTTTGATGAAACTTAAAATAGTAAATATTGTGAGAACCAATCCTTCTTCAGAAATTGTGTTAAGGAACAGGTTTCAGAGAAGTCAAAAAGCAGTCAAATGTTTGAAATAGTGGAGTTCAGACAGTACATTTTTATTCTGTCCTTTCAATCTTCTTTTAAGATTCTACCTTTGAAGGCCACTGAAGCCTTACTTCCTTCCAAGCCCCCTCCCAGATCACAGGAGCACCCACATTTGCCCCTCTCCATTTGCAATATCGATGGCGATTATGGTCATCTCCCGCTGGTCCAACTTTCTGGAATGGTTTCTTAATAGATCCATAAAGTGCATAGGAACCTCAGATCTCTAGTATAGTTATGATGATAATTTTGACAACCACATCTACTATTGTGAACTTCTTTATGTGCTTTAATCTCTATACAATCACTGTGCTCACAATAACTTTAAAAGGTAATGTTATTACAATTTCCACATTATAAAGAAGAAGTTGAGCCTGAGAAAACTCCTGACTCACTCAGGGTCACATAGCCAGAGAGCTGGCTGAGCTGGGATCTGAAGATGTCGATCCAACTCCAACGATCTTAGCTTTTGACTATCTCCATAGAAGGCACTATCTGATATGCTTTTTTTCTTGTATAACCCCAAGATGCCTGTCACATTTAGAGGCACAGAGAAGGCTGTCACCTGCATGCATTATACAGGTCACAATCACAAGGGTTTCTTTCCAACTGTTACTGGATGCCTCTGCCTAATAGTAGTGCCCATACCACTGGAAGAATAGACTTGACCCCCAAGTTAGACTTACTTGGTGGCATCATTTGTGCTTCTTAGCAACCATAACATTCCCATGAGGTGTAGTGGGGAAGGGAGAGCATTCTATGAACGCCTACATGCTCCATGGAATTATGGGCTGTTGAGATTCTTTTCAAAGCTTGTGTCCCAAACATTTACATAACAGTCATTCAGCAACTGGATGTATTTAGCATCTACCATATGTAAGGTCCTATGTATGTTGGGCAATAAGGAGTTATGCATATGAAAAACAAATGTTTTCACAGAAATGTTTTCTTTAGAAACAGAAAATCTATTAAAAATAATATATTAAGAAATTGGCCGAATGTTCCAGTTTTCTGAAGAAAACTGTTAGGCGAAACCTCAATATCAAACCAGATGCTGCTTTGGGGCATACGATGTGTCACTTATATTATAGAATCAACATTTTCTAAAGAAAACTCAAAGACCCAGCTCTTTTAACCACGTTTGGGCTGCTTGCTCATTAATCACAACTCACCACATGAATACCAAGCTGTTGAAATTCATCTGGGAAGAGTCTCCTATTTTTTCTACTTGTCCCTTTCCTTTTGATTTTTAAAATTTCCAGGCAATATCGAAATTTCTATTCCTCTGCTAATACAATTTAAATACTTTTTAAATTCAAAAACGACAAATAAAAAAGATTATAGTCGGCAGTGTACCCAAAGCCTCTCTTTTTTGAGAGACGCTGATTTCTATGTTCTAGAATTGTAAGTACAGTCCCAGAAAATTTGCTATTTGCATGAACCCTTAGTACCTCAAACTCAGCATAACCAATGATGCGTTAATAATTTCCTCCCACAAACACTAGTTTATCTTTGTGTATTCCCTGCTTCCATGAGTAGTACCCTGTTGTGGATTGAATTGTATCTCTAAAAGTCCCTACCTTGAAGACCTAAACCACGGTACCTCAGAATGTGACCTGATTTGCAAATAGGGTCTCACCACTGATGTAATTACTTAAGATGAGGTCACGATGCAGTAAGGTGGGCCTCTAGTCCAATATGAATGGCATCTCTAGAAAAGGAGAAATGTGGATACAGATGTGCACACAGGGAGAACTCCCAGTGAAGATGAAGGTAGGAGATTGGGTTGATGGTTCTAGAATGAAGGGATACCAAAAACTGTCAGCAAACTGCCAGAAGTCAGGAGAAAGCGATGGAATGGACTCTATTCTCACAGCCCTCAGAAAGAAGGAACCCTGCCGATACCTTGAGTTTAGACTTCCAGCCTCTAGCACTGTGAGGCAGTATGTTTCTATTGTTTAAGCTGCTCAGTTTGTGCACTTTGTTACAGAAGCCTTACACACTCCATCAACTCAATTGACCTGGGACTTTCCCTTATCCTTCATCCCCAGCATCCACGTTTGAGATTTGTCTTATGTGGTTCCCTCCCTTCCACACTCAGTCTTGTCCTTGGTTCAGTGTTCAGTATTCTCATTTGAATTGCTACAAGAGTCTCTCCCTTGGCCACCCTTCCTTCTCTTCTGATTCCTTGCTTCACCATCCAAACTATCCTCCACATGATGGCCGGGGTCAGCTTTCTAAATGGCAAATCTGGCCATGTCATTCCTTCAGTAAAAATCCTTGCACACTGTAGGATACATATCCTAATGAATTTGGAAATCTTAACTCTGTAGATTGCCATGAAAGGCTAGTCACGGTTTGCTCCTGACCAGTTATGCAACCCACCATCCTACTCTCTCACATATAAGCAATATTTAAGTTCATGCACCCACCTATGCTCAGCTATTCGTCATCATCTGAGCACCCATGCTCTCTGTCATCCCTATACCTTTACCTACTCTTCTCTATGCCCAACATGTGGAATTCTCCTTTAGTTATAACTTGGTCATCACTTTATCTCCCTACCTAAGCATAGAGAGTGCTGTCCATCAAGTACCTTCTTTTTTTTTTTTTTTTTCTTTTGTTTTTTCTGAGATGGAGTCTCGCTCTGTTGCCCAGGCTGGAGTGCAGTGGCGTGATCTCGGCTCACTGGAAGCTCCGCCTCCCGGGTTCATGCCATTCTCCTGCCTCAGTCTCCCGAGTAGCTGGGACTACAGGCACCCGCCACCACACCCAGATAATTTTTTGCATTTTTGGTAGAGACGGGGTTTCACCATGTTAGCCAGGATGGTCTCGATCTCCTGACCTCGTGATCCGCCTGCCTTAGCCTCCCAAAGTCCTGGGATTACAGGCGTGAGCCACCATGCCCGGCTCAAGTACCTTCTAAGTAGTTATTTACTGAGTGAATGTGTGAAGTCAAAATTTTTTCTTGTTAAAATATAGCTGTCAATACAATGGATAAGTAGAGTGGAAAAAAGAAACCTCAGTTTAACCAATCAGCCAGTGAAAATATCTCCACTCAAACCTTATTTTAATGAATTCTACTTCAGTATTGAAATAATACCTTATTGAACAAGAAACAAATGCAATTGCTGGAATAGACACAGAAAAAGCAATACTGGCATTGGTGTGTTTCAGTATCGCTGCATTCTTGGCCCGTTTCATGTGATATTAAACAGCTGGCAAGGCAAGGTGTTCTTAGATAATTCTGCGTTCATTTGCGGTGGTGAAGCACACCTGCGTCCTCCTACTGTCGGCTTAAGCCCCACATGCTCCTTCTTGTCACTGATTTGAATCTCTCTCATTTCAGAGAAAGCATTTGGCTCACACAATATACCATGGATTTATCTGGTTAGAGTTTTATGCTGCCCCTACATCTCTTGAGATTTTGAAGCTTGCTGCAAAAGACATTTATCACTGTATTTGTTGGTTACATACATTCTTAAGCATTGCCTGAAATGGACAAGTGCAAGAGTTTTGCACTCAGAAAAAAAGATGAAAAAATAGAATAAAATGTTCTATTATGTATTTTAAGTGACCATATTTTTCTATAATTCATATATATTTATAACTTGTACTTTGTGTGATATAAACATATTATTTATTATATATGCTCATACAGTTATAATTGCATGCTCTAAAATATATTTCATATAATTATAATCAGCTCAAAAAAAAAGCAGTAGAGTAGCAAATATCATTTAATCCATTGCTATCCAATAAGAGTGCTATATTATTTATATTCCTATTTATAAATATTCTGATTTTCTTTATATTCAAATTACAGTATTGATAAATGTATTTCTTCAGCATTTCTTTACAAAAAATCAATTGTTTTTACTCACTTCCTTTCAAAATATGCACATTGTAAAGGTCAAAAGGACAGCATTTTAAAAACTAAACTTTTATATTTTTAAATGTGCCTTGCTTTCTTCTCAGTCTCTACTTCTCAGTATCTAACATTTGAAAGCACCTGGAAGATTTGCACTGAACAATGACGCTTCATTTCAAAAACTGATTGAACCAGTTGATTCATCTGGAAATCTGATGAGCATCTCAAACTCCACGTGTTCAGCTTGAGCCCTCTACCTTTTGTTCTGACTTGCTACTCTTCCTGAAGTTCTAAAAAGGGGTTAATAGAATCACCCTCTATTTGGTCATTGAGCAAGAAATCTTAGATTCCTTTTGAAGCCCATCTTCTACATCTCAAATTGTTTAGTGGGTCCTATTGATTCTACCCCAGACCCCTTTAAAATCTATCCCTTCCTTTTCATTTTCCAAATAGAGTCCTTTATTGTCTCAGCACCCAGCACAGTATCTGACATGTACATTGTAGACACTCAATAAATGTTCAGCAAATGGGTGAATGGATGATAAAATTGATAGTTTAGGTAGTTTTGTTTGTTTGTTTGTTTGTTTTTTCTTTTTCCTTCCTGGACAACTGCAATAGTTTCCTATAAGAAGTCTCTATTATTAATCATTCCACTCTCCAGTTTGACCTCCAAACTTACAAGAGTTATTTTTCTAAAACATATCCAACTGTATTATTCCCTGCTCAAAAAATTTGATGGCTATTATCGCCCACAATACACCAGGCTGGCACTCTAATAAGTGCCAGGGATACAATGATGAAAAAATTATGGCCTCTATGTTGGGAGACAGGCATTAATCAAATAATTACTCTAAGGCAAAACTGTAAGATGCTCTGAAAGCATATGACTGGGGTCGTGATCTGTCATGGGAGCCAGAGGCAGGCTCTCCAGAATGAGATTTCTAAGAGTTGTGAGAAGAAGGATAAGTGGGGCCTGGCACAGTGGCTCATGCCTGTAATCCCAGCACTTTGAGAGGCCAAGGTGGGCAGATCATTGAGGTCAGGAGTTTGACACCAGCCTGGCCAACATGGTGAAACCCTACCTCTATTAAAAATACAAAAATTAGCCAGGCATGGTAGTGTGCACCTGTAGTCCCTGCTATTAGGGAGACTGAGGCACAAGAATTGCTTGCATCTAGGAGGTGGAAGCTGCAATAGGCTGAGATGGTGTCACTGCACCCCAACCTGGCAACAGAGGGAGACTCCCTCTCAAAAAAGAAAAAAAAAAAAAAAAGAAATGATGAAATGATGAGTGGGATTTTCCAGGCAAAGTGAAAGATTATCCCTGGTGATTAATCAACCTGTGCAAAATGATAAGTGGAAAGGAGCTTGGGGCTGTATTAGTCCATTTTCATGCTGCTGATAAAGACATACCCAAGACTGGGTAATTTATAAAGAAAAAGAGATTTAATGGACTCACAATTCCACATGGCTGGGGAGGCTTCACAAACATGATGGAAGGCAAGAGGTTGAGAGCTATGCAAAAAGGGGTTTAATCTTATAAAACCATCAGATCTCATGAGACTTATTCACTACCACAAGAATAGTATGATGGAAACCACCTCCAGGATTCAAATATGTCCGATTGGGTCCCTCCCACAATATGTGAGAATTATGGGAGCTATAATTCAAGATGAGATTTGGGTGGGGACATGGCCAAACCATATCAGGGGCCTTTGAGCATCTCAAAGAAGATAGTCAGTTCAGAACTCAGAGGGCAAGGGGTAAACAGCATGCACTGAGGTTGCAGGTGTAAGCAGTAGTGAGATTATCCATCCTTTGCTGACTGCACAAAGAAAACTTCATTTAAGCATTATAAACAAGAGGAGACAAGATCACTTCCACTGGTTTCTTTTTATCAAATTTTATAAAAATACTAAAAAGAGAAAGGTATATCTTAGGATGGAAAGGATCATATTAAAGCTCAAAACCACCAGAAATGCACACAAGAGCACTACTAGAAATTATTACTCAGAAGTTGTTGGAGTATGAATAAAAGATGAATTTCATTCCATCCACAGATCTTTAGATGGGCATAACCCAGTGCTTGGTGACTTCACTTTTGTTTCTTAATCCATATGAATAATGGGATGTTCAACATGCCAAAATGGTCATTGCATTCTTTATAACATCCTATTCTGCAAGCCAAAGATAGCAGTACAATTAATACATGTGATAAATGCAAGAGCACCTAGCTTTGTTCCTACTTTTTAATCAACACTGAGGTCTTTTAACATGCAGCTTCCTTATTTCTTGAATGCTTCTGAAGATGTCCAATCCCCAGGGCCCTTAGAATAATGGAATCCACTTTCCTTTGTTTTAGGAGTTGAGGAACGATCGAGGCCCCCGGTCTCTTCATTTGTGCCAAGAAGACAACCCATGTGAAGGTGATAAAAAGAATTTCACCATCCCTATTCAGAGGTCTTCCAGGAAAGAACAAAACCAGAGGTGACATGTCTTTATCAACAACTGCCAGCTCGAAAACTGTTCTGTCTTGGGCAAATATATTAATGTGTGTGCTTGCTGAGGCTGCTTAGTGAATTCGAGCCTCTGGAAATCAGAAGTGCTGATGAGGGGGAACAGTATCAGGTAGAAGGCTGGCAAAACCACATGGACCCTGCTGCCTGTTGCAGTTTTATTGTTCTTATAATTGCAACAATAAATAAAATGCTGTGACCTTGAGGTGTCCACTGTGACACCTCAAATTACTGCTTCAATTTCAGTCCAGCCACTCCTACCCTTCTGGGAACATTCTTTCATGTCTTATATTGTGAAGCAGCACACCTATGCTTCCCAGAAAAATTTCCAGATGTTTATTGATAGGCACTGTTTAGGGATGATTTTCTATTTTTCTGGTTGCCAGTTTATTTCTCATCCATAATTATCCAGTATGAACTCATTTGGAATGCTTAGATGAACACTCATTATGAAAATAGACACAGGAAGATGGAAACCCAGAGGCAGGAGACGCGGGATTGGAAAGTGTTCTATCAGGAAATGGCAGTACCACCTGCCTTGGCTGTTCACTTCCATAACCATCCACTGTGGCTCACTCGCTTCTGTTTAAGGATTCTTTGTGATGCAGTCAAGGCAGAGACTGAATTGTGAAGGTCTCAGTATAATAATCTGGGAATTATCCTATTCTCTGAAATCATCCTTTAATATCATAGTGCAACACGGTAGTTCCCAGTCACCTGGAGAATTTGCTAAAACCGAAATTGCTGACCTTGTCCCCAGGATTTCTGATACAGCAAGTTTAGGGTGGAGCTTGAGAATCTGCATTTCTAACAAGTTCCCAGGTGATACTGAGGCTACTGGTCTAGGGACCACATTTTGAGAACCACTGCTGTAAGAATGAAAGGCTTTACATTGTCCCTGGGAACTACCAGAAACACGTATTATATATAATATTTGCCCAGATGTGTTGGCTCATGCCTGTAATCCCAGCACTTTGGGAGACAGAGGTGGGAGGACTGCTTTAGAAAGGAGTTCAGAACCAATCTGGGCAACATAGCATGACTCCATTTCTACAAAATTTTTAAAAAATTAGCTGAGCACAGTGGCACTTGCCTGTAGTCCCAGTTACTTGGTAGGCTGAGGCAGAAGGACGGCTTGAATCCAGGAGTTCGAAGCTGCAATGAGCCATGACCGTGCCACTGTACTTCAGCCTGGGTGACACAGTGAGACCCCGTCTCAAAAAACATATATGTGTGTGTGTGTGTGTGTGTGAGTGTATATATAGTCATGGAAATATTTGATTTTATACATCCGGTCGAAGAATTTAGATTTTCTAATCCTAATTAGAAATGTAATTTAGAGTTGAATTCAGAAGTTGAATTTAGTTAGAGTTGGCAAGAATGTAGAGTAGAATTTAGAGTTGGCAAGGTGCTAAAGCAGTTAGCAATGACACTGAGGATCTGACAAACTCAGAACTCCAAGGCCTTTGCTTTGTTTACTCCACACTACCTTGCAGCCAGGTCTGGCATCAAATCCACATGAATTGCTAAAAATTATACTATTGGTTATAACATTTGTATATTGGGGGTTGAACTGTTTATGTGACTGAAACTGATGAAACATATCTATCAACCTGCACATCTACCATCCTATTACATGCTTTAGAGACTCCCTTTGATTATGAAAACTTCTAAGTAAGAAAAAGAAAAGCATAAATTACTTTTGTTCAGTCAAGAAAGAGCCTGTAAGGGAGGGAGAATGAATGTATTTATAAAGAAAAGCTTTTCTCAGGAGAAAAACATGGTGCTATTTTAAAACCAACCAATGGAACTGGGTCAATGTGGATATTTAAAAAAAAAAAATTCATTACTTTATTTAACGTAATAGGCTTTATATTCAATTTTAATCATGTTTTACTTTCTTCTAGCAATTAATTTGCACATAGAGACATAACTCTAGCTATACATTTTTCAATGACATTAAAGAAACTTAATTTGAATTACTATGTTCAGAAGGACGTGTGTCTACATGCAGCAAACACAATCACATATAGTCCTGAAGGTTTGTGTCTCTTTTCAGGGAGGGTTTCAAAGTTGTTGAGGTCATGTTTATTCCATCAGCATGGTATAATGCATCACGCATATAGATTTTCTGGCTTGACAGACCTGAGTTTGAATCCTGCCCATTATTCTGTAACCTTCAGCAAATCAATGAAATGCTTTTTGCTTTCAGGGTTATCACCTGTACATTTGGAAAAAAAAAATCTTGGCTATGGTGTCATAGCCAAGAAGTGGCATGGTAAGGATTTAGCCCCTCTGTGATTTGCATCAGCTCCTCCCCACCTCCCTGGCTCTCTCATCAAGGTACCACATTTAGACAACCTAAGCAGAAATAATGAACTTGAAATGCAAATGTAGCTTCCAGACAAGTCTCCCACTCCACCCTACCTCCCAGGCACATCTCAGACAAGTTCCCTCCCTCCTCCATCCCAGGACCACACTATGACTTTCAGTCCTTTTATAGCAGGAATTCTGGGGCTGGGCCAGCCCATAGGGTGCCTATGATACAACATCAGCTATGCCTGCAAAGTACCTACAAGATGCTTCCTTTTCTTCCCTAAGTTACTTTGCCCGTACCAGTTATCTAGTGCACTGGGACTGAGTTTCTTCTTAGAGAGAGAGAGAGAGAGAAAGTTCGATAGATGATCTCTAAGGGTTTTTCTGTGTCTAAAATAACTCTAAAGTATTACAACCACACTTAGAGTACCCCGTAATCCAAATAGGAAAAATTACATGACCCTAAAGCATATGTTTATAAATTACGGTAGAAAGTGTCTGTCTTACGTAGCATTGTCCTAATGCCTAAAATTATCATGATCTATGTACTCTTCTTTTCACCTTCTGCAATTCTCTTAAAAAGGTTACTCTACAATTGGACCACCAAAATTGTTCTTGCCAAGGAAAATACCATTTTATTCTGTCATTAGACTTTTAGAATGAGCCTCAAAATCGTTAGGGAGAAATGCTGACTTTATTTAAAGGGCACATCCAGCATCTTAATGTGAATATTGCTGAGAGATTTCCTTTGGATTTAATTTTGAATTATTCCTTTGCATGAATAACATCATTACACCTATTAAGATGACAACTAAATCCATTTGAATAAAGAAGAACGAAGACATAGAAATGGTGCAGTTTAAAAAACAAGCAAACACAGATTAACTAAACAAGTACAGGTCTCATGAGTGCCATGGATACATAATTATTGTCCGGGAACTTGAAGCTGAAATCATGGCTACTCTAACCTCAGGTCTGGAAATGACCTCAGATATCAATCTTTCAAACCCTTTAATTGACAGATGAGAACCAGAATCCTAGGAGACTAAGATACTTGCTCATGCCAGAGAGCTCATAAGGACAACACTAGGACGGGGAGTAAGATTTCCTAAGACCCAGGTCAGTGTTTTTCAGAGAACAGAGGCTGATTCTGGAGGGAAATAAATTTAGTATGAGGTAGTGGGTTTGTGGCATTCTGTATTTTTTAGGTGTGCTTTTTTTTGTTTATTTTGTTTTGCTTGACTTGTTTGTTCTTATAGTTTATATAATTTGTATACTTAGAGAAAAAATTATAACTAATGAGTAAAAATAAAATAAAGAAATATGGTTGAGTAACTTAAAATACCTCACTTTTCTATCTTCCTCAGTGACAGGGCCAAGTTTGTTGTTTGGTTTGCTTCCAACATTTCAGATAGGTAGCTAAAACTTGCAAAATATTTTGTCTAAATCATGATTCTGGCATAAAATAAAAAGACAAAAAAAGTACATGAAACAAAACCCTAGATGACCAACCATTTTACGTATCACATTCTGCTATGGTTGAGAGATTTAGCAAAGCAAAATACGGAACATTCACTTAAATATGAATTTCAGATGAACAATGAGTAATTACTTTAGTGTAAGTCTGTCCTATGCAATATTTAGGACATATTTATATTACAGTAATTATTCATTGTACATCTGAATTCAAATCTAACTAAGCATCCTACAGCTTATCTGGCAACCCTAGATCTTCCCATTTAAAAATGTTTAATTAAAATGTCACTTACCGATAAGTTAAAATTAACTTACTACATATACTACGTTCTTAACATGCAGGACTAAATTCACTCCAGCCTATTACAAAAAGAAAAAAGGCATTCAGTACTCAATACATGTTAGTTATAGTGATTTGTTTGCAAGGAACACAATAAAAGAGTAATTTGCAAAAGACAAACGAATTTTATTTATGTATTCATGAACTGTGTAACACAAGACAAATCAACCACAAAAACAACAGACTCCCTATTATGGAATGCAATTATTCGATCTTTGGTATGTAACCAATGTTCATTTAGATATTTCTTTAGTGAATAATTATTTCACTAAATTTTATTCTTCTGGCAGATAGAAAGATAAAGCAGATTTAAAAAGAAAGGAGAAAAATAAAAGAGAACGAGTCATAACAAAAATGATTGCACTGGATTCTCCTGATTTTCAGGGACTGGGCCTATGAGTGAGTATTTCTCCAATCTAGAGTTTACTGCGATTCTTCAAAAATATAACAATGTATCAATACAATATCAATAATGTGGTACAGAAATGAAAGTGTGTTTATGCTACTTTGTATGTTTTTATTCTATTTCAGTACTTCATATATTCATAGAGCAAATAAGTTTTTATTTTCCTACAATATAACAGCCACTAAATCTTAGAGGTGACACAGGTGTTTACTGTTCTATGTTTGGAATTTTTCTGTGTTTGAAGATTTTTATAATAATAAGCTGGAGGAGAAGGAAAAATATTAATAAAGAGAAAATTAACATATAAATAATTATACATGTTTATATTTTATTTTATTTTTATGTTTATTTTATTAAATCATATTTTGTAAAAATAATTACACAGAAATATACAATCTTAAAATAATTTTCAGAATAGTAAAATACAATGGGATTTAGAATATGTCATATTCTAGCCTTTTCATTCAAAATATTGAAATTATTTTCCTATTTATATCTGGTCATTGTCAACAAATACATTTATCAATTTCATTTTAACATCTCTTGCCTGTTTTTGAATAAATGACAGCAGCACTTGCTCTAGTCTTAATTATTAATATTTAAAATTATAAGTTTTAACTTATCGATGAACAACTCCTGCAATTTGTAAAAAAAGAAGCAGTTATTGTTTTCAACTTAAAGAAGTCACCTATGACAATCAAAATGTAGAAAGATTTTGTTTCATTAAAAAGTATCTAAGGATAAAGAATAAACCAATGAGTTGTGTCAAATAAATGTTTTCTTCAATAAATATACATCTGATAGCCAACCTGGCTAATCTTGTCAGGTGTATGTTCATTGGAACTTCCGTTCCATAGACTGCTACATAACCAGAAAAATGAAACATATATATATATATGTACATGGAAAGTAAAAATGTTCATAATATCTTAATTAAAAAAACAGCTTGTAAAAACATATACACTGTTTATGTTGCTCAATAATCGTGCCACTGAAATCTTAGTACTATGGCATTAAACCTAAAGAAACCCTTGAATACTGACCCGTGTTCACAGTACCATAGTATAGGAATTAATTTGTAAAATGATTCCTTAATCTTTAACCAAAAGCTTTTGGTCTTCTTCATCAAATGGACCTCAACTGTCCTCATGGGATGTTTCCATTTCCCCACTTTCATATCTGCTAAGGTTGGTAGAGGGACAGCAGCTAATTCTACATATGGCCAAAGAAGGGTTAAAATATGGTGACTATCAGGTAACAAATAAAACTTTTTAGGCCTAATGAAATCAGGTTTATTATCAGTCACTTCCACTTAATTTTTTCTCTGTTTCAAATATAAGCTTTATTTACTGTCTTATTTTCATGTCTTTGCTGATAAATGTCCCATGCCCTCACTCGAATTTCTTCTACCTGTTGACCTCCATCACTTGTTGAACATCTGTTGATGTCTGTCACCTCTCTGAATACATGCTATGGCCCCTATTCTGTGCCCACTCTCCCACACTGTTTCGTCCACCTCCCATTGTATATTCCTTTTCTTCTCCCAACTTCTAAAGTTAACTTTAATTTGTTAAATGTCAACATAATCAGTCAAAGTGAGGAGGGGAGTCAGTCAACTTAGGAGTTTCAATTCTACTATGTCGAACATCTGATTCATTTGATTTAGTTTTTGAAAGGTTAGACAATATACACATAAGTATTACAGTTTAAAGATATACTTTGAGACAATTTTTTTCAATTCACTTAAAATCACAAACATAGCTTTACATTTTTTTGCTTGTATTTACAGTTGTTTGAGTTCTTTGTTGTCTAAAAGAAATCTCTATCCTCCATTTGGTTATTTCCTTCCCTTCTAAAGGAAGATCTTTACACACACATTTAATTTAATAGTAATTCTTTTTTTTTTTTTTTTTTTTTGAGACGGAGTCTTGCTCTGTCGCCCGGGCTGGAGTTCAGTGGCCGGATCTCAGCTCACTGCAAGCTCTGCCTCCCGGGTTTACGCCATTCTCCTGCCTCAGCCTCCGGGGTAGCTGGGACTACAGGCGCCCGCCACCTCGCCCGGCTAGTTTTTTTGTATTTTTAGTAGAGACGGGGTTTCACCGTGTTAGCCAGGATGGTCTCGATCTCCTGACCTCGTGATCCGCCCGTCTTGGCCTCCCAAAGTGCTGGGATTACAGGCTTGAGCCACCGCGCCTGGCCAATAGTAATTCTTTAACAAATAGTTAAAGAATATCTAATGCGGCCCACAAATATATATAGCATAGGTTCAATGTAAAAAAGTTGGAAAAATATGAAGGAGCAAAATAATAAAAATTACAAATCTTGTAATCTTATCTTCCAGAAATAAATATGTTAACACACACGCATCCCACAGAGCACATATTTAGAAGAAAATGCTACACAGGACTGCTTCTTTCTCCTTTTATCTCAAACTGAGAAAGAAAACTGTCTACTTCCAGCTCTACTCCTTTTGGCTGAGAACAATGATCAAGAATGGGAGAGTAGCAAGGTGGAGGAGCCTGAATCTGATTAATCACATGGTGCAGTGGCATCCTACTACTGACTCAGACCTCCCGATCTGAGAATGTTACATTGGAGAGAAATAAACTTCCATCTTCTTTAAGATATATTGATAGTTATTTTAGTAGTCTCTTTGTTAGGGCAGTAATTCTATCTAATACATTACCCAAATGGTCAAAACCAATGGTAAGTATTCTAAGAATTCAGAGAAGAGAGAATGCTGTATTTGGTAGCAGTCATATTATAGACTTCAGAGAAATGGTAACTCAAACAAGGTAAAAGTAATACAAGTTTCGAGTTCAAGATGGCAGCTAAGCTCAGGCATTTGCTTCCTCTTCTTCAAAAAGCTACATTAAAGTGGTGGCAAAGGAACCAAAAAAAAAAAAAAAAAATCACTGCAAATGAGCAAATGAGAGATTTTAATTTCTGGATGACAAAACGCAAATAGAAATGTGTGGTCAGAAGATGAGACAGAAAGAGCCACAGTCCAGGAGATAAGCCAGAGAGCCACAGGAGAGATGGTAGCCAGCCTTCTTGGCAGGGATCCCAAGGATTCTGTGCTCCACATCACGGTTTCCTAACTTCAGCATTTGGAGCCAGATAATCCTTTGTGGTAAGAGATAGTCCTGTGCATTGTAGGAAGCCAATAGCACTGCTTATCCATTCAATCCTCATGATAAAAAAGTGTCCAGGCCGGGCGCAGTGGCTCACGCCTGTAATCTCAGCACTCTGGGAGGCTGAGGCAGGTCAGGAGTTCAAGACCAGCCTGACCAATATTGTGAAACCCCATCTCTACTAAAAATACAAAAATTGGCCGGGCGTGGTGCCACACGCATGTAGTCCCAGCTACTCAGGAGGCTGAGGCAGCAGAATTGCTTGAGTCCAGGAGGTGGAGGTTACAGTGAGTCAACATCATGCCACTGCACTCCAGCGTGGGCAACAGAGCAAGACTCTGTCTCAAAAAAAAAAAAAAAAAAAATGTGTCCAAACATTGCCAAATACCTCTGGAGGGCTAAGTTGCCCCAGGTTGAGAACCATTGCTCTACATTAGTCTTTCTACAAATATTTATTGAACACTAACTGTGTGCCAGGCACTATTCTAGGTACTGGAGATGTAAAAGCAGATAAAATCATCAAAAATCCTTGTCTTTATAATACTTGCTTTCTACTGGAAACCTGATAGGCAACAAACCAGCTAAATGAGCAAAGGATATAGTTTGTCAAGTGTTGATAAGTGCTATGGAGAAAATGAAGAAAAAGACAGAAGGCACTGAAGGGGAGAAGAAAAAGAGATTTAGAAAATATGAGAATCTAGAGCAGCTGTGCTGCCTTGCAAATCCCTTTCCTGGCCTCATGTGCACCAAACATCAGTGTCTGGATTTTGCCTTTTGGAGAAACACTGGAGAGATATTTACTAAATTGTGTGAATGACTCCAAGGAAGAAATGCAGACGCCGGTAGTGGACCTCAGATCATTCTGAAGCCTTACGTTGATGATAAGATGGCCAATGGGCAGTCCCTGAGGATTTGCAGGGTAGTGCTGGGTAGTTATGACATAGGGAGAAAAATGGCTGCAACAAATCAGGAATCTGGGGAGAGGTCTGACTTTGGGTGGCAGCAGGAGAAACAGAATTACCTGAATCTACTGGTTATTAAATAGTTAATGTATAAACCTCTCATGTTATTAACTCATTTTCTCCATCAAACATTCAACAAGGATGCTTTATAAAGCCATGTGAAAAGAAATGTCCTTTCAGATAATTTCTTATTTCAGAAGATTACATTATATTGCTGAGTAGAACAGATAGTTGAATACTATTAACTAAGCTTTAGTAATATTATTGTGGGAAAAAATGAGTAAGGAGCCTTTTGCTTGAATAAAACCTTTACTCAAAATTCACACTTAAGACACATGGAAACCAAAACAGTAAGAAATATTTACTGATATCTGGTGGGCTCATTTCATTTTCTCTGGGGAACACATGCCATCACTGGTACAGTCTTTAACAGCTTGATGCTATGAGCTCAGGCAAGGGGAGGGAAAGCTGAGATAGTGAGCTTACTTCCCCTTACTTAAAGGTTTTATTTTACATAATATTTTGGCATTCACCCACCACAACTGTTACCAAAATAAGATGGTCATATCTTTCTCATTTCCAATACGTAGTGAGATACTTTCTAGCAAAATTTTGAAACAAACAAAACATAAATGAATTGTGCCTATGAAATACTGATTATCTGGGGACTGCCCATCTTTCCTTGACTAAACAGTCATTATCTTCTATTTGCTATCTAGGAAGGTCACTTTTAGGAAAGAAGGGCATTTTCTTTTAATGCCCAGATCAACCAAGCCATCCTTGCCAAAAAAAGAAGTGTCAACTACCACAGGCGGAGCCCCCACACACCCAATATGGTTTTACTCATTTCTAACTATGTGTTGCTGGCTAAATCAAGTTAGTAGATCCAATTTCTGCATCCTCATATATAATAGGCTGAAAACAGTCAACCCACCTTTTCTCAGTAAAAACTCAAATCAGAATCATTGCTGTTCTATAAACATATCCTGTCTACTCATTCTTGCTACTTGGTTCATACCAGGATTCAGTCTTCTTTTTCTCTCTTCTCCAATGTTAATGACTTCCCTTCTACTCTCACCGATTCACATCTTTGTGTCAATTTTCCCCACTTTTTCCATAAAGCCTTGACTCATCAGTTTAGCCCCAAATATTCTCATCTTTCTTCGACTCTCTAGAAGATTTATGTTATACCTGAACTATTTTTGATGATGCCTAATTATATATCATTCCATCATTGTCATCTAATTGTTTCAAAAGATCAGATATTTGGGGTCCAGCTAGCTTATTGTATCTAACTTATAGCCAGGGAATGAGGGATACAATTTGTTTGGTGTCTACCACAGTCCTTGCCTTTGTGGAGCTTATAGTAATGCCATACATTCTTCCTTTTCTGAAATAAAGAAAAATCTATTTTCCCTTTTTGAAAACCTAAAGAAAAACACCTTTTTATTTTATTAGTCCATTGTTTTACTTCTAACCATCAGTATTAATTTGTCCCAAGAATATTCGGCTTTTTAGATTGGATGTGATGCTTACCCATGGCAACCAGCAGATGTCGAAGAGGGACCTCTGAAGACTCCTGAATACCCTATAAGGAGGATCCAGCTGTCTGGATCACTGTGTGAGCAAAGGATATTTAAGTTTACATAAAAAGAGGTTAAATAGTCATAACACCAAAAAGGATGATAAAAGGATAATTAGCCTATCCACAATACCTTTGAATGTGACCTCAGAATCACATACAGTTTCACTACTAACTGTGAATGTTTTCACACAAAGTTTCACGAGTTACTGTGGATGTTAACAAAAACTCCTTAACGCTGGACGCATGAGAAAGTCCTAGTTGAGTTGTCCTTATTCATGTTGATAGCTCTGCATTCAATTGCTTTGGGTTTATTACTGTGAAAGGAACAGGGACCGTGTGGTTCTGAATCTCACCATGGCACGTTATAAGCCAACACATGATGGAAATTACTTTTTTTCAGCTGTGCCATTTTTCTTGTTGGGAATGATGTTTTGCCCACACTGGACACTGTTGTTAAGGAAGATTATCCTACCCAGGGCTTAACTTTATCCAAGAGTTGTGGCTGCCCACTCTGCCAGGAACTCTGTAGGGCACCAAAGAAAAAATGACAAGCACAAGATCCCTTTCCTTGGGGCTCGTAGTGGGATTCTAGTGGAGAGTAAGCATTCACTTCCCAACAAATATAACATTGTAATGGCAATAAATAGTGTGAAGGAGAAGTGCAAGAGGTAACAAGAATTCCTTTCTTCCTTGGTGACCAAACACCATCACCAAACACATCTTTATGAGCCAACAGTAAGGCACCTGGAAATGGCCAAATGCTGAGATATTTTTGGACTAATGGAGAGACCTAAGCAAAGCAAACAAGCTTAAGCCACCAGGGCAACTGCAGTAACTGTTGGCCAATACCAGGAAGAGCCAATATCAGAAAGAACACTTAGTTGTAAGATAGCCTGGGCTGCCAAAGCCTAAGAATCTAAGTTGGACTTGCACTGTTCAGTAGAACCTCAGTGACAATAGAAACGTTCTACTTTGCTCTGTCCAATATGGTAGCCACCAGCCACATGTGGCTTTTGAGTCCTTAAAATGTGGTTGGTGAAAGTAGGTAATTGAACTTTTAATTTTATTTAGCTTTAATTAAAATAGCTACATGTAGCTAGCGCTCAAGGAACTGTATAGTGCAGAGAGATAAGAGTGTACAGGGCTATACGTAGGCACTACACAGAAAATATGTCCCTCTATTATACAATTCCCCAGTCCTGGGATTTCCCATAGGTGATAACTCCTTTTCCTCCTAACAGGAAGATCAAGAAGCTGAAGCCTTTTGTAGGTGACTCATCATTCACCCAGAACAGAAATTACACAGAAATGACAGCCCATTATCTATATCTGGCCCATGGATGTATTTGGGTTAGTCTGTACTGTTTATAAACATTTTAAAATTAATTCTCAAGATTTCTAACAAAAATATTTTAATCTCAATGCTTGACTTCTCCAGAAAAATTAAACTATAAGGCGATTCTGGCTAATCCTTCATGGCAACAAGTGTCTGCAGCTGCGTCCAAGGGACACTAGCAATTTAGCGGAGTCTCTGCCCAGACTGCTTCACTCATTCATGCGGCCTGCCTTGGCCCCTGAAAGGGCTGGAGTTTGAGACCCCCTCACAAATCTACCCCAAGCAGAAGCATCAAATCTGAGAGGATGGCACCACTTGTCACTTTGCCTTGGTGGCCCTCACTTTTAGTACTCAACAGAGAGAGCAAGGACCTCAGTGTAAACACTTTCTATTCAAGGTAGAATCTCTTCAATGTTCTTCAAAAGCAAACATGAGTGTGCACACAGACAAAGGATTTCCAAGTTACTGCATCAGGATGAGTGTGAGCCCAGGCGAGGTATACAGAAGTGACATTTACTACCTTGAGCATGGAACTTAGCTGTACCGCAGTTCCTAAATCTGGAAAGTCAAGACAAGATAACACCTAGATCATGAGGCTGGTGTGACATGAAGGACCTGGAGTAGGGCCTGGCACATCACAAGATAGAGCATATGATAGCTACACAAGCTCAGAACATGATAGCTACTATTATTCTAGACTTTAGATTGTCCATCGGTCATGGAAATCGCCTCTCTACGGAGAAAGAATGAAGACAAACATTTCCCACAGTATGAAACAGAGACACGGGCACGTTTTCACTCCCTGGTCTGTTCTATACCACAGCAGAAATCTGAGCGTGCCTGTATATGTTAAATGACCAGTCCCGGGAAAACAGTTATTAGTGACTCATCAAAATCTCTCCGTTTCACTAAGGACTGCAACACAGCCTGAGATGGGTTTTGGAGCAACACAGACACACATACCATGTGTGTGCAGCTTCTTTTCCTACTGGTGCACAGAAAATCCAGTGAGAGAATAACTCTCGCTGCACAAAAGAAGGCATCAGTCAGATCTTCCCCAAATCAGTCCTTTGTCTGACCCAGTCTAGGCCCTTTCAATAGCATTCTTTAGCCACTGACCTTGACTACAAATTCAGATTACAGCATAAAATCTCTAAAACTGCAATGGCTCTAAAAATTCAGCTTGTCTTCACAGATTTACATTTTGAAAAGTACATTGTGTTTGAACTCAACCCAAATTATCTGCCACGACTCATGTGATGAAACACACAGCAACGTCCTTCCCTCAGCAAAAAATCTTTCTTTTCTCTGAATAAATTTAGCCTTTAAATCATATGGAGTCAGGCAATTCTTGTAGAATCTCTTTAAAGGGTGCTTAAGGCTGAGCCAGAGACTGCCATAGATGGCTGGTTTTGTTGCCCCTCTCACCCAAATGAGCCAGTTTCTGGGTGGTAAGAACACCAGCCCCTCTAGCTGCCTACTTATGCATTTCCCCAATTTAAATGGTAATTGCCCAAATGGTTGGATTTTTATCATCAATAATTTTGCTTTTGCTGGAGTTGTAACGAGATAGATGGACTACCCAAGAGGTGGCAAGAGTTTGAATTCATGTCATATTATCATTTTCACTTTTAGAAAGTTTCATAAAACTCTCTGTCCCCTAGATCCAAAAGGCAGTTTATGTATATGTACCAGAAACCCTTGCCATGCCCACTGCTGTCTCCAGCCAGCCAGCAGTTAGCACCAGATACCAGCTAAAGGCTATCCAAGTCTAGAACAATGTTCAGTTCTGATTTATTTTTCCAATCCCACTAATTTTCTGATACAAGTTGCCTATATACTTATGGTGCTGGGCTGGCAGTCAAATTAAACAAGGCAAGAGAAGACCATCCCTAATTTCACAAAGTTTATAATTTGTCCTCAGGAAAAAATACAATCCTACTTTAAAGGGCTACTCTCAACACAGTAATACACATTTTTCACTGAAATTCTTCAAACGTTCATAATATCTATTATATGTATATGCACATACATATATCTTTGCTAATGAGAACATCATTGCAACTAATAACTATAGCAGGGGTTTAATAGTGATTCGGTGGGATTTAGTGTCAGCTAAGATTTGTAGAGCACTACACAAGTACATTTCTCTATTTTTCCCTATGTACTTTTCAAAAGATACCTATGAGGCAGACAGGACAAATAGTAGAAAAGCATTTTATTTTGAGCTTCCATATGATCCAGGCATGGTAATAGGGCTACCTCTTTTATAGCACTAGGACCAGAGAGAGGTGAAGGAAGCTCGTGGGGTGCAGAATGTAAGGGCTATGCAAGGACAGAGTTTGCGGCTGAGACCTGCCTCCTTAAACTGTGCATCCCAAGCACCTTGATTACCTCACCCTAGTCCTGACCCTGCATATGAATATTATCACCAGCCTTGTGAGTTATACATTATCTTCCCCATTTCAGAGATGGGCAAGCTAATACTTAGAGATCTTCAGCAACTGAAGTCCAAAGACTTCCGGTTAATACACCTGCTGACCCCATTCTGGTGTTATTTCTACCAGTGACAGGCCTGTGGCCTGAAGACAGCACCAATTAAAGCACATTTATAAGCTGCATATGAACTGACTTGGCTCCTTCAACTTTCACTAAAATCTACTGTAAATAGTACTCCAAAGAAAATCCCCAATTATTCTTTGTTATCACTATTTGCAAATTGAAAATGCTGTTTATTTTGAACTGTGTTAGCTTCTTTAAAATACTGCAATTAGCATTTTCCAATTATAAATAGAGTTGGGTTTTTACCATCAATAATCTCACTTTTTCTGAGACGAAATGAGGTGAATGGACTACCCAAGAGGTGGCAGAAAGTGAATGTGTGTCATACTGTTATTTTCATTTTTACACAGTTTCATAAAACTCTGTCTCTCAGATCCAAAGGCAGTTTATGAATATCCACCAGAAACTCTTACCATGTCATTACTTTAGTATTCTCCAAAATAAGATACTCAAATTAATACTTATCCAGCTTCGAAGTCACTAAAAACACAAAAGCTGCAAGCTTAAAACAACTTCATTGTAAAGGGCTGTATGTTTTATTTCTTCCCAGTAGTTTTAAATCTACTCACAGCAGTCCCAGACAGAATTTATGGGAATACAATAATACGCCAATTAACCAGAGTCAACCAGTTCCTAATTCTACATCTCTAGAATGTCTTTATTATTAATGGAAATCCCTGCCATGCTCAGTGAGAAACGAGAAGGCAAACCGAAAAGAAAACCAACCCACTCTTAATTATAATTATAATTGCTCTCGTAGATGCACGATTCCTCACCTCAAGCTTCAAGTTCATGGATCAAACCCAGCCCAGTTGTCTGCTGGGGGAAGCTGATGATACAATTAGGGCAAGTCACCCAGGAGAAAACCCACAGGCCTATCCACAAAGCACACAGCCAGGAAACATGTCTAATTATATATTTGTTCTTGCTGTCCCTTCCCTGTGGTTTAAACACCCACTTGCCATTAGATGTATCTGATGACAAACAGAATGAAAGGCTGACTGAAGTTGAAGGCCGCAGCTCCACCATGAACTCTCGTGAGATCTATGTGCAGCCCACGGCAAGTTTTCAAACTCCTTACCAAGAAGTAGTGGGAAGATGAATGTGTGGATGTTGTTAAGGCACAGGCCAGGGATTCTGTCAGAGAAACTGAAGTGAAGGAACTTGATTAGAGAATATCTAACCCCCATCTGCTGTTTCACACTCGTGTGTAGTCTCTTCAGTATGCAGCATATCAGGGGCCCGTCTGACTCTCAGTAGTGCCACAGAGAGACCTGGCATACCCTATAGCCAATAGAACCTTGCAGTTCCTCTGTTCACTCCACCCTCAGCTTTACACAAGACTAATTGTCACGGCAGTTGGGGGTCTTTGTTACTAGAGGGTATCTTGAAGCTCTAGGCTCCTCTTAAGCTTTAAACATAGGGGTGACAACTGTGTTAATGTGCCCTGGTTTTCAATGTCATGCTGGCATCGCTATAGTCATCAACCCCAGGGTGAAAGGGATGGATGGCCTGCTCTCACAGGTATCACTGCATTCGTTTTGGTTCACTGGCGCTTTGACTCGCTCTAGAAAGTGCGGTTCCCCCACGTTGGGGAAGGTCTCCAGGCCATACCCACTCCCTGTGGGTATTTTCCCTAATCTAGACACTTCAAAAAATTACAAGACAGGTTATTCTTCTGACATCCATGTGGAACTTTATTCAGTCCTTTCCCAGTGTGGGTTTAAAACATAAAGGCTTCATGATACCACTAAAAGGTAATCTACATTCACTGGAAAAAAAAAACAACATAGATTACTTCTATCCAAAAAGTCATTTAAAGAAGCATTTACCTATTTTCATCACTAATCATTTTTCTATTATAAGCTTTCATTTTTCTGTTATAAGCTTTTCCCAGTCCTCATTTTATTTGTTGGAATTGATTACAATGTTTATTTTATTCTCTCCATTTCCTCTAACTCCAACAGAAGAGATTCCTCTGCATTGCATGGAGTTCTAGGCTTCTCATCTTTGCCACAAAAGCCTTTGCAGGTCAGCCCTTGACAATCAGCTACAGAGGTTCAGATTATGGGACTGTTGGGGAGAGCAATCTTCTTGCTCTGCATTCCCACATTCATTAATCCCTGACTCCAAGAATGGCTTTCTCCAACCTAGTGCAAACCAGAGAGTGGACACAGCGAGATAAGGCTTCTCTAGGTACCAGATTCTTACCTCATTCTTCCTGTCCATCTTAACTGCAGTCCAAACTGAGGTCACTTCGTGCTTTACTCATTTTAGGAGTAAGATTCCATCTCTTATTTCCTAACTGTAGCCAGCAGTTAATTTAAATACAAGTCTTATTTATCTTACAGATTCTCCTTAAATTGCCTCAGTTGTATTTCTTAGCAAACTGTAATTCTTATCAACTGGTTTCATGTAAAAATTTTCTTTAAAAATTGTTTTATGAAAATTCTCACACTCATTAAAAAATGGCAGTGTATTTCAAACAAGATTATCTGCCTCAGTTTCCTCATTTATAAGAAAAACAGAGACAACAGCCTGGTGCAGTGGCTCACGCCTGTAATCCCAGTACTTTGGGAGGCCATGAAGGGCAGATCACTAGGTCAGGAGATCGAGACCATCCTGGCTAACACGGCCAAACACTGTCTCTACTAAAAAATCCAAAAAAGAAAGAAAGAAAAAAAAAATTAGCTGGGTGTAGTGGCGGGCACCTGAGTCCCAGCTACTTGGGAGGCTGAGGCAGGAGAATGGCGTGAACCTGGGAAGCGGAGCTTGCAGTGAGCGGAGATCATACCACTGCAGTCCAGCCTGGGTGACAGAGCAAGACATCGTCTCAAAAAAAAAAAAAAAAGAAAAGAAAAGAAAAACAGAGCTAACAGTTCCTACTTCATAGTGTCCTGGTGAGAATTCACACATAGCACAATGTCCAGCACATAGACAATAGTAAATGTTAACTCTTACTGAACACAAACACTTAGCGAAACACTGATCTTATGATAGTTTCTCAATAAATCGTAGTTTTTATAGTTTCTTAATTAGCCACAGACTGGAAAAGAACGAAAGTGAGACTTTTCTTTTCTATTGTTTGCAGAGACAGGGTCTCACAATGTTACCCAGGCTATTCTTGAACTGTTGGCCTCAAGCAATCCTTCTGCCTCAGCCTCCCAGTGTTGGGATTACAGGTGTGAGCCACCGCACGTGGCCGAAAGCCTTTCTGATAGGATGTTATTAGGATACTTGGGAATGTCTTTCTTCCTCCCTCTTTCTTCCCATCTTCCCACCTGTTCTTTCCCTTCTTCCCTCTTCTTCTCTTTGCTTTTAAATCAAATATGCTGGTGGTTGAAGGGAAAGCAAAAAGAGATGGGGGCCCATAACATTTAGGTCCAAAAAGAAGCACTCACTGAAAAATAATCTGGTCTCTGCTTAAAAGTATACAATTGCCAACACTGAGCCAAAAGAAATTTATGGTATTTTCCCAGTGGTTGGTATTTAATTAGCAATCTGCTATTGTCAATTGGCTCTGCTGCTACAAAATAAATCATTCACAAGCTATTTTGAAGACTTGTCCTGTTGCCACCACCATTTCATCAATCTTCTCATCAGCTTTGTCATTACAGATCTCAGTGATTTCTCACCTTTTCAGGAACTCTGCATGAATCTGACCTCCAGAAGTATTTGACCGCTATCATCTCAGCTATTAAATGTCAGATTCAGACATTTCAAACTGTGTGTCAAGACACTACATTCTGGCAACAATGAACCCATTACCTTTTTTCTCCCTCATAAGGCAGGCTCTTTGGGCACCCAAAATTGTATGCTGCAAGTTCTCTCAGGAGTCTAGTTTTATTGCGGATGCCTTTGAAAAGAATGTCTGTTGCCAGCTCTATTCATTTCCAGACTTTTGATGGTCTGTGCCTGCACATTATGCAAATCATGTCTGCTCATCTTTACTAGGTGAAGGAGGCAGCAGGGTTGGGCAATAAGAAATGGCTTGGCAACCTGCTCCATTAGCATTTTCCAGGTTTATCTGTTAAGACTATGAGTTCTTCAAACTATATTCTCTACTCTTATCAAAAAGAGTCATATGAGCCTGTTTTATTTCTGCTGAGGGGCCAGGAAAGAGCAGGAGGGCCAAGGGACCCTGCATACAAGGGGCCCATTGCTGTCAGACTTTTCAGTACATGCTCCTGGGTTCAGGCTTCTTGTCACCTCTGCATCTTTGTCGCCAATTGCTGTCTGGCATACCCCTTTCTCTACTCCTCCTCCCATTCACTCATTGATTACTTTTTGTTCAGTGAACATTTATTAAGCCCCTACTACCTTCCAGGCATTGTTCAATGTTCTGGAAATATGCAAGAGAACAAGTCATTTGAAGTCCTTGCTCTCATATAGGTACCACTCTAGTAAGACGATAGTCGATAAACCAACACATATACACTATTCCAGTAGCGATGAATGGTACACAAAAATCAAATGGGGAAGTGAGGGAGAGTGAAAGGAGGGCAGGTCTACTTTGTGTGGGGGTTCAGGAAAAGGTCTTTGCGAAGATGTGCTATGAGATAAGACCTGAATAAAAGAAGCCAGTTGAATAGAGAGCTTTAGGAAGAGACTTCTAAGTAGGGGCACCTGCAAATGTGGTGGCGGCTTAGAGCATGAGGGTGATGGGTGGAGTCAGAGGCCAAGGAGGCTGGAGGGTGGGAGCAAGAGAGAAATGGTATGTGGTGGCCACAGGGACTTTTTGGTAACATGGACCTCTTCAGTAGTTGAGCAGAACCTATGGATCCTTCCTAGAATATGGTTTTTAAAAAAATAAAAATACAAAAGATTACAAAAGAAACTTTTTTTTGAGATAACATTGACAAGGAAACGATGTGTTATGTGGTTAGGATGCATACTACTTACAAACACATTAAAACAAGGTCTTACGGTGGGTCTACCATAATCTGAAGTCAAGATGAGCATAATTAGTGTTTTGAGATCTCTGCAACAACTGTTATGTGACAGGAAATATCTGTGATTTCTGCTGATGACAAAGTCACAAAAACTGCTGATACCACTGTGATTTGCAGCTACAGTCATGATGGGAGGCGGTACTAAATTTTAACTAGAGGTTAGCGAAAATAACTGTAAACTTTGTCCCAAATTTACAAACTCTCTGAGACCTCTTGAGTCTGTGGACCGAGGATCAGGTGTTCTTGGTCTTGTGGTAGGACAGGCATTTGGATTTCATTCCCAAAGGAAAGAAGACCAAGGAAAAACATTCAGGCTGCCCTCTACCTTCCGTTCAAACCAGAATGCACCCAGAGTCTTCCTTGACTCTGTCCTCTGCCCAGCACCTGCACTGCCCTGGGCACCCTTCATCCTAGCACTTTCCACATTATCCTGTGATCACTACCTGTTTGTGTTTTCTCCATCAGACTGTAAGCTTTCTTAGGACAGGAATTGCATATCAACTGCTTTTGTATAAACAGTGTACAATGACTGGGACGTGCCAGCTACTCAGTGAGTATTTGCTAAAGAAAACAAAAGAAAAGAAAAGAAAAGAAAAGAAAAGAAAAGAAAAGAAAAGAAAAGAAAGAAAAGAAAAGAAAAGAAAAGAAAAGAAAGAAAGAAAGAAAGAAAGAAAGAAAGAAAGAAAGAAAGAAAGAAAGAAAGAAAGAAAGAAAGAAAGAGACTGAGAGGCTTTTAAAAGAATTACACATGAAATCTAAGCTGCCAACATTTTTTTTGAAGGGCATATTTTCCTTTCAGAAACAAGTTACATGTGGAAATACATGAGAATTAAAAAATAGTATCATCAGAACTGGAAATGAAAACATTGACATCTTTTACAATGTTGATAATGTTGAGTGGATTAAAAAAAGAGAAAAAGTGGAGGGCGGAGAAAGATGGCTGAATAGGAACAGCTCCAGTCTCCAACTCCCGGCGTGAGAGACACAGAAGACCGGTGATTCCTGCATTTTCAACGGAGGTACTGGGGTCATCTCACTGGGGAGTGCCGGACAATTGGTGCTGGTCAGCTGCTGCAGCCCGACCAGCGAGAGCTAAAGCAGGGTGAGGCATTGGCTCACCTGGGAAGCGCAAGGGGGAAGGGAATCCCTTTTCCTAGCCAGGCGAACTGAGACACACAACACCTGCAAAATCGGGTAATTCCCACCCCAATACTGTGCTTTAAGGAAACGGGCACACCAGGAGAGTATACCCACACCTGGCTGGGAGGGTCCCACGGCCACAGAGCCTCCCTCATTGCTAGCACAGCAGTCTGCGATCTAACCACAAGGCAGCAGCAAGGCTGGGGGAGGGGCGCCAGCCATTGCTGAGGCTTAAGTAGGTAAA
>NW_012112808.1:1976762-1990652 GCF_000951035.1 Colobus angolensis palliatus | reverse complement strand
ACACAAGTATACATATGTAACAAACCTGCACGTTATGCACATGTACCCTAGAACTTAAAGTATAATAATAAAAAAATAAAAAAAAAGAGAGAGAAAGATTAAAAGTAGATTAACTGAAAAAAAAGGATAATGCAGTTACCTAAAGACCGAGGTTGTCTGGTGTTTCAAATCACACAAGCCTTTGCAGCAAAACAGAAAGCAAAGCAGGCAAACGGGGTAAGCAGTGTCCCCATCAGCTATAGATCAACAGATCACAAGCTTAGGCTTGGGGGTGAGTTTCCTGAAGTCTTGACTTTCTCCGATTTGTCCTTAGGATAAGTTTCTCCTTTTAGACAGCAGTCTAAAGCTGCCCAACTCCAGCACACTGCCATCTGTCCAAGATAAAGGAAAGAGCAGGATAGAATTTTCTCCAAGCCTGGGCCACGTCCAGAGTGTGGCTGGATCTCTGCACACTAGGGCTGGTTTTCAGCCCCTTTCCTCATTTGAGGATAGGAACAGAGTTCAAGGCTTGAATCTTAATCTGTATGAGACAGATGCACTGGCTTTATACATGCTCAGCTTCATCATTTAAGAAACAATGTAAAATGTTCGTTCATTCAACGCATTTTTGTCAAAACTTTTTATGTGCCAGTCTCCTTGGATTAAAAAAACAAAACAAAAACAATGCATGGGTGAATTTACACAATCACAGTCCCTGAGTCAGTGGGAAAGCTAACAGGTAAAAAATCTACAACCACAGTAAAAGACAGTGATATTTAGAAGGGAAGTTTTCCTAAGGCTGAGGAAAAATTCAGCAAAGATGCAATATTTCAGCAGAGATAACAGGAGTAAGTAGCGATTTTAATCTCTAAGCTCAAGAACCATGTATTTGCAACAAAGGCACCACTGATCGCTGAGAAATTAGTCACTATTAGGGTCTACCTACTCTCAGGGAGATTTTGAAATTTCCGGGGCTTGTTAATCATTTGATCATGTTTGACTAATGAACTAATGCAAATATCCATGGCTTAGAAATGCTGATACCACAAATGACTATTCAGCTCTAGTTCTAATCCCATGAAGCCTTAGGAGCTTATAAGAGCAGCAGGCTGGATAATAAAAGGTCCTATTTGTGAATTACTTCATTCAACTTGCGATGAGTATGGTTCTGGCATTATGCTAAAGGCAAGACAATAAAAGTTGAGCAAACCATGGACTTGCCATCTTGGTTTCACAAATAAGTTACCAAGCAACTCTTTCTAAGTCATATGAGTTGCAGCATGGAGGGTGCCATGGGATATTGCTAGAAGAAATCTGAATTCGACTGTAGTGAGATTTGCAAGCATTGAAAGGAGATCTCTGATATGGTTGTTTACTTTTATCATTAAGGGCAAATACAATGCTTTTGATGATTATAGTTAGGAACTTGGAATTCTCAATTAAAAACTCAACTGCCATTTATTTGCTATATGATCTTTAAAGTCTAAGTTCTCTCATCTCATCCAAAAAGGGGAATAATTATGACTATAACATAGGATCTTTGTGATAATTAAATTATTTAATTCAAATAACATACTTAGACAAAGAAAGCATTCAACACTTCAACACCTGTGACTATTTTTCATTTACATACAGTCATGTATCACTTAATGATGGAATACTTTCTGGGAAATGTGGCATTAGGCTATTTCATTATTTTTTGAACATCATAGAGTGTACTTACACAAACCTGGTGCTTCAGAATACTACACACCTATGCTATATGACATAGACTATTGCTCCTAAGTTACAAGCATGTTACTTTTCTGAATATTGTAAGTAGTTGTAACATGATGATAAGTATTTGTGTGTCTAAACATATCTGAACATGGAAAAGATACAGTAAAAGTACAGTAGAAAAGATTAAAAAATGGCACACCTACATAGGACATCCACCATGAATGGAGCTTGCAGGACTGGGAGTTGCTCTGGGAAAGCCAGTGGGTGAGTGGTGAGTACATGGGAGGCCTGGGACATTACTGTACATGGTTGTGGACTTTATGCACACAGTACACGTAGGCAACCCTACATTTATTTGAAAATTTTGTTTCTTTACTATAAATTAACTTTAACTTACTGTGTTTTTTTTATTTTTTAAACTTTTGACTCTTGTAATAACACAGTTTAAAATAGAAACACATTTTATAGCTGCACAAAAATATTTTCTTTCTTTATATCCTTATTCTGTAAGTTTTTTCTATTTTTAACATTTTAAATTTGTTCATTGACTTTTAAAACTTTTTTTTTTTTTTTCAAAAAGTAAGACACAAACACTCATTAGCCTAGGCCCACATCAGTTCAGAATCATCAGAATATCACTAGGTGATAAGAATGTTTCTACTTCATTATAATCTTATGAGACCACCATTTTATATGTGTTCTGTTGTGACAAAAAATGTCATTATGTGGCATATGACTGTATTTTTAGTTAGTGAAAGACCAAGCTCAAGTTGATTTGCTTTTGAAATCCAGTTACCCTGGGCTGTTACTGGTAGGTCAAAAAGTTTACTTTTATTTGTAACAAAGCAAGATGTCACATTATTTTAAATCCTCAAAATGAAGTCTCTTGAATTCAATATGGAAATATATGAAAAACAGTATGACGTAGGCTTTGAGTATATCAACCTTTCCCTTGTCACTGTCTCACACACATGTGCATGTGCACACATGCAAACACACACACACACAGCCTCTGGTACACATATTGAAGATATTTCATGTTTCACTTAGCCAACAGCTTTTAAGAATTTCACAGGTAAAGTAATAATGCATGTGTGGAAGGAGGCTCGGGGGCAATTTAAATCCCATTCCTGCTGCAACAATTTCATGGAATTCCTTTAATTACACATTTAACAAGCCTAATAATACATTTCAGAGAATACATTTATCACCACCTCTAAAGAAAACCACTACCCGCTGTACTTAGAAAACAGGGGATTTATTTTCTTTTTCCTTTGCCTCCTGAACAGAACGTGACTATTTGGGGGTTCATTTGCTGCTGGCAAATGGCCATTTCCTGCCTCTAGACAAAAACGCTTAAAAGAACTTATAAAAAACAGTTGAAATCCTCTGTAGACATCTAATAACTTATAAAGAAAAGAACGTTTGATGAGTTAGTGCAAATGAATCAGGGACATATGGATCCTATTTCCCTTGAGTTTAAATTTGTAGAGAGAAGAACTTAGAAAAATGAACTTTGTAGATGTCACTGAACCCAAGGGAAAAACATATGAGATAATTACTTAACTTAATACATTCCTAAGCTGCCCTATGCTTAGCTGAAGCACTCCCAGGTCATTTGTAGCTCCATTTGCACTGTCAAATGCACACCCCATCAGGCTCTAATTGTTTTCAGAGTAAAATTTTGAACAGCAGAAAATATTAAGGTAGGTAGTGTTCTCAGCAATGAATTTTAATATAGAGGTTCATTTCCTAATTCCTTAAAGAAATTTAATTGCACCAGTGGCGGGGGCTCCTAGAAGCACTGTGGGTGGCACATATCTCCACATCCAGGGTCTGATTCACATGAGGGTGGTGTAAACAGGCTCCAGTAAAGGACAACGGGGTACCAACCAGAAAATCATCTCCTGCGGCCATGCTTAATGCCACCTTCATGTCCAGGGAGAATTAATTTGCTTCACATGACTGAGTACTTCATTCTCAAAAGCTGTTTCAGGAACCAATGTAATTATATAAGATCCATGAGATAGCCCTGTTGGCTTTATTTTCAAATCCGCCTAAGATAACTACTCAGAGAAGAGTTCAGTTGTATATGTTAATGATGTTTGCTAACGTATTAAATGCATCTCTCGCATGGAGGCATCAAAGGCAATATCCAGAGACAATGATTACTATCAACAGGATATTGGGAATATACTAAAATGCTTTCTAAAAGATGGCAAAAGGCCTCTACTATGTACAGTGTGCCACAAAAGCTGTCTAGCAACTCCCGTGGATATTTAATGTGAGTTGAGTTACATTATGTGTAAACTTCATCAAACTCACTTATTGGTCAACTCATGTCAAGTGCTTGTGAGTAGAAAGTAAGTTGTTGCCCCTCCAGGACTAGCTAGACAATACAGCCCCAACCCTAGGCTCCTAATCCCTTGTTAGAAGGCCAGTAGTAAACTGGTTGAGAGGAGAGATTTACTCTCACAGTTCTCACTTAACATAGCCTTTTCCTCACTGAAGCACTGAAAAGAACAAATGTAAGTTTATACTACAGTATGTCCTAGCCATAAAAGATTGTTGAGAGCAACTGGTCTAATCTTTCTCAACCAGTAGCTGGAGAAATTTTCAAAATATAGGCCACTATCCTCTCAGATACTCTGATACAGTACATTTAGGTATGCCTCAGTATCTGATTTAAGTTTTTTTCCCAGGTGATTTTTCACCTTATCTTACAGGTGAAGAATAGGTCCAGAATGATTGTCACATCTCCAAGAATCTTCCTGTCTCACTGACAAGCTGAGCAACCCCTTGGTCATTAGGGGAGTACTTCAGTAGGTAACAGGGCAGAAGAAGCAGCCCAAACTAGGGGAAATCTGCTGATTAGAAACAGGCAACATTTATGTTGCAAAATATATACAGCTGAGTTATTCTTATGCAATGTTCAAACTCTAATCTCAGCACCTAAAGTGAAAATTTCACATGAGTAAAATGATTCTTCAAAATTCTTCAGAAAGGCCCTATGTTGTAAACTGACACATCACATCTCAATAAGTCCAGGAAATCTAGTTTTGTCTCCAGCTTTAGGGGAGATTGCTGGGCCTTTTTTTAAAGATCCCATGAGCAAAAGGTGAAGTTTTGGGCTTATATTGAGAAGCAATGTCAGAGAAACAACAACAACTAAAAGTCTTTACGTACTAGCATCACATCAATGCAGAAAGAAGCTAAGGAACATGTGAGAATTCATATGTCTTCTAACTGGACCAATTAGAAGAAAAATGAATTCATGCGTCTTATTTCAGTCAATGGTTTACTAGGAAACTTAAATGACATCATTTAAATATTTTTTTTCTCCTTATATCTTCTTTTAAAGAGTGCATATGACAGAGGCTATATGTGTGCATAGCTCCTTCCTGCCACTGGCCATCACTTGCCCTGGTGCCCAGCAGCTCACATGCTCGGTGGCTGCAACCCTTGCTGTGGAATCGAGTCTAAGGCCAGTATTTCAGGATCCAACTGGGGCTTCACTTCCTTGCCTGAGGCCCTCAACCTGGAATCACAGATGTGAATCTGACCAGGTTTTAGTAACTTCTATTCAACACAAGTTAATAGTAGATCCCCCAGTATTCTTCTATTCCCTGCTTCTTGCAAATGAATAGTCTCCTCACTAAAAGGTTGGGGCTTTCTGCCATGGACTTCGAAGGAGTTCATAAATAGAAATGTAGACAACATAATCTGATTGCAGGAGAGCACATTAGCTAGCCCTTCTGTCACGGGGCTCACTGTTACAGCCTCCAGTGGTGCACGGCCAGAGGCCCACACTCTTGGGATGTTTCTTCTAGTATGTTTTGTGTTGAGCCATGAAATTGGAGAAGCAAGTGCTTTGCCAGACCTATTTAGTTTTCTTACCCTAGTGAGTAGCAATGGCATCATCAAAGGAGTCTAGTCTTTCCAGAGGGACCACCTCTTTGCCTAGATGTGATTAGAGAAACAATGAGATGGTTTCAGGTCTGGTCACAGCTTCTGTCTGAAACAGCACCCTGGCTGAAAACATCACCCATTAACAAGCAAATCATTTCATTCCACTAGAATGGGAAAGTGCCTTTTTTGTTTTTCCCTGAGTTGAGCTAGATGACAGCATCAGAACTGTTAATTTTCCCTTCAATCAGGGCAGCATAGTCCATCAAGGTAAAGGACAAGGAAAAGGTTTCTTTTTCCTTCCTACCTAGAAGGGATGGAGGTGCATGCTTCTAGCTCCAGAAAATAGTTGTTAGAATGTCCTTCAATAGGACCTCCCAGTGTTGTTTTTATCCTTGTGTCTGATGTAGATACAACCACATGCTCAGAGGTTTATTTTCTATTTATAAAAATGTCACATCATTTGGATAATCAGCACATTTAATTTCATAAGGAGCTTTAAAAGTTGGCTATTTTGAAACCACCATGTAATCCAGATCATTTACAGAAAATCAACATGGCAGCCTCTCCTCCTACACTAAATGGGTCAAGGTTGTTAACATCAACTCTAAAGATACACCCATATGGGAGTTGGCAATCATCTTAAAGGCATACAGACAGCACATGCAAATGTTGCTTGATCTTTGGTATGCCACCGGAGGAGCCTGGAGAATCACGGAGTGTAAGGCTTCCCACAGATTTGATTGCGCTATGAAGACATGGGCAAAGGCATGGGCAGGATGCATCAGTGGGCCTGCTCCAGAGGACAGACATCAATGGCACAGAATCTTGAAGCTAGAAGAGACAAGCCCACCCTCCCTATGTTACAGATGAAGAAATGGAGTCCAGAGAGCTGGAGTTAATTGTTTAAAGCTATGTAAGAATGTGGAAGAATCTGATTAGAACACCAAACTTCCTCTTTGGAGTGAGGGTACACAGTGGTGGTCATAACTGCACCCTACCTCCTACCACCCTACTTCCAGGAGCCACAATTCCCATTCTTGCTGCATGGAAGAGGAGCTGATCTTCTGTTACATAGTGGGCTCCTGAGTACATTCCTACAGGCTTAGAACTTCTAAGCCAAACTTTGCAAAGGGATCCGTTCTTTTTCAAATATACCAATCCCAACCCTAGGAACATCCTGGCCAAGCCATCTGAGCAAACTGCATTCTCTCTCCTTTTTTAAATACCTGAACCCTGAAGTTTGATTTTAAAGAGTTTCTATTTCACCTGTCTCATGATATTTCTTAGTCTCTCCTCAGCACTGGCTTCTGTTAATGTGTGTTTCCCACCTCCAGGTTGCAGGAAAGAAGGAGGAAAATACAGCCATCAGAAAATTAATTAATTAGTTAATTACTGTCTTTTGATGTTTCTCCAGTATGAAGGGAATATTGAAAGACTGATTCTATAAAAAGCACTCTAACTAATTTTACTATTTAGGACAGTGACTCTCAAATATTTTTCCAGCCAACACATTTGAAGGATGTAAAATAGTCTCATCATAAATAGTGGTTCAACATAGCAGAGGTTCTCTGAAAGAGGTAGAACAAACTATTTAAAGCATATACTTTTGAAAAAAAAGTAACCCTTCAAATGATTCTCAACCTTCCCTTTTCTCTAGTTAAAAATTATTTTTGAGTTGTAAAAACTTAAAATGGGTGGCCATTGCATTTTGCTAAAATATACTCCTTTTTGTTTCAGTTTTGGTTCCTCACTTGAACCAACAGAATGGGCTCTATGACTCTTGCCAATTGCCCCCAAATCTGGGACATCTTCAAATTATCTTCTTAAAGAAGAACCTTCCAAAATGGTAGGGAACATGGTAGCTGTGCTCCACATCCCTCAGCTTTACCACCATTTTTTATTCCTGACTCCAGGTGGCAAAGAAATCCCATGGGAAAACCCTAACCAACCTATTTGGGTTCTATTCTCATATATGGCTAAATCTGGGTAAGGTGCCCAACCCTAGACGGGTCACAGAAGCAAGGTTATAGTAGAACACGAAAGTGCCTTCTTAGTTGACTTTTAAAATTCCCTTTAACTGTCGTATCTGGGAAATTAAAGATTTTAAAATAACTACCTTGAAGAGAGTTTTGTGAAGACAGAATGTGTCTTTGAGCCATGCCTCTGCCATGGGACACAATAGGAGTCAGATAAATATTGATTTCCCTTCCCTCTTTCTTCCCTCTTTAACTGCTTCATGTACCTATTCTACATGTGCTAGAACTCTTTCTAGAAGGTCTAGACCTAGTGGCAGTATATATGAATTACCCTCCATGCCTATTTAAACAAAATCCCAACCCCCCAAACCACTCACCCCCAACAGAGTATTTTTCTAGGTTCTCTCTGCAATCCCATGCACTCCATTCTGTTTATCTAGACACAACGGGGCATAATGGACATAGTACTATGTTCAGAAGGGCTGGCTGAGAAGGATGTATGTTGATTATATGCAAGTGCAGAAGACAGCAAGCCACCCTAATCTACATGTGACTGTAGGTGGGTGTCCGTAGAGCACCCCAAGGCCTTGATTGCCTGATACCCCTTACTGGGAGGAAACAAAACAAAACATTTGTTGGACTTTGATGAGCCCCCCACCAGAGTAAGAATGGGGGACAGGGCATTTGGGCAAGCTCAGCTCAATGCTTAAAAGTGTGTAATTAGAGCCCTCCCCATCGCTGGCTAACTGGTAATAGGTTCACTAACTGAAACAGCAAAATGCATATTTTTCCATGTACTGTGCTTCCTACTGACCACAATAGGGCTATGGAGCATGAAGGCAACCCTTGATGTTGTCTTGGGGCTTTAGCTTCTGGCTCCAAAACCTCATTGTGCCAATTGTGAGAGATGCTAAAGCAGGTTGAAGCTGGAAGTGTTGGTGGATCTGCCCACCTGGCAAACTCTTGTGTGGGGCAGTGTATGGTGACACTAAGCACTGGAACGCACCCATCAGAAGGGGAGAAGCTTCCTTGGGGCTTAGCTTTTATTCTAACAATGGAACAATAACTGCTTGTCACAAATCCCAACAATGACAGGCTCAGAGTGATAAGGGATTATCTGGGTGGAGGGAGAAAAGAAAGAAAGAAAAAGAAAAAAGAAAAGAAGAGAAAAGAAAGAAAAGAAAAGAGAAAAGGAAGGAAAAGAAAAAGAAAGAAAAGAAGAAAAGAAAAAAATAAAAAGGAAGGAGGAAAGGAAGGAAGGAGAGAGAGAAAGGAAGGAAGGAAGGAAAAAGAAAGAAAGAGAAAGAAAGAAAGAAAAAAAAGAAAAGAAAAGAAAAGAAAAAGAAAAGAAAAGAGAAAAGAAAAGATGGAAGGAAGAAAGGAAGAGAAAGGAAGGAAAAACGGAAAAGGGAATTGAGAGGAGCAGGAAGGGAGGGAGGGAGGAAGAAAGAAAGAAAGAAAGAAAGAAAAGAAAAAAGAAAAGAAAAGAAAAGAAAAGAAAAAGAAAAGAAAAGAAAAGAGAAAAGAAAAGATGGAAGGAAGAAAGGAAGAGAAAGGAAGGAAAAACGGAAGAGGGAATTGAGAGGAGCAGGAAGGGAGGGAGGGAGGAAGGAAAAAAGAGGGACGGAGACAGAAGAAAGGAGGGAAGAAAGGAGAGAGAGAGAGAGAAGGGTAGGGAGAGAGGGAGAGAAAAATAAAGAGGTAGAGAGAAAATATAAAATGTTAGTGAGTCATCAGGGTTCTTGAAGAGCAAAAGCAACACAGCATATCTGCAAAGTCTGGGAATAATTGTCCTCAGCGCTGTCACAGCCTATGAGTGTCATGGCTCCACCTGAACGTCATGTTTGGGCTAGTCAAAGGATACGTTTTTATAGCAGCATATTAGGATGATGATTGTTATTACCATAACCATATTACTGCACAGGATGTGATCATTTCAATGTTGCAATTTGTTTTTTCAAGTGCACAAATTTTAACACTAAATTCCACCAAAAACTAAGGCCATAATACTCAGATGATGTTTGTGGACATATAAAGGCATTCTTGAGAGAGAGCACGGAGCATTTCATTTGCTCTTTCCAGGTCTCTGAATGTTAACCACACCCCTGCATTGCATAGATTTGGAGGATGGCACATTATGCTTTTTGCATAAGTGTAAATAATAGTCCACAGGAATTCGGAGCTTGTTTTGAAATATATAATTTTCCCATCATAAATGTAAGCATCATTTCATGTTTCGTTTAAACCCCCTTTTTAAGAATCACAAAGATCCTAAGGCGTTTCATGTCAGAGACATAAGGCAGGCCCCACACTGGGGTTTTTTTGGTGATCCATAATGTGATGCTGAAATAAAAGTGGCAAACAATTTTTAACACCGCATATGCTCAAAGACCTCTGCCAAGAAGGGGGAAAAAATAGTCTTGGCACCTCGAGACTAGGTGTGGCTGTCTCGACACACCTAGTGGCTGTGTCCTCGACCTTGTCAAATCAGCATGAGAGCAGCATCTGAACCACTCAGGAGGCTGGACGTGCATTTCTACAGTGGATTCCTAATTCTGTTTTCTGGGGTAGAGAAATATGTTCAGCTTCTTCAGCAGTTTGTGAATTATGTGCCTGAATTTTGGAAGGCAAGGGAGGGTGACAAGGCTAACTGCTTCCACGCAGTAGAGACCAACGTCTCTACTTCCAAAGGACATCAAGGATGAACTCAAAGCTCCTTTTGTCTCTGGCTATCAGCAGCGTACCGAGAGGTCTAGACTACACTGGGTAAGGTCTGGGGGCCTTGGCTGGCATCAAATTGCAGAGTTGGACATCTGTCTCAGAGCGATGCTGCCACACATACACAGCATCTCAGGATCCCCTGCCACATCTGTAAGCTTGCTACTTTAAGTGACAAACAGCAATACCACAGGTGTTGTGTTTCCCTCAGAAGGCACAGAGTAAACTATTTAAATGACAAGTAGATGATATTTAACATTCTGAACAACAATCTGTTTGTGCTAAAGGCATAGTTTTAAAAAATTATATCGGGCAAAGACCCAAACCCTGCATGCGAGGAGAGAAAAGTACCACCTTCCTCCTACATGAAAGAAAACCCATTTGGGTTTTGAAAATACAGAGTTGGGGGTTTTTCCTTGCCAGTGATTTCCAGGTCTAGCCAGGTGACCTAGCCAAGGGTCTGCAAAGATGAACCAAACACTTCTCCATTGAATTGTCCCCAGCCCAGAACAATGGGATCTGTCTGGGGAGGAGAGCAGTATACACAGGAGGGAGAATATTAGGGAATTCCCTTGGAGTAGTGCAGCGGGAAGGAGTCCATCCTCAACAGCCCACAGAGATGATGCTGGGGCCGGGCTTCAGGGGAACCATGGGCTCCCCTTTGGATAGCTGCAAGTGGCCACAGCTTTACCTAGAGCCTCCTAGAATGCTGAACTTCTGTCCATCTATCTGCTTCTTTATAATTGATGGTAGGAGGAGAGGGGTTCAGGTTTCCTTCATGACACAACTAATCCTTGATCAGTACTTTAGGGTTCCACATTTAAAAGTTCCCGGGAAATACACTGATCTTCCAGCTCAGAATCTTCATCTTAGAAGCCATATCCCCTGACTAGCAGGACTTTCTGGGAAACCAGAAAAATGGTGCTATGTGCTGTAGAATGCTTGCTCCATTGAGGTATCTGAAATATTGAATATGACTGCCATGACTTGCAAATATCTCACAATATCAGGACATTTGTGGCTCTGAAGAGTGAAATGCATCCTGTTCTACTTTTCTGTGGAAAAAATGGCAAATATGTACATTGTCCCAGAGACCAATAGCCAAATGCCATATGAGTCTCTGGGGTAGAACAATAGAACGGGTACTGTGAAAACATTTCTTAGGCTAACTTTCAGATATGAGCAGGGGGTCTCAGAGCTGCAGAGTGGGGAAATCCCTATTCCACAAAGAATTATATTTTTCATATACTTCATATGAAAAATAAGGAATGCATGAAATTGCATTTGATAACATAGAGAAGCCACCCCAACTTAGAAATCTAGGCCACATTTCCACTGTTCATTTCCATAACAGTCTCTTATTTTGCTCACCTATTTCTGTAATAAAGTTACTACTTGAGAAAAATGGTGCACTTAGAGAAAGGGTATCATGCTACCTGCTGTCAATTTTTACTGCCAACTCTGATATTCTTTTCTTTTGGTTTTCTGAACTCAGAAGTTCTTAATACTTAATTTAGCTGAAAATGCCAGTGGGTAATCTTCAGACCCTGCCTGCCTTATGTTTGATCCCTGGGTTTCTCTGCCACCTTACCTCTTCAGTCATGATTTTCATTTCTCTGTATTTCTCTTCTGTGTTGTGAGATAATTCATCAATCTGATCTTCTCATAGCAATAATTTAGTTCTCAGTAGTGAATATTCTATTTTGTTTTTTCTTAAATTTTTCAACTCAAAAGTCATTATGTTTTTCAGTTCTAAGTCATTTTTGTGCCTTTGAGAATTCTCCTTCTTTTTCTTATTTTTTTTTGTTGTTGTTGAAGTGCTGCTTTAGTTCTTCTGCTAGAATTGCCATTGTTTGAGCCACTGCGCTGTGTGTGCAGCAGGGTTCCTCCCCCAGGGTTTCTGAGTCCTCTTAAATGTATGTTGCGCCTTCGCAGTTCAGACTTTGGGTAAATTAAACAAGTGGATGGTGGGCAACAGAATATGATTTTCTTCCTCCTGACCACTAGGACTCTAGTCAGACCTCTCTGGGTGTGGAAGCCTCCAGCCACAACAGCTGGCGGTGATTTACGAAATTAAACATAAGCAAATCAACTACTGTGTTGGAAAAGAAAAAGTGCACTTTCCTGATGGTTTAGAAATCAGAGAGTAAGTTAACGGTGAAATGTAAAAGCTCATCAATTATATGACAGCATCCATTATTTATGGGGAATGACAGCCACAAACCGTGAAATTTGTGAATGTTGAATAGTAAACTCAGCTGAATAAGAAAAGTATGACCACTGATGGGAGACTCACATTACATAGATTCCTCCTTTTTGTTTTTTAAAGGAAAATTTTTGGGGAACCTGACCAGCTAAGAGCTTCAGAAAATGCAACCTTATCCATCGAACCCAGGCCTTGCCCCAGGCAGGGCTGATTCACCCATGAATGGACAGACACAGTCACAATGGGGCCACGTGTAAGCAGGTGAATGAGAATAAAAGATAACATGCAAAATGATAATAATAATGACACAGAGACATGGGAGAGAGAGACATAGAGATGGAGTGGGAGAGAATAAAAATGAGCTACCTAGGTTCTCATTGGATTTATAGTTTGGGATTCTATCATTCATGAGACCCATCTCTAGTTCTGGCCCTTGGATTTCAAGACTTTTTTTTAAATGTAGTTCACTGATACAACACATTCTCCTTTTGACTATACTCCTTTTTCTCGCAAGCAATCTCGAACTGAGGCCAAACCCAAGTTAAAGTTATGGTAATCTGATCAATTTCACCAGGTCTTTCTTTCCTATTTCTTTCCTGAGCTTTAGGCTCCAATAGCCAATTGTCTACTTGAGAGAAACAAGAAATGGGGAAAGGACTCCCTATTTAATAAATGGTGCTGGGAAAATTGGCTAGCCATAAGTAGAAAGCTGAAACTGGATCCTTTCCTTACTCCTTACATGAAAATTAATTCAAGATGGATTAGAGACTTAAATGTTAGACCTAATACCATAAAAACCCTAGAAGAAAATCTAGGTAGTACCATTCAGGACATAGGCATGGGCAAGGACTTCATGTCTAAAACACCAAAAGCAATGGCAGCAAAAGCCAAAATTGACAAATGGGATATGATTAAACTAAAGAGCTTCTGCACAGCAAAAGAAACTACCATCAGAGTGAACAGGCAACCTACAGAATGGGAGAAAATTTTTGCAATCTACTCATCTGACAAAGGGCTAATATCCAGAATCTACAAAGAACTCAAACAAATTTACAAGAAAAAAACAAACCACCCCATCAAAAAGTGGGCAAAGGATATGAACAGACATTTCTCAAAAGAAGACATTCATACAGCCAACAGACATATGAAAAAAATGCTCATCATCACTGGCCATCAGAGAAATGCTAATCAAAACCACAATGAGATACCATCTCACACCAGTTAGAGTGGCAATCATTAAAAAGTCAGGAAACAACAGGTGCCAGAGAGGACGCGGAGAAATAGGAATACTTTTACACTGTTGGTGGGATTGTAAACTAGTTCAACCATTATGGAAAACAGTATGGCAATTCCTCAAGGATCTAGATCTAGATGTACCATATG
>NW_012112808.1:1964461-1976460 GCF_000951035.1 Colobus angolensis palliatus | reverse complement strand
GGGGTCTCGCTGTATTACCCAGGCAGGTCTCGAACTCCTGGGCTCAAGCTATCCTCCCGCCTCTGCCTCCCTGAGAGCTGGGATTACAGGCGTGAGCCACCGCGCCCGGCAGCTTCCTCAGCGGGTCTCGAACTCCTGGGCTCAAGCTATCCTCCCGCCTCTGCCTCCCTGAGAGCTGGGATTACAGGCGTGAGCCACCGCGCCCGGTCATATTTCATATAAACATGCTCTTATACCAATATTCTTCATCTCAGTAAATACACCAAAATTTACTCAGCAGCTCAGGCCAAAAATTTAGTTGTCATCCTTGATTCTTCTCTTTTTGCCTTATAGCACATCTGATTTACCTTTATAATAGACATTACTAATTTTTGTCAATATTCAGTTTGCTCTATTCTGAACATACAAAAAGGCTACATTTTCTTGTCTCCTGGAACTTAGTCCCTAGGTGCCTTTTTCTGGACAATGAAATGCGAACGAAAGTTATATGCATCATTCCTTTGTAGAAACATTTCTACAAGGGAATTGATTATCTATCTTTTCTTTTCATGTGATAGATGATACTTCCCATGGTAGAGTTATCTGTCAGCCTGGGTTTGTAAGATGTACAAACAGTGTGAGCAAGAAACACACCTTTGCTGTTTGTGATACCAAGATTTGGGGGTAGTTTGTAACTGCAGCATAAGCTACCCCATCCTAACAGAAAACACTCCTCTAGTCCTATTGGTGGCATCATCAAAGTGTACCCCCAACTTGATACTTGTTACCTCGTTTTCTACCATCACTGTATTCCACAGCACCCTCAACTCCTGCCTGGATTTACTGCAGCATCCTCTTAATGATCTGCCATTTCTTACTCTGGTATCTTATAAATATCAAATATTCTTTTTGGAAGAGCAGCCAGGATTGTTTTTTAAAGGTGAATTATATGTGTTAGTCTCCTGCCCAATACGCTTCAACAACTACCCACTAGAATAAAATTCAAAGTCTCTCTCTGAACCACAAGACCCTATAATCTGACTCTGTCTATTTCTCCAAACTTGTCTCCTGCCATTCTTTCATCTCTCTGCTTCAACCACATTGGGTCTCACCATTGCTAGCAAGCAGTAAGCTCATTCTGTCTTCCAGGCTTTTCTCCTGTGGTTCTCTCTGTGTGGAATGTTTTACCTCAAGACTTCTGTATGGCTTGGCTTCCTCCTTCCCATTGTACAAATTTGTATTCCAAGATTATGTCCTCAGCACAATCTCTACCTAAAAACACATTTTCCAATTGCCCTGTTTTATTTTGTAAAGCACTCTTTGAACTTCCCTGTTTATTTTTTATTTGCTTAATTTATGTTAAGCAAACATGATTTTTTTTTTCTAGACTACCAATATGACAAAGCAAGGATTTTGTTTTTCAGTGCTCTGTTCCTGGAATATAAAAAAGTATCTGGTGCTTAGGGGGATTCAATAAATATTTATCAAATGAGTGAATTAATGAATATGTACCTTAAACAATCAGAACATCAAAATAATACAGCAATGAAGACAAAACAATTAGAAGCAATACTCTTTTATAAGTCCTTAACCTAGTCTGTTTGTTTGTTTTAACAGAGCAAAAAATAAATCAAAATACTGCTAATCAATTTATTTAGCTTTTATCTAGGACCTACCAATTAGAATTCATTTATTTAGAAAAACCTGATGTGTTCAAATTGACTTGCTTAAATTAGCATATTGAAACTCGAGGTCTTTTTAAAAAGGGAATCAGCACAGGATATGTTTAAAGTTGCAATAGCAATAACTGAGTTTCTCAGTCCAGATTATCTATATTTTCTACAATGTACCCAAGAAATTAGCAGAAAAATAAAAGGATATGAAAGCGAAAGAATAGACTCAAAGACAGGGTAGAAAAGTGAATTAACCAGAAAACACTAGATTAGAAAATTTCTATGGAAAATAACTTTCTGTATAATTTAGCTATAATTATAATTTAATCAATGAGTAGAATTTGTCGATGAGCTGTACATGTGACCAACATATTTATTCTTCATCACCACATCCTCAATGATATGAGTTTATGCGTTTGTCCATCACATGCCAAGATGACGCATGAAAACTTCCTCCAGTGGGGCATATCCTTGGATTACTAAACTAGTAGAAATGATGGATATGCACTGATACACTTGCTCGGTTATCAACTTTCACTCATGCAACACTTTTGCAAAGCAGTTAATCCAGGTGTGGAACATTTACTATGACCAAGCGATATATTGAAGATAACTGGCTTTTAAAGGAACTGAGTTTCTCTTTCTGGCTTCCATGGCATTCCAATAAGGAATGTCCAGTGAGTTATGAGAACTGGGTCAGTCTCTTGGTTCTGTGACTTTCTAATCTTGAGTATGTCATTTAACCTTTTGAGGGAGAATGTGGATGAAGATAACATATACCTACCCTAGAGATTTCATAAGGTTCTTGTGAAAAGAAAATAACACATGTCAAAGACATGTTTTGTAAGCTGGATATTTTAGCTATTTGTTTTTCTTCTGCTTCTTTGAGGTAATTGAAGATATCCTTTAAATTGAAGTTGCCATATTTATACATTTCAAAGTAAGAGGAAAATAAAGGGCAAGCACCAAAATGGATAGGTTTGGCCATGTGGTCAAGAAATGCTGAAATTACAATAATTAGAAAATGACACTGCTGTTTCTTCAAACACACAAAAGTACTAAGTGCTCTCTCATTTGAAAACCCCGTCACCTGTTTCCATATCTAATTATTTCCAAATAATTCATCTCCTACCCGAGGAAAAAAGCTAAATTCATGGTCCACCATAAAATGAAACACAATTTTTATAGCCCTTATGTGAATAACTGAGGAGAAAACAAAATCAGAAGAAAAATGCATAAGATTGTGCATTGTCTGAAACCTCCTAGCTGTTACAATATGTAAATCAACAAATCTCGGAAATTTAAAGCTCCATGGTCTCTAGTTATTTTGTTGCTTTGTTTACTTGAGTAATTCCCCCGTTCATCACTAAACATATTGCAAAGATCTTATTAAGTAAGCAGAATAGGAGACATGATGAATACTCTGATGAAGGCATTTAGTTTCATAAGAAATCCTGCTCATAACGATTTTGTGATCAATTACACAAGCCCACTTCAATCTCACACTCAGACGTGACTTTAGGGAAGTGATTAGTTATAAATCCAAAGAACACAGACACCAAACAATTACTGTACACCGGGAACCTCAAGTCAACAAAGATAACTTAGCTCTAAGGAAAATAGCACAGGAAAACTCCTTATTCTTAATGAAATCCATCCTGTTCTCTTTTTCACACATTTAACCCATACTAGCCACAAATGGAAAAAAAATTAGATGACTAAATGAATCTGGTCAATTCACCAAATAGATCAATAGGGTTACTGCATTCTATCAATTACAGAAAAATATTTAATTACTCATGTAACCCAAGTGATGAATGGTCAGCTAGGTTTGGCTCAATGACTAGGTTTACTTGATATTTATAACATTTATGTGCTTCTTTGGGGGGAACTGAGCATCAAATTACATTATCCTGGATGTTCACTGATTATGCCGTTCCGCCTACCTCATGGTGATTCTTGGCAAGCCATTCCTTAATGGTGCTGAGGGCAATGACTGCAGCAGGCTCGTTTGGAAAGCCTAGATGAAGAGCAGAAAAAAACAAATGAACAACGAAAGATGAAGGCAATAGAGAGGTTAATCACGCTACGACACTGGAGTTTTCTCATTTAAACAATATTCAATTCAGTCAATAAGTACAGGCCTCAGTAAGATGTACATGGATATGAAGCCTGTGATCCTACACACAGGCATTAAGAGGGCTGGTCCTACACCAGTACAGAGTTTAAAAACAATTTAATTGTGTCTCTAATCTCATAACAATGTCAATTAAAAACATATTTATATATGCTTAATAGATTACAATGTACTTTCGTATTGTTTTCTTGTAAGAAGTGGTCAGATTAAAGTTTATTATCCTCAGCTTAAAAAAAAAAAGTACATGTGTCTCAGAGAAAACATACAGTTAGCCCAGGGTCAGTTCTGCCAGTCACAAGGCCAGCAGCACTCCACCAATGAACCATACCACAGAAACCTGTTGTCAGAATTCAAAGAGGGTATTTCCTGTTTCACTTGGGGCCATCAGAGGTGATGCTTGTAATTGAGACAGCGTGAGCTAATCAGGTCTTGTTGTACAGGTTTGGTTTTAGAAGGGCAGCAAGAATGATAGTCTTATGCTTTGTCCCAGGGAGCAGGAGCGTACATGCTCAGAGTCTCCAAAACACATTCAGAATGTCACCTTAGCTGATCTAAACCAAACACATTCCTGGACCCACAGAATCATCAAACATTTTGCCAATAGTGATGGTATGTGAAGGAATAATCTCATCAATTTATATATTTATGGAGCAGGAAGAAGAAGAGATAGGAGTAACTATGCTACTGAAACGACTCTCTTTGAGCTCACCACTGGCTTCCTAATCACCGAATCCCATCACCTTTCAATTTATCTTCAAGCTAAATTGTTAGATGTGTTTAGTGTTAGATGTGTTTGACTAGTTTTTTATGTTTTATTCTCCTCTCACATATTTCAATTTTTTTAACTTTATTACTTATTGTTTGAAAGTTTACAATTCAGTAGTTGGTACCATGTTTGTAAAGTCTTGCCATCATCACTAATTCCAGAATATTTTTATCATCCTGTAACAAAACTCTGTACCCATTAATGGTCACTCCCCAATCTGTCACCCAAAGCCCCTGGTAACCATCAATCTACTTCTGTCTTTATGAGCGTGTGGCTTCTCCTCCTGAATTTTTCAACCCTGCCTTCTTCCATGTCTTCTTCTTTCTGTTTGACCAATTCTTTCCTGGCTTCTTTCTAGCAACATTCATTAAATGTGTGCCATTCCCAGCATCCTAAACTCAGCCTTCTTTTTTTCTTTATATGGCTTGTCTATGAAGATATCTTCTTGTCCAGAGTCCCCTGGGGCATTGTCCATACAGATGCAGAAAGAGAGAGATGCTGCAGAAATGGAGAGAGCCAAGACTTAAAAGACCCAGTTTTATTGGAGGGCAAATATGTATTCCAGTAGTTCAAATTGATAGTTCAGGTCTCAATAGGTCTTCAGAAAAAAATGAGTGAGAGGACAGGAAAAAGACAGATATTGTCCCCATTTCCAAGAATATGTGTTGCTTTGCTGATTAGGTTTCTATAGGCTTTGCTAGAGAGTGCATTACGAAAGGGGACAAAACAAATCAGAGCCAAGCTTCATTTTCCTTAGAGGCAATGGTTGTGATATAGAAAATGTACATAAGTTCTTGAACCTTTGTAATGTATATCACATTTGGGATTGTGCATTTGTTATGAATTGTTTAATCCTATTAGTTTTCTTTAAATGAATGCATCAAAATGTAAAACCCTTAAATTTTCTTTAAAGTTAAAAAGTATTACTGAACCCCACATAAGTAGCTATGTCATACTTTTATTGAGTCCCTGTCCTCTAAAAGCCCAAAGTCTAGGGGAGGAAATAGACAAGTAAAGAGGCAAACAAAATGCAGCATAACAAGTGTATTAGGGTTATGTGGACACAGATAAAGAGGACTAAGCAAGAAAGAAGTGTGAGGTTTGCAGGAAATAATAGAATATTTGAGGAAGAGAGCTGTAACATGAGGAACAAAGGAGACATTATCCTCAGAAATAAGCTGTAAGTCCCAAGGAATCAATGGGAAAGGTTAGGAAAAATGAAGTGGAGAGGAAAGTAGGATGAAAGTAGGGTGAGCTGCAAAGGAGAAGGAGGTGGCCAGGTGCAGTGGCTCACGCCTGTAACTCCAGCCCTTTGAAAGGCTGAGGTAGGAGGATCATGAGGTCAGGAGTTCAAGACCAGCTTGGCCAAGATGGTGAAACCCCATCTCTACTAGAAATATAAAAATTAGCCAAACATAGTGGTGAGCACCTGTAATCCCAGCTACTTGGGAGGCTGAGGCAGGGAATTGCTTGAACTTGGGAGGCAGAGGTTGCAGTGAGCTGAGTTTGCACCACTGCACTCCAGCCTGGGCAACAGAGCAAGACTCTATCTCAAAAAAAAAAAAGGAGAAGGAGGCCAGGATGGGCATTTGCTGTTAGGGGATTAACCATAGGAGGCCTTTTCTGTCCATCTCTGCCCTGAATTTAATACCTACATTTATAATTGCCTGCATACTTCCCTTTGATATGCTTCGGCATCAGAAGTGCAATACATGCTCCTACCTAAAATAAGTATCGCCCCCGGCTTTCTGGTTTCTGTCTATGGCTTTACCTCTCTCCTAGTTACTGCCATGTTTGACTGCCTTCCCTGCTGGTAACCAAGTCCTAAAGGCTATTCTGAACTATTTTCCACCTCACCTTCTTTTCCTCCCTTTCCCATTGATTTCTTTCAAGGTCTGATCAGCCCTGACCCAGACAACTGTAGTTGACACCTGTGCTCCTTTGGTCTTCCTTCCCTTCTCCAATCTATCCTGCAAGCCACTTTGAAGTGATTCTTCCTACAGCATAGTTAGCATTACACCTCAGCCGTACACAAAACAGAGGCAGCCTTTGTTGACTCTCCAACACAGAATAAACACGGGCACCTTAGCTTAGTGTTACACATTCCAATGACCCCACGGGGCCTTTCTAGATTTATGTCTCAGTTTTCTCTTATTTATTCTCATCTCATAAAATTCTTCTCCAAATTTAGATATGTTGAATAAGTATTTAAATCATAAAATTATAGGGCTATATAAAACTAATAAATACTGCAATCACACACAGTTGCAATGACCATCAGCATTAACATTCACCTTTAGAAGACATAATTCCCCACAGAGAAATTATACAAGTTGTCATAGAACCATGGCAACTATGGTCAGTTCTCAATAATTTGTGACCTCCTGGTCACTCATATTCATCAAAGCATCTGGCACTGAGTTATGATTTTCATCTTAACCTCAAGGTTCGCTCTAACCCTGTGTGATTTCAACATCCACGAGAGTGACCCACCCCGCGCCTAGCCAGTCCATTGACCCGCTCGTCTTCCACAACAACCTCCTCTATGAATTGTGCCCTGGACCTTGATGTAACATTCCCGATTCAAAGTTACTAATTTAAACAGAGCTCTTTCCAAACCTGTTTTCTCATTGTTAGTTTGTTTGCTCAGTTACTTTCCAAGGAATACTCTTTCACAAGCATTTGAAGCCAATTCTAGCTTCAAGCCACTGCCCAGGTTAATGGCAACATTTCTCCCCTGAATGAGCTGGCCCTTTCTTGTCTCTCTAGTCTCCTCTCATGTTGCCTTCTTTCTCACTTTCTTCTCTGGCCTTCTTTCTGATCTTTGAAAGTGGTATTTTTATTTTGCCTTCCTGTCATAAAGCCTTGCTCATGCTCTTTCCCCTTTCTGAAATGACATTTATCCTCCTTTTTTCCTAGTGTATTTCCATTTCATTTGTCCTCTGCTCAGTGGTCACTTCTTCAGGAAAGGCTTCTCTGACATTGATGACTCCCTATGTTGTGTTTTCATAACACCATGTACCTTTACCTCACAGACCCATCACAGTTGCAATTCTACATTTACTTATGTAAATACGTGACTAATAACCTTAATAGAGTGAAAACCCTGGCAGGTGGATAACACATCTGTCTTCGCTCATCACTGGATACCTGAAACATTGCCGGCACATAGAGAATGATCAATAACTAGGTGTTGAATGACTGACTGGATTATCGACTTGTGGATCTTTGTACATATTGACAACAGGAAAAGGCTCACTGCTGGGAGCACAGGGAGTGTTTAACCTTAGAGTATGGGGAGGAGGAAGGGATGCTGAGAAGGTACTCAACAGATAGTTATATTCAGAATATCCCTTTTCATTCCTGGGGGAAAAATATCGAGATTTATGAGAAAATCTAGTTCCTGATAGGAAGATGTATTGTGATTAATTAAAGGGGGAGAAAAATATCAAGATGAATATCCCTGAAAGTATGCCTGCTTTCGTTGGACATGGATATACAAGATAAAGCATGATGTTCAGGGTAAACAGCAAGACAATTCTTTCCCCGCTTAACTGCAAGACCTCCGGGGTTACAAATAAGACCAATGAATGGACAAAGACGGATTTTAGCCTAGGGATGGACTCCCAAGAGAGAAAGGACTTCCTCAGAACATTACAACATATTCTGGTCACCAGGGGACTTTTGTTCACAAAAGTAGAATGGTCATCCAGAGGGGAGGCTACAGACAAACTTCAGACGAATCACTGATTTAGATGACATGGGAAATCTCTTCCAAGTATGAGGGTCAATGAGGCTGAACAAGCCATGAATAATTTAGGGTCAGGCATGCAGGGAGTTGTATGTGTGTGTACCCAGGTGCGCACAGATTCTGTGCCTCTACTGGAATTCCAAAGCTTAGTTTTCTACTCAGTAGGATAGATTCATAAAATTAACTTTTGTTGTAAATGTGAAAGTTGACTTATACAATAAATAAATGATTTTTTCTTATTTACTTTGTATTGAAAGTGCTTACAAATATTTTATATACTGTACACACACACACACACACCATTATGCAGCTCAAGGTATAAGATACTTCTAATACTACCCAGAAAGCTGCCTTGTCCTGGGTCAATGCCCAGTCCTCAAAATAACCACTATTCTGAATTCTATAATCAAAGGTTAGTTTTGCCTGTTTTTACACTTCACATATATAGAATTATATAGTGCGTGTTTTTTGTCTATGTTTTGTTCAAAATTATGCCTGCCTGATTTACGCACGGTGTTACATATAACAGTAGCTCATTTCATTGTAGTGTTGCGTTCCATTGTATGGATATTCCACAATCTGTTTATCCAGTCTAGTGTTGATGAGTAACTAGACTGTTCCCAGTATGAGACTAATAAGAATAAAGGTGCTGTGAACATTCTCATACATGTCTTGGTGGACATAAGCATGTTTCTAGTGAGTATATATCCAGGAGGAAGGACTGCTGGACCCCATGTTATGCTTGACTCTGGGAGATTCTGCCAGTTTTCCAAAGCAGCTGTGCCAATAACACTCCCACCAGAAGTATATGAAAGTTTAAAATAATGTGTTTTAATAATCTCTGCTGATTTATTTATTTAACATGTTGAGATGTACTTTCTATACTTTAAGTTCTAGGGTACATGTGCATAACGTGCAGGTTTGTTATTATATTCTCTTGACCACATTTCAAGCTATTAAAGATAGCTTTGGCCAGGCGCGGTGGCTCAAGCCTGTAATCCCAGCACTTTGGGAGGCCGAGACGGGTGGATCACGAGGTCAGGAGATCGAGACCATCCTGGTCTACACGGTGAAACCCCGTCTCTACTAAAAAATACAAAAAAGTAGCCGGGCGAGATGGCGGGCACCTGTAGTCCCAGCTACTCGGGAGGCTGAGGCAGGAGAATGGCGTAAACCCGGGAGGCGGAGCTTGCAGTGAGCCGAGATCGCGCCACTGCACTCCAGCCTGGGCGACAGAGCGAGACTCCGTCTCAAAAAAAATAAATAAATAAACTAAAAAAGATAGATTTAGGCTATTCAATACTTTTTATAACTAGAAGCTGAAAAAAGTTTTATGATTTGCCTGTGTTCTCACTACAAAGCAGTGACGTTCCTAAGCCAAGAAAGGACAAATTCTGTCAACAGACCATCAAGACACTTTAAATAAAAGACACAGAAGTGAAACAACAAGTTGAATTTACAGTAGTTTTCATCCATAGCACATCAAATAACTCATTAGGTGGACATTTTCCTTTCACTTGGTTATTAAGCCGACATTTCTTTTCATCAAATTTCACTACAGAAAGATACAGCAATAAAGACTCATTGAAGATTCTACCCCACCTCTAAACTGTACGTTTGTTGGAATTGTTGAAAACCCAGAAGCCAATACAGCTACAGTGAATCTGGTTTTCACTTTGTTGTGGACAATTTTCCTCTCTATTTACTTTTTATTTTTTACTGTTATTGATATTTCCCTATTATCTTTAACTTTGTCCAAAGGCTCCCATGTAGAAACTAATTTTGTTCACCTGATATAAAATTCAATCATGTTTACTAGAATTCTAGCATATTCTGCTAAAATAAAGATAGACATGACTTTCTCTACCAGTAAAACTGTCCTTTTTCTAGTCAGAAGCAACAGATTAGCTTTTGTTTTAAACTTTAAAATGAAAGTCTATTTGGGGGTGGGCGTGCCCAAGATGGCTGAATAGGAACAGCTTCAGCCTCCAGCTCCCAGTGTGAGAGACACAGAAGACGGGTGATTTCTGCATTTTCAACTGAGGTACAGGGTTCATCTCACTGGGTTGTGTCAGATAGTTGGCGCTGGTCAGGGGGTACAGCCCGACCAGTGAGAGCTGAAGCAGGGCGAGGCATCGCCTCACCTGGGAAGTGCAAGGGGGAAGGGAATTCCTTTTCCTAGCTGAAGGAAACTGAGACACACAACACCTGGAAAATCAGGTAACTCCCACTGTAATACTGTGCTTTACCAAGGGTCTTAGCAAATGACACACCAGGAGATTATATCCCACACCTGGCCCAGAGGGTCCCACGCCCACAGAGCCTCCCTCATTGCTAGCACAACAGTCTGAGATCTAAATGCAAGGTGGCAGCGAGGCTGGGGGAGGGGTGCCCACCATTGCTGAGGCTTAAGTAGGTAAACAAAGCCACAGGGAAGCTTGAATTGGGTGGAGCCCACCACAGCTCAAGGAGGTCTGCCTGGCTCTGTAGACTCCACCTCTGGGGACAGGGTATAGCTAAACAAAAAGCAGCAGAAACCTCTGCAGATGTAAAAGTCCCTCTCTGACAGTTTTGAAGAGAGCAGTGGATCTCCCAGCATGGAGGATGAGATCTGAGAATGGACAGACTGCCTGTTCAAGTGGGTCCCTGGCCCCTGAGTAGCCTAACTGGGAGACATCCCCCACTAGCTGCAGACCAACACCTCATACCTCACATGGCAGGGTACACTCCTGAGATGAAGCTTCCAGAGCAAGAATCAGACATCAATACTCGCTGTTCAGCAATATTCTATCTTCTGTAGCCTCCGCTGCTGATACCAAGGCAAACAGGGTCTGGAGTGGACCTCCAGCAAACTCCAACAGACCTACAGCTGAGAGTCCTGACTGTTAGAAGGAAAACTAACAAACAGAAAGGACACTCACACCAAAACTCCATCAGTACGTCACCACCGTCAAAGACCAAAGGCAGATAAAACCACAAAGGTGGGGAAAAAGCAGTGCAGAAAAGCTGGAAATTCAAAAAATCAGAGCACATCTCCCCCTCCAAAGGAGCGCACCTCATCGCCAGCAACAGAACAAAGCTGGACGGAGAATGACTTTGACTAGTTGAGAGAAGAAGGTTTCAGTCAATCAAACTTCTCAGAGCTAAAGGAGGAACTGCATAACCAGCGCAAAGAAACCAAAAACCTTGAAAAAAGAATGGATGAATGGGTAACTAGAATAATCAATGCAGAGAAGACATTAAAAGAACTGATAGAGATGAAAACTGTAACAAAAGAACTACAGGACCAATGCACAAACTGACTCGATCAACTGGAAGAAAGAGTATTAGTGACTGAAGATCAAATGAATGAAATGAAGTGAGAAGAGAAGTGTAGAGAACAAAGAGTAAAAAGAAATGTACAAGGCCTCCAAGAAATACAGGATTATGGGAAAAGAACAAATCTACGTCTGATTGGATTGCCGGAAAGTGATGGGGAAAATGGAACCAAGTTGGAAAGCACTCTGCAGAATATCATCCAGGAGAACTTCCCCAACCTAGTAAGGCAGGCCAACATTCAAATTCAGGAAATATAGAGAACGCCACAAAGATACTCCTTGAGAAGAACAACTCCAAGACACATAATTGTCAGATTCACCAAAGTTGAAATGAAGGAAAAAATGTTAAGGGCAGCTAGAGAGAAATGTCGGGTTA
>NW_012112808.1:1957884-1961241 GCF_000951035.1 Colobus angolensis palliatus | reverse complement strand
CTCCTCCCCCAATAAAAAATAAAAAAAAGAAAGTCTATTTGGGGCTATAGATTACCATATCATAGAAAGGCATATGGTGATACTTTAAATCAATAATTTCAAAGAGGTTCTTACTACAAAAAAAATTAAAATAAAATTGAACATAATTTTGGTATAATAATAATTTGGTGTATTTAAGCCAGGCTTTAAAACCTTAACCCCATGCACCATTCGGAGTCTGCCCAGGGCTTCCCTCAACATCCCCTTCTATATCTGTTGCCAGGTCTCACCTCAGTTTTAACTGCCTTTCTTGCAGTTTGTAAGAAGACAGTGCTCTAGAGACCAATGTCCAGGCAAAACTCACAAATCTAAAAACTATTCTTTATGTACTCAATCATTTTATTTTCAGCTGAACAATGTATTTGTGATGGTTTTTACCTCAAAGGGGTTTCATCCATACCCTCACTCTGCCTAGCCAAGCACGGGGCCCAAAGCTGTGATAAAATACTAGCAATTTTATGAAATCATAAATCCCTGTGTAGACTGCATATTATTTAGAAAGTAGTTGCTATACTAACCAGCCTTCCAAGTGACTAAAAGCTCCAAATTGGTACTGTATTGTTATAAATATCCAGAATATTCAGAAGTTAGGAGCAGTAGTTTAAAAAAATCAAACTCCCTTGAACTCTGTACATGAGATTCACACCCACTTTTGAGCTCTCTATTCCTGCCAACACTTTAATGAGGAAAGCATGGCGCCATGTTATTTTTATTCACATGCACACCCTCAAAATAAAAATATTGTGAAGTTATCAAACGTGAGACTTTCTGCATTGATAGAAACCTATGATTGTGCTGAGTGAGAAGGATGTATCACTGGGTTTATCCATATGTGGACATCAGTTGAACGGGGATTGTCAACATTGACTATCAATGCAAAATTACACTTTGCTTGATAACTTCAGAGAACATAGTCATAATATTTTTCCGTCTTAGCACACAAGTTCTGTTGTGGGGATCACAGGAAATGAAACAGTATACTTTTCAAGCTCGGGTGAAAAGAAATAAAAATGTGAGATTAATTGTGTGTTGTTATTTTAATTTCTCTGAAACACACACATGCACACCCTACCATGGATGGGGAGGAGAGACTGGAGGGTATAGATGGAGGGTGTGATGGGAAGTATTGGGCAATACATTGTTTTTTGTTTTTTTTGTTTTTTTGTTTTTTAAATCTCAAAACAGCTTTTGTCAACCTCTTCCCCCTAGGCCTCCTTCCAACCCATAAAAGCAATTCTGATAGAACGATGAAATCAAATTACTTGAGAGAAATGAGCTGAAGGAGCCTCACCGTTAAGCAATTGCTAGACCAGCCACTCAGACTATTCTGGCTAAAGGCTGAGTTTCACAAAAGATAAAACAGGTGAATAAGAGTGACACTGGCCCCTATTACTGCAGTGAGCATGGCAGCAGAATGCTAAAAAGGTATCACTGGCTTCACCCAGGAGCATAAAGGGGCACCTAGTAGGCAAGGGTGAGGGGTCCACAGTCTGTTGTTAAGAGAGTGGAGTTGCAGATGTTTTGTGATCTGGCTTTGTTATATGAGTATATACACATAACATGGCATACTCATAAGTTGGGTAACAAGAGCAGATGCTGACGATGCACCGCATGTGTCTTCTTGGCGTGTGCTATTTCCTGCAAGTTGCTTTGACTTAAACCTTTTACCTGAGGGCTCCTTCTGGTGCCAGCCCCTTTTACCCGAGGTCTCCTTCTGGTGGCCAGAGCTCACTTTGCCACATGTAGGGCAGGTCTAAAGGGCCAGGGAACAAGCTCCCACCCAAAACGTTCTTCAACTAATGATTACTGAGAGTTGTTGGGTTAATACCTCAGCTCCCTCACCCCTCAGGGGATAATCCTGAGGTGTGTGCTTTATAGTTTCCCAGAGCTGCTCAGTGAGCTCACACTCCACTTGCCCAAAGTGGCAAATCCCTTGATAATGCATTCTTTATTTGCTTCCTTTCTTCGTCTGTCTCTCTTTCCAAAAGTCACCTCCAAATTAACAACTTACACACAAACTCCTGTCTTTAAATCTGCTTTTTGGGGATAGTCGAATCATGACAGCAGTCAAAATGAATTGATGAATCTGAGACAATGAGGTGTCATGTCTGATCTTGCAATCACCCTTTCTCCATTGTATTTTAGTTGTAACCTCTAGCACATGCACAGTAGAGAAATGTTCTATAAAATAGCTAATTAACTGGGGAGAAGGAGTTGGGGAGCTCACTGGCTGTTAGCACGAAGGTAACATAATATTTCACTTTGGGGAGTACAGAGGTCATCTAGACCAGGCACATAATGGCATGCAAACCTGGCCCACTAGACAACACAGCAATCTTGAAATACTAATAAACTGCTGCTAGTGCTGCTGCTGTTAGCATTTATTGAGCAACTATTATGTATAAATCACTCTACTTAGTAGCATTTATCTGTGTTATTTCATTTAATTTTCATAAGAATACAATGGAAAGTAGAAGAGAAAAGAAAAAGGAAGATGAGTTGCTCTGTAAATGAACAGTAATGGACTGTAATTGGACTTTATTGTATTGAGGAAAAGAGGAAAAGATAATTTGTTGGGAGAAAAGCTGAGTGTTGGGACAGAAGTTGAGGCAGGGCTTGCATACCTGCTAGACATGCTGGCTCCTTGCTTCCATCACTCTCATTATCTCAAGTAGCCATATATTTCTCATTCACTTGATACACTGTTTCAACCCCCACATCCTCACCACCTGTTTCTTTGGCTCCCGGAGCTGGGGGCCTTCATAGCCTCCACACTCATGATGGCCCCCTGGTCCCACTTTCTCTCTCAAACTTTTTCTCATTCCTTTGACTCTGCTGGACTTCATCGCCCCCCACAACCTGGTGTTGGGTCTGAGCACCTCAACATAATTAATTTGGATTTATATTGAAAACTCCCAAGGTCAGGTGCAGTGGTTCATGCCTGTAATCTTAGCATCTGGGGATGTTTTGGCAGGAGGATCAGTTGAGCCAAGGAGTTCTAGATGAACCTTGGCAACACAGAGAGATCTTATCTCTACAAAATTAAAAAATAAAAATCACTCAGGCACATGCCTGCAGTCCCAGCTACTCATGAGGCTGAGATGGGAGAACTGCTTGAGACTAGGAATTGGAGGCTGCGCTCCAGCCTGGGTGACAGGGTGAAACCCTGTTGAAAGAAAGGAGGAAGAAAGAAGGAAAGAAAGAGAGAGAAAAAGAGGGGAAGGAAGGAATGGAAAGAAAGACAGAAAGAGAGGGAGGGAGGGGGAGAGAGGAAGAAAGGAAAGGAAAGGAAAGGAAAGGAAAGGAAGAAAGGAAGAA
>NW_012112808.1:1943706-1957633 GCF_000951035.1 Colobus angolensis palliatus | reverse complement strand
GGGACAGAAGTTGAGGGAGGGCTTGCATACCTGCTAGACATGCTGGCTCCTTGCTTCCATCACTCTCATTATCTCAAGTAGCCATATATTTCTCATTCACTTGATACACTGTTTCAACCATCACATCATCACCACCTGTTTCTTTGGCTCCCGGAGCTGGGGGCCTTCATAGCCTCCACACTCACGATGGCCCCCTGGTCCCACTTTCTCTCTCAAACTTTTTCTCATTCCTTTGACTCTGCCGGACTTCATCGCCCCCCACAACCTGGTGTTGGGTCTGAGCACCCCAACATAATTAATTCGGATTTATATTGAAAACTCCCAAGGTCAGGTGCAGTGGTTCATGCCTGTAATCTTAGCATCTGGGGATGTTTTGTCAGGAGGATCAATTAAGCCAAGGAGTTCTAGATGAACCTTGGCAACAGAGAGAGATCTTATCTCTACAAAATTAAAAAATAAAAATCACTCAGGCACATGCCTGCAGTCCCAGCTACTCATGAGGCTGAGATGGGAGAACTGCCTGAGACTAGGAATTGGAGGCTGCGCTCCAGCCTGGGTGACAGGGTGAAACCCTGTTGAAAGAAAGGAGAAAGAAAGAAGGAAAGAAAGAGAGAGAAAAAGAGAGGAAGGAAGGAATGGAAAGAAAGAAAGAGAGGGAGGGAGGGGGAGAGAGGAAGAAAGGAAAGGAAAGGAAAGGAAAGGAAAGGAAAGGAAAGGAAAGGAAAGGAAAGGAAAGAGAAGGGAAGGGAAGGGAAGGGAAGGGAAGGAAAGAAGGAAAGAAGGAAGGAAGGAAGGAAGGAAGGAAGGAAGGAAGGAAGGAAGGAAGGAAGGAAGGAAGGAAAGAAAGAAATGCCAAGAAGTGTGCAAAGTATGGTGCGACTTTGTCATGCAGCTTTAGTAGACTCAATAAAACCCGGTAAGGCAGTTTGGACTCGCATCTGCTTGAAGAGAAGTAATGATGTGCTGTGGTGGGCATGGGTGGGAGTCTAGGCTATTCTTAGAAGCCAAACCACCTCTGGCTTCCACATAAAATAAATCAAACCTTGAAAACCCCCTTCAAAATGTATATAATCTTTTCCGTTTTACAGAAGAGGAAAAGTGGCTCATGGAGGACTCAAGCAAGGGACAGAACCAGTTTATCAGCTCACACTCCCTCCACACCCTAGCCTGGAGCCTGGAACCTGGCATGTTGTTGGTCCTCAGAATGGATGGAACATACCAGAAAGCCTCTATGTCAGAGACTCCAGTCTGGATGTTACACGGTTTCAAACCCCAGAGAAAGAAAATCAGATTGGAGGCCCCTATGGGCAGGGAGCTGTTTCAGAGCACAAAACATATGGCCTCTGGCATAAGCCACTCCAAGAGGACCTATGGGATCAGATGTGCTACCCTCTTTCTCAGGTGATAGCACCCATTTTACCATTTAATGTCTTCATTGCAGAGTGTGGGTGGGGCCCAAGGAATCTCTTGAGAATGTAGAAAAGCTGGCAGTTCTGATGGTTCAATTACACTTGAACACTTAGGTACCATCACTCTGGACATGACTGGAGCGTGTGAATTTGTGGCCCACTGGCTCACTATAGAACTTCTGTGATATTGCTTTCTTTCCCCATGGTCCTGTCTTACCCCTTCCTTTATTTTATTCAACTTAGCACTGATGTCCCTAGCAGGGCCTCTAGAATTAGTCATAATATCAAAAGGGAGAAGGGAAATTCTGTACTTTTTCTCATCTTAATCTCTTCACACCCATTCTTTCATTTGACTTGACATTATGTGTGCCAAAGCAAATGATACTCCATAAATCCTACTATATTCCGCCTTGGTCTTGAGACACTTTTCCTTTCATTTACTTAAAAAACTGCGACATATGAAGTTTTCCTTTCAAGTTGTGTTTCCTCTGCTCTGCAAAACAGGTATAAATGAACTGCATTTTTATAGGACACAAGGTTACAATCTATGCAAGCTTCATCAGCTCCTCAAACTTATGAGCTCCAGCGTCTATTTCGGAGGGTATTTTTGAAATCATCTTTTGCCTAAGGAATTATAATAATGACTGGAGAAATGGCTCGTGAAACAAATTCTATTTTATGCAAGCTGTTCCTGCTACCTCTGGATAAGTCTTCTGAGAAAGGAGATGAAAGATCTCATAGAATCACCTGGAATAGGGTTTTTAGAAATTCTTTTTTAAAAGAACATTTTCCCTACAGGGGTAATCAAAGGAGTTCATTGAGGACATCACATTTGAATAGAAAAGGCTTATATTGGGATCTACTGAGAGATGAAAATGCAGTTTCTGCTTATTGAACGGATGGCATTCAATGGTGCGTAGTCCCGGTAGCTGGTGATCTTTCCAAACATAAAGCACACCATGTCACGTCCACGCTAGGAGCCCCCTAGTGGCTTCCTCGGCACTTATGGGCAAAATCTAAACTCCTCAACTTGGATTGCAGGGGTCTTTTGATGCTCTTACCACTACCTGAAATGATGTCTGTTTTGTTTGCTTGGTTATTGTGTGTCCACCCTACTGGAATGTAAGCTCAATGAGACAGCTCTGTCTGTCTTATTCTCCTTTCCACCTTCAGGCTCAAAGCAAAATAGGTGCTCAACAAGGTGTCATGCTACATTTGGGAACATGAGAAATACCTGGCTGCTCCTGTGTCCTAGGAGGCTGCCTAGCATCCTGCAGTAATTCTGCGGCACCTCAGGCCTATGAGAATAAGTCCTCTCATTGGAGGGCAGGACACAAACTTCTGTGCTTCTCTCTGGAGTCTCCGCTGGCCTAGACACTCCACGCACGTGACCTTGGTCAACTTAAAAACACGACCTACGAGAATGACAGCTAGGTCCCCTTGGCTTGGGGTTCTGACAAAGGCCTCTGTCCTAGGATCCCTAGACTTGGATAGACTGCAGGACCTCTTTCAGGGACATAGCACCAGATAGGGTCTCTTAGCTTTGTTACTGACTCCCAGGATGTAAACCACTTCTGTCCCGAAGAGCTTTCATGCTCTCACGGGCACAGACAGGTGCATGATTCTCCAGAGGGAAGCATGCTGAACATGTCAACACTGCCTCAGCAGCATTCACCCTTATTATCTTAGTGCAGAAGAAAGAAAGATAGCCCTCAAATCCCCTGACTTTTGCTCTTCAGTGTTAGTCAAGCCCCCTGAAGGCCTGAGTTTGTAAACTGCCCTCAAAATTCCAGGAATTCCTCTGTAAAACTTCTCAGTGTCCAATTCCCCTAAGGGGAAACATTTGGCATGGAGAATCTTTCCTTTTCATGTTTGAATCTTAAGAGAGACTTTGGCCGTGACACTCTATTCTGAGTTCTGTCTGACTTCATCTGCTGGTAGCCTAAATAGAGGTGGTCCAGTGTGTTTGGGTAGAATATACAATGGCAGCCACACCTTTGCTGATTGAGACAGAGATCAAAGCAATTTTAAGGACTAAGCTTATGATTAAAAATAATATATAATTTGATATAATTTTGTGATTAAAATTACATTATATGATATAATTAAAATACAGGACATCATCCTAAAACTCATTTTCAAAGGCATTCCAAAAGATATCAAGTGAGGCATTCCTAAAATTCCAGTGTTGAGTCAGAGGACATAGCTTCAAGTTTGACATGAGCAGTAACACCAGTAGACTCTTGTGCGCCTTTTTTAGATCACTTTCTGAGTGTGCTGGATTAGATAAGCGAAGAATTGTTCCCAATTCTTCGCTTATCTTTGCCATCTGAATTTGCAGAGCCTGCCACCCTGGGTGGAGCATATTTCCCTGCCCCATCGATGTTGAGGTTGGCCATCTGACTTGCTTTAGTAAGTGGTATGTGAGCAGACATGAAGTTTTAAAAAGTGTTTGCTGGTATGGAAAGAGAATGTCCCAGATAACTACTGGCCTTTCAGACAAGTACCTGAAATGAAAAAGAAGGAAAATACCTGTGCCCAACAGAAGCTGAGACTCCAGCTTGGTTAGGCCAAGCCCAGTCTTGATCAGTTAAACGATAGCCAACCTTCAGTCTTGTAAACAAGACAATACATGCTATTTGCTGTCAGCTACTTGGTTTTAGAGGTTGTTTGTAATGCAGAAAAATATGACTGATACATTGAGTGAGAACTAACACTGCTGGTGAACACACAATGTTTCAGAAATCCCTCTGAGGATATCTAACACTTGAAGATGGTTTTCATTCCTGTCTAGGTCTTCACCACCTTTGGAATCTGGCTTCAATTACTGACTATCTGTCCAAGGTAAAAATATTCTCTGCATAATAAATCCTGCATACCAATTTGATGAATTCAAAGAGATATGAGAACTGGTTCAAAAGAAACCCTGGTTTTAGAGTCAGACCTACCAGGCATTGAATCCTTTCCCTGAAAAGTGCAATCAGAGTGAGCAAAACAAGGCTCTATTCCTCAGCATCTTCACTGGTAACATATAAGAGGAGATAAGTCATTCTCTCTTGTTATTAAGACTAAATTGCACAAGTCACATGCATTTTGCTCCCCTACAGGTCTTCTTGTTAGCTCTCCTTCCCTAAATTTATCTTATTTGCTTAATAAGGAGAGAAAGCTGAAAGATGTAGGAAAACCTAAAGGCACAGGAATGCTGTTGTGCACAGAGTGGGCCTGGAAACCCAGGTGGGAGCTCCATGCTCTTCAATGTGCCACAGAGTGATGACTGGAAGTATAGGTGGGCTCAATTTTCAAGATCAAGTATGGTTTCATTACGCCCTCTCTGCCCCTGGAACTTGACATTACCTACCTTTTTTTTTCAGAATCTCTTCCTAATGCCAGAAAATACAATTTTTGGTAAGAGGAACAGATAGTAGATGAACAGATTTTAACAAAACTGTCTTGTTTATAGCTAAACCTCTGAAGAAATTATAAAATATATGTCATTGTCTATAATATCAACCCCCAAAAGAAACTTGTTAAACTTCCCAAATGGCTATACAGTGGATTTCACCACATCCTCATTAATATGAACATGTTTCTGTAAATCATCTAAAATGAATTTAGAATGACCTGAGTAATCGACTGTGATTCATGCAATAATTGCATACAGGATCTTTTACTATTCTACCTAAAACATCCCTTTGGCTGGTTTCGGATCTCTAAGTTTTACCCAAATATAAGTTACTGCTCCTGAAAATGCCTAGAGAGATGTAATTGCAAGTGATGCATATACCATTTCTCTCAAACAGACAGAACCTGGCTCATTCCTCTTAACCACAGCAAGGCACTTGGGGTATAGTGAGTGTTTGACGAATGATAGGAGAATGAAGAGACCAAATAAGCCACAGAATTTTAAAGGAGGAAAACTGCATTTTAACATGCAAATTTCCCATAGCAAGCATCATTGTTCATCTTAGTAATGAATGACAGTATTTCACAAACGATGAGCTCTGGACTAAGTTTGTGGTAGAATAATGAAACCCCAGAAAAGGCACATTTCTCATCAAAAATCAATTTGTTTTCCTGCTTGAGCTGTAGCAAGCAGAGACAAGATAGCTTGGAGTTGTAATGTGCCAAGAAAACCTGCTGGGGCCAGAAAAGAAGTTCAGGATGTGCTCATAGTAGAAATACCTATCCATTTAAACACAAATGTTAGAAATTTACTTTGATGGACCTCTTTGGGAAGGTGGAGCTTTTGTGTATCTTGAAGGTATTCCTCAGGGAAAAATCAAATCGATGTTTGCTCAGTATTTCACTTATGAGCACCTGACATTTTTCTTCTTACAAAGTAACAGGCCTTCATTTTTGTCCCTAGGCTCAAAGAAAATGAAGAGTCAGGAGGATGACAAAATGAGAGCCAGCACATGATCTTTTTCTTACTTTCCTAGACATCCTAGACGGTGAGAATAACAATATATAGGTGGTTCAACACATAAGGAGTTTGGAAGATGTCACTCTGTCCTAACACGTGTGCTAACACATGAACAGCTAAAACGAACTAAAAGAAAGCAACAACTTTCTTTAGATCCATCGAAGAAGTGAAGTCACAGAACAAACTGCTGTCCCCAAAATTGGAGAGACAGACAGGTGGGTACAGAGAATCACAACTTATCTGAGCAGAAACCTCCTAGCAGAAGCCTCCACAGGAACGAGTACTGGAGTAGAAAATCCTAAACTCTAACTGACGGATTGCTGGAGACTCCGTGTGGACAGGTCTGAATGACAGAAACTCCAGGGGGATCCATTCATCTGGGGATATCATGCTTTTGTGAGTTTTACCTCCAGGAGCTGGACCAGGTTCTCACAATGAATATTAGAGAAAAATCCTCTCATGCTTCCAGAAGTGGGAAGGGAAAAAAGAAGAAACATCTTGAAACGTGCCACAGCATTCTGTTTGTCATAACAAGGCCTGCCTTCAAGAGAAAATATTTCACCTGAGCCTAAACTATTGGGGTTCTATCAGATCCTAACCAACCTGGGGAAAGGGAAATACTCAATTCCCGCCCACTCTAGCCTTCCATATAGAAGAAAGGAAATGCCCAATTCCAGTTTACTCTAGCCCTCTTGCCCCACCTAAAAGAGGTGGAGGACCTAAGAAACACTTGAGATGTTCACAGTTCAGAGGTACAGGGCTGCTGAAAGTCTGAGACCTAATCACATAACTATATAATACTTCTCCTCCCCTGACATCTAACCACCACATGACTAAAGCCTTATTTATTGTAGTTTCTTTTTCTCTTCTATGTAGTACATTACGTTTGGCTGTCAAGAAAAACCTGTAAGACTTACTAAAAGAAAAAAGCAAAAGTTTGAAGAGACAGATCAAGCATCAGAATCAGATATGGCAGGAATATTGAAATTATCAGACCAGGAACTTAACAGCATCACAATGGAGGCCCTAGATAAAGCAATAAGACAAGACAAATAAAATAAATTAAAAGGCATACTGATGGGAAAGAAAGAAGTAAAATTGTCTTTATCCATAGATGACATGATTGTCTATATAGGAAATCCAGGTTTGACTAAAAAATCCCGGAGAAAATAAGCAAATATAGCAAGATTGCAAGATACAAGGTTAATATACAAAAGTCAAACATTTTCCTATGTACCAACAATAAACTAGTAGATTTTGAAATCAAAAGCAAAATACCATGTATATTAGCCCCTCTGAAAATGAAATACTTAAGTATAAATCTAACAAAATATGTAAAAGATCTATATGAGGACAACTCCAAAACTGATAAATCAAAGAAGAATTAAATAAATGAAGAGATAGTCTATGTGCATGGATAGAAATACTCAATATTGTCAAGATGTCAGTTCTTCCCAACTTTTCAGTTGGAAAGAAGAATCTATATTTTCAATGCAATCTCAACCCAGATTTCAGCAAGTTATTTTGTGGATATAAACAAACTGACTCTAAAGTTTATGTGGAGAGAGAAAAGCCCCAGAATAGCCAACACAATACTGGAGAAGAACAGTCAGAGAACTGACACTACCTGACTTCAAGACTTACCATAAAGTTTCAGTAATCAAGACAGTGTGGTATTAGCAAAAGGATGGACAAATAGATCAATGGAAAATAATACAGAGTCCACAAATAGATCCTCATAAATATAGTCAACTAAATTTATCACAGAAGCAAAGGCACTACAATGAAGCAAGTCTTTTCAACAAACTGGGCTGGAGCAGCTGGACACTCACATGCAAGAAATGGATCGAGACATGGATTTTACACACTTCACAAAAAATCATTCAAAGTTAATAGTAGTCCTAAATTTAAAACAAGGAACTATAAAACTCCCAGAGGATAACAGGATAAAACCTAGGCAACTTTGGATATAGTGTTGACATTTTAGATACGACACCACATACATGCTTTATGAAAAAAATGATAAGCTAAATTTCAGTAAAATTAAAAAAAATCTGCTCTGTGAAAGTCAATGTCAAGAGAATGAGAAGGCAAGTCACAGACTGAGATAAAATATTTGCAAAAGACATATCTGATAAAGGATTTTTATCCTAAATATACAAGGAATTCTTAAAACTCACTAATAAATAAATGAACAGCCCAACTAAAAATTGGCAAAAGACTTCAACAAACACCCCACCAAAGAAGATATACAGATGGCAAGTAGACATATGAAAAGATGCTCGACATCATATGTCATAAGAGAAATGCACATTAAAACAGCAAAGAGATACCATTATACATCTATTAGAATGGCCAAGATCCAAAACATTGTCAATACCAAATGCTGGTGAGGATGTGGAACAACAGGGACTCTTATTCATTGCCAGTGGGGATACAAAATGTTACAGTCCTTTAGAAGATAGTTTGTCAGTTTCTTAAAATACTCACTATACTTTCATCACACTACCCAGCAATCTCACACCTTGGTATTCGCACAAAAGAATATGCCCCCTTTGAAGGGTTAGAGACAGTAGATCAAGGACTTCAATGTATTTTCTTAGGCTTTACAATCCCTATGCCAAGACCAGCAATGACAGAAAGTTTCTGTTGGTGCACATCCTCATCAACGATTGGTATTGTCGGTATTTTGGATTTTGGCCATCTAATAAGTGTGTAAGGGTATCTTTCTGTTGTTTTAATTTATATTTACCTTATGACATATGATGTTGAGCGTTTTTTCATATGCTTATTTGCCATCTGTATATCTTCTTTGATGTGGTATCTGTCAAATCTTTATTATACCATAATTATTAGTAGAAAACCTTGAAAACTTAAAGAAACTGGGAGTTTGTTCTTTAGGAGTAAAAAGGAAATAAACGAGATCTTGGCTTTTACTTCAGCCAGGTTTAAGAGAGAAAGCCTGGGATGGAACAGACAGTGGCAATTTCAAGAGAACAGAGAAGAGGGCAGTGGAATCATCTATATGGCCTCAAGGAAGGGAGGAAATCTGAGCCTGGATAGGCCTGTGTGGGTATGACGATTCATTCCTTGCTACCTCCTTCCATACCTCCAAAATAAATAATGATTCCCAAATCCCCCTAATGCCGTTCTAACAATCCCATAAATACTTCTGTAGAAAAAGAAAAAAAAAAGAAGAAATTCAAGATGTCACAATGGTTTGGTGGCCACTAATATTATATATCAGTGAGCTAATTTACCTTTCCACAAGGGCAGAAGCCGGCCCTGTCTTCGAATTTATTTCTACATAGTCACCTTCTCTCTTAACTCCAGGCAATTCCTTCAGCACCTGTGTAACTTGTTTATGCCCAAATTAAACTACAGACATTTGTATGCTGTCTTGTAGTTTTTTTTAAAGGTTTTTATTTTCTATGACTTTAGCTATACAACAAAAGCATGAGAGTAGGCTCTCTGACTTTTCTTTTGCAACCATAATATTTATTTATGTAATGCACTTCTTTCGGTTAACACTGCATTTAAGCAGTACCATTCATATTTGAGATTATTTCTATTGTGTACATGTGTAGATAAACATATATATCATATACATAGAAATATACATACGATATATACTATATAGTAGAATATAAATACAATGTGACAACATTTACCTCATCCTAGCTTTTATCACCCAGATTGAAAGGGAATTTGGCCAGCCTCTGCCTCATGTTTAGAAAGCACATCAGTCATTCAGTCATTTCCAGAGTGATGGATACTGAACCAAGGTATTCAGACACCTTCCTGGTTTGCTTCCATAGACAAAGATCCTATCTCTGCTGGTATGTACTGACATGTGCAGATGGACCCAGATCATAATGTTATCTTACATGGCATCTTCTATTTTTGTTTCTCTCACAAATAAAGTTTTGAATAACATGCTAGCAAAATGAGAACTATGGCATTCCAATGTATCAACTTAAGCATGGTATGATTAACTATTAAATACGTGTGGTCCTTCATGTTTGAAGAATGCTATGGTTAGGGAAAGTAAAGTGTAACCATCAGGGTCTGGGTAGGAAATGGGATTTCCTTACATGTTTTAAATGCAAAAATTTGATAAAGGGACCACTTATGAAGACACAGTCACGGTTAAAATACAGGCAAGATAAGTGGAGACACTCAGAGGTGTTAGCAGAAGAAAGCAGTGAGCACCCTAGAGGAAGTGTGGGGGAATAATGTAACCATAGCCTAGCAAGACGGAGCAGGAGCTGGGAAGTACAGGCTGCCCAGCTAACCATAGAAAGATGGTATCAACGCAGGTATGGGAAGGATAGACAGGTGGGGGGAAAAGGGAGTGGCATGGAGAAATGAAGGATTGGGAAATGGGGAGTTAGAGACAGGTAAGAACTATACCAATCACTTTCTCCCAATGTCCCATCCTCCTGGTAACCTGATTCCTTGCCTCCCCTATGACCTAAAGCCAACCAGAGGCTAGCCAGCAAGAACTCGGGCAGGCATCCACAGGGCAGGACAGTGAAGAGAAGGCAGTGGAGAAGGCGGGCAGATGGAGAGTAGGCAGCAAACAAGGGAATTGTGCTATTATAAAACACAACCCTCATAAAAGCTAATTCACCAGATTATCACTTCCAAACTGTTAATTACTAGACCTAGCTCCTAAAATAGGGGCACACATAGAAATGGCACAGAATCCCAGGTTCTGTCAGGGAGGCAACCAGAATTGGTTAAAAGTGACTATGGTTATGATGCAGAGACCCCAAAACTAGAGTGAAGAGGTAAGAAGTGGCGTGCCCCAGCTCATTCCAACATTTGGCCAATTTTAAGGGGGGTTTAGAGTCTCTTAATTAGGAGACACATTAGTTTATAACAGAGTTGGGCCAACATTTCTGTACTTGAATCTCATGTGTTTCACAAGCTCATCATTCACTCTCCATGAATATGCACTAGACAGAGATTTCCTTGAGGCTGGTAACAATAAGGACTTTATATCATTAGCAAAATTCTGGATCTACTGTGGCTTAATCACATTCTTCTCTACACTAAAATCTCCATTAGGTCCTGCTGATTTTTCCACAAGATTAATTTTCATATCATACTTTACATTTATTGTCATTTTCAAATATTTTAGCCACAAAATGATCCTTAAAACATATCTCTGCATATTCATGCATATATGTGTTTTTATATTTATACTAAGAATATAGACATTTTGAGAGTCATTGAGTGTCGATGAATTTACTCAAACACCATTGAAGGGCCTCAAAAATTTGTTTGGCATGTTCAAATCTGAAGAAGCAGCTGGTGTGAAAAATAAAGGCCATTTGGCAGGTTTCTCTTAAGGAAGAGGCATTCAGCCTTTATCGTAAATATATTTTGAAGGCCAATGTACTTGGTAGAACTCGCAAGTACAGCCAGAATACAAAACACATCTCCAATCAGCAGTGCTTCACTTACTGAAGTTAATTGCTAAAAATAATAATAATGCCAAGGGTTAAGAGAGAGAATCTAGTACTTAACAAGTGGCCCCAGAAAGCTAAGTCAGATTAGATACCTAGCAAAGGGAAGGCCATGCTGGTGTTCCTCACATTTTCCTGTCTAGATCCTTGTCAAGCGAAAACCATCCTTCAGATGTCAAGAAGGATTTGTGAGCATTAATCTAATTTTCCTTTCAGGACAAGTGAGCAAATAACTTTCATGAAGGAAGTCTTTAGTGCTTTACCAATATGCTCCATTTTCTGCCAGACGCATGAAATGGCTGTTTGACATCAGCACTGCCTGCAATGTTCATCTCTTTTTGTATTGATTTATCTGCTAACCTTGACGAGCCAGTCTTAGATTGCAGATTGGTCACGCAGCAGGACAGGACCATTTTGCTTGGTGACAACTTGAATTTGTGATTGGCAGCCACTCTGCAACCAAACTGCCTAGCATCTCCAAAGTATCTTGAATCTTTCCACAGAATAGCAATTTTTCCTTCTCTGCACAATCTTAATTTACGAATTAGGGAAGGCATCACTGTAAAACAGCCAACTCCCTTATTTACTGTGACATTCACAGGCTGTCACATTCTGCCACCCAATCATTCAGGAAATGTTTTTCCCAGATTTGGGTGCTGTGCTTGGGGCTCCAGGCAATGGGAGAGAACTTCTAGGCTCAAAAAAACTTAACCAAGGGGGAAGAAGAAGCAGACACACACACACACACACACACACACACACACACACACACACAGAGTCATGCATGCAACCATGCATACACATACTTACACACGGTGGCAGGTAATGCCAGTGCACCCATATTCCCTTGATCCATCCCACATGTCACATGCATCATCAGTAGACAAGTTGTAGACAAGCCTATGGCATCCTATTTTATATAGATCTGTCTTTCTGGGAACTTTCTCTGGCCCCTAGAGGGGACAGGAGGGTGATCAGCTTGAACAAGCCAGAACTGATAGAAAGCTGCTACCTCTGGGAATAATCCTTACCCAGTAAGTGATGAGAACTGGTGGGCAAATACCTCAGCCTCCTCGACCCTCACTGGCACAGTTATGAAGCCTGGTCCTTATGGTTTCTCAGAAAAATGAACCCCCGTATTGGTTTCCTACTGCTGCTGTAACAACCCCCCCCATAAACTCAGTGACTTAGAACAACACAAATGCATTATCTTACAGTTCTGCAGGCCAATGTTCTGAAATAAATTTTACTGAGTAAAAATCATGATTAGGGCACGACTGCATTCCTACTGGAGGCACGGGAGCAAATCCACGCCCTTGTGTTCTCCAGCTTTCAGAGGCCACATGCACTTCTTGGCTCGTGGCTTTTTCCTCACGTCACTGCGACATCTGATTCCACTGTCACATCTCCTTCCCTCCCTCTGCTTCTGCTGTAATGGTGCATTGTCTTCTCTGACTCTGACCCTCCTGCCTTCCTCATATAAGGACCATTGCGATCATACCGGGCCCATGGGGATCATCCAGAATCCTCCCATCCCAATATCCTGAACTTCATCAATATCTGCAAAGTCTCTTTTGCCATGCAAGGAAACATATTCACAGGTTCTGTGAACTAGGACGTGGACCTCTTTTTGAGGCCATAGTTTAGGTTACCACAGTCTCCAACAAAAATGAACCCTTGTTGCCAGAGCAATAACCCATTTATTAATGTACCCTTCCTTGGCTTTACTCCCCTCCTCTCTCCCTCCTTTCTCCCTGTCCTACCGTTTATGAGATTGCCTCTCAGATGTCTTTTATCCAACTTTTGATCTCAAATTTTAAAACTCGCACGTACTCGTCAAATTTTAAAAATAAAATAAGTTATCCAAAGACAGAATCTGATTTAAAAAAAACTCATTGAAAATATTATTTAAAAGTCTGATTAAAAAAATAATACACCAGGCTGGGCATGGAGGCTCACGGCTGTAAAATAGGTGTAGGAGGATGTTCCTACAGTGCTCCAATGAAGCACTGCTGATTGGAGATGTGTTTTGTATTCTGACTGTACTTGGGAGCTCTACCAAGTACATTAGCCTTCAAAATATATTTATGATAAAGGCTGAGTGCCTCTTCCTTAAGAGGCCACCTGGCTTCCTTGAGGCCAGGTGTTCAAGGCCAGCCTGGGCAATATAGTGATGTCCTATGTATACAAAAGAAGTTTGCCTGGTATGGTGGTACATGCCTGTAGTCCCAGCTACTCGGGAGGCTGAGGCAGGAGGATCACTTGAGCTCAGAAGTTCAAGGCTGTAGTTTGCTGTGATTGCGCCACTGTACTCCAGTGTGGGTGACAGAGTGAGGCCCTGTCTCAAAAACAAAAGCTAAAAATAGAGAAAAGGAACAGAAAAGGGGAGCAAAAACACTATAGAAATTCAGATACAGCGGAGATCAATCCAAGTGGAAATCTAGAAGGTGCCATAGAGAAGAAAGGATTTCGGTCAGACTTCAAAGAATTGGCAAGTTATCAGAGAAATGCAAATCAAAACCACAATGAGATACCATCTCACACCAGTTAGAATGGCCCTCATTAAAAAATCAGGAAACAACAGGTGTTGGAGAGGATGTGGAGAAATAGGAACACTTTTA
>NW_012112808.1:1926350-1943041 GCF_000951035.1 Colobus angolensis palliatus | reverse complement strand
AAAAAAAAAAGAATTGGCAAGTTGTTGATAGTCTAATGAGTAGTTCGAGATTTTTCCTCTTTCTTAAAAATATGTATCAGAGCCAGTTTCTGACAAACCAAAAGAAATACCATCATCATGAAATCAAGCATTTATCAAAAATTTTTCAAGTTCCCAAGCAGAGACATATGACCCAGATTTTCAAACACCTGAAGACCTTCCATTTTATCTGCAAGATTCCAAAACCAGAGCAATGCTTTACAGGGATATCTTGCTGGTTTTTCTTCTCTGTTATTGAAGTAGAATGCAACAATCCAATTGAATGAATAGTTATTGTGTCTCAAATACAACTCTACCAGCTCAGGGAAACACCAGAATAAGGATGTAAAAACTCCACTGCGCTCAAGCAGTTGACAGACTTACTGGGGAAGCAAAACCACAACACAGTCTAAAAATTGGAAAACCAAGCCTGTATGTTTGTTTTGTTTTGTTTTTAGGAGAGGCCACATCATCAATACTTTTTGAGGTCACGGGGGCAAATCCTATGCAGAAAGAAAACTTGACTATCAATGACTTTGAGCAGCACAGTGACTCAGAAGATTCCGACTTTATGAAGGCTTAGGAATAGCTCACTCTCCTTATTTCACTTTCATTTTCCTTTTGCGAAAGAGTGATAAGTCATAAAAGCCTGTGTCTAAAATGAATCTAAAAGTGCTCTTTTGATAAATATAAAATACAAATTTTAAGGGGTAATAAGGCATTGTATCATATTTCATGTATTCTAAAGGTATACAAAATTACAGCAGCATCTTACAGTTGCTAGAATTTAGGATTCGAAAAAGTATAACATTGTGAAGTGACAAATCAGTCAAAAATCTAGATAACTTATCTTTTATTACAACTTAATAAAGGATGTATTTGGCCGCAAATATTTTGCTTCACTCTCAAGGCTGAGTGACATAAATTTAATGGAAGAATAGGGGTGGCCCCATCTCCTCCCTTTCTTTGTTCTCCTATGGTTCCTTTTTTTTGAAATATATTTCCCTTATAGAAGAAGGCCGCAAAGAGCATTTTCTTCTCCCCAAATAATTTTAGAGGGTTTGATGAACCTGAAAAGCTAGAAGTAGAAAGTCAGGCTAAGAATAGGGGGATTAAACGTTTTCTGCCATCAGAATTACCCTTCAAATGGTAGGAGACAGTCTGGGCAAGCCTGCAGTAGCCACAATGCACTCTTCTCAGAGGATTACATGGCTATCTGGATGAGGACTTATTCCTGTCTTTGCTACAACTCACCGCACACGCTGACACTAACGGGGCATGGGGCTTCCCCTTGGCATGTTTGTGGCAGGCAGCCAGGGCTGTTTGGCCAGCATGATGGATGGCTGCTGGGTGTGGCTGCTGCAGTGTGGGGAAGTTTGCTGAGGGAACACATTGATGGCTGTAAATGCTGAGAAATGTAGTTCTGTTTTTGCCCTCCATACTGCATTAAATGATCTCCTATCTGAACGCGATTTTCCTGGAAACTCTCACGCAGTTGCCATGGAAAAGAATTTGTCTCCACCTTTCATTCCTACCTAAAAGAAAGCTTGCCACATCTTTAATGCCAGTAGAAAAAGTTTCACCAGCATGGTTTTCAAACTTTCTTGCAGATTCATCATCCATGTAAAGGAACAGAGAGGTACCTTGTAGTGGTGGGATGGTGGGGTGTGGAGGAGATATTACTCTACAGTCCTACCTTGGTATCCGAAGGGAATTGGTTCCAGGACCCCCCACAGACACTGAAACCACAGATGCCCAAGTCTCTGATAAAAATGGAATAGTATTTGCATACAACCAATGCACATCCTCTTAAATATTTAAAATAGGCCCTAGATTACTTATACTACCTAATAAAATGTAAATGTCATGTTAACAGTTGCCATATTATATTCTTTATTTGCGTTAATTTTTAATTGCTGTGTTGTTATTTATTTTTTTCTTAATATTTCAATCAGCAGTTGGTTGAACCTGCAGATGTGGATCCCCCAGATACAGAGAGCTGACTGTAGGGGCGAGGGAGAAGCGATCCTGCCTCCAAGTACAATGGTGATTCCTACCCAGTGTGGGGAGACATATGCCTAAAGGACAAGGCCTCCACGCAGGTTATGCTAAGTCAGGGAGTGGATAGGGCTGACATCCAGCCAGGTCAGCTGCCAAGGTCTGTGTTCAAGTTCAAGGGTGACAACCTCCCCACCTTGACCCCAAGAACGAACTACTTTCTCTTGCACAAAAGCAGTTAGACTGCCAAGCCATGCACCTATAGGGTTGCCTCTGTTCCCAAAGGGTGGTTTTTCTCTAATTTGTATGAAGTTACTGTGTATGCTGGCAGGCACCCTGGAACTGAGTGAGTTTTCCAATTGATCATTTTTAACCTGTGCTTCATGAAAATCAGCCAGCTACTGATATTGATGGGCGTACGTTAGGCACTCTGAAGCAGGAAAAAGCAAAGAAAGCTGAGAACCACCAAATTAGAGGTTGGGAGAAGATCTCCACTGTAGAGTGTGAGATGCTTTCTTGTCCATTATCTTTTGCTCACAGTATCCCAGCTCAGATGTCAAGGCTGGGCAAGGCGGGTAGTTGGGACAACATGAAGCCTCGCTCATTAAGTGACATTTCATCCTAAGGGATAATAAAAACAAACCAATAAAAAATAAACAACAACAAATGTAGAATGAATACATAGAAATACAACTTGGAAAGCTAAAGCATAAATCAACCATGAAGTTGCTAGTTATAAATGATTTAGGATAAAATGCTTTTATTAATAGCTAATATATATCGAGTTCTTACAATGAGATATTCACTCTGTTAAGAGTTTTCAATTGCCTTATTTCATTTAAGTTCTCCCAATGACACTATTTCAGGTTAGACGTAATTAATTCTCCTTCCTATTTTGTGGAGAAACAAACTGAGGTCCACAGTGCCATGAGTTTGCCTAGACTTGCAGAGCTAATAGGGACTTGAGCCAGGATTCAAATCTAGGCAGTCTGAACTCCAAAACCACACTCTGGAACATGCAGACACATTTCTATGTTGGAAAACAAAAGATCTTAAGATAATTTTGCTTTTTTGGCTGATAGAAAACTGACCCTTTGAGGAGTACGCTATTTAAAAACATGCAAATTCGATTAGTAAACCCACGTGGGTGTCACTTGTGAAGAGAAATGCAAACTGGGACTAGAGAAAGGAAATAAGTCAGGGAGCTGTTAAGAGCAGGATAGATACTAGCAGAATTGGAAACTAAGGGAATTGGCAAAGTCACTGTAGCACAGCTAATAGCTATTATTTTTTAAAATGCATGCAAAGGTAGAATTCCCTCAAGCTTAGAAAACAGTAAATTTAATACTCAGCTCAGAAAATGGGACCAGGGATGGCTGTCCTCACTACAAACAGTTGAAATGCAATGTTGGAATGCTGGTTTCTATTGTCTTGGGGGGATGTCTTCAGGCAAAAGTTACTCCCTGATAGATGGTAAATGGGTCAGACATTGACCCAGTCTAATTTTATTCTTCCCTGATTTCTGGTGGACAGATTTTAAAACTGACAGAGGATTCATGGTAGATGTTTGCCTCTTATAATTCCAGCCTTTTCACTGTGCAAATATTTTTGAATGCCTACTCTGTACCCTAGTCTGTACACACTCTTCAGCATCCCATACTCTACCTAGAGAGACTATTTCACTCAACATCTACTGAAGGGTGATTTTGGGCCAAACACACTGTTAGGGACCACGCCATATATTGTTTCTAATCTTCCCAACATACCTAAAGGCCAGGCCTTATTATTTTAGTTACTTAGACCAGTAATATGAAGCTCAGAGATGAGAAATAACTAGTTTGACAACACATCGCTGGTCAGTGATAAAGATGAGTCAATCTGGGTGGAGGGGCTCAAAAGGTCATTCTTGCTATTGTTTTCTATTGGGATTAAGACAATAAATTACAAGTATGCGAAAAAGTTGTTTTAGGGGTTCAGGGGCAAGTAAAATTCTTACCCGATTAGGGATAAAAAGCAGAGAATGTAAGAGCCGAAAATCTTCCTGGAAGAAATGTATTTATGGCAAACCCCAGAGGATAATGGGATTTAAACATGAACCAGAAAACAAGATTCTGTAGAGGTAGTGTGAGCATAGGTACAGGACCCGAAAAGCATAAAACATGGACTTGACTGCATCAAGTTTAGTTACGGGAAAGAACATTGGGACATAAGGTAAGAAACAAGTTAATAAAACAAATACTGAAATGATAGGACATCGAATAAACTTGGATGATAGCAAGAGGGGAAAAGGTGGGAAATATTCAACAGTTGCGGAGAGAAAAAATACTGGAAAATAGTTGGCAACAAATTACATGTGGGAACAAGGTGAAAGAAATGGTTATGAGTAACTGGGGATTTAAGGCTTGAATAATGGTGTCATTAATAGAAAAAAATAGGAAGGGAAAGAAAAATAAGGCTTAGTATTAGACAAAGTAAATCTGAAGCCAGTGAAACAAACGAAGAAGATGTTCAAAGTGAACTGACTTGAAAAGTCAAAGTTAGAGAAGGGTATAGTCTTCTAAGTCTGCAGTTGAGTAAGACACATTACTTAAAGGAAAGAGTAAAGAGAGACAAGATGGAAATAAAGGAAGAAGATTAGCTAGGAAAGAGCATCTGGGAAAGATGTGGGCAGATAAGTGAAAAGAGAACCAAGAAAACATAGAAACGTCAACAGAAAGCCTTTTTCAAAAAAGAAGAGATGGTGTGGAAGCACTCAAAGCTAGAGAAGACTCAAGACAAATGAGCACCCAAAATACAGAAGTTGGTTCTGTTCCTTGGAGGTTGTTGGTATATACTTTGAGGAAATGGTTTGGGACCAGGAAGGAGGAAGGTGCCACATTGAAAATGGTTTGGGATCACTGTGGAGGGATGGTAAAACCAGTAAATATAGTCTCTTTGTTCAAGGAGTTTTAGGAAAGGTAGAAGATAAGCTTGTTCAGGATCTTAGAGTCAAGAAAAGCAGTTTTTTGCTTGTTTGTTTTTAAGTAAGAGGACAGATTTGTTTGCTGTGAAAGAAAAATATTTAGTTTGGAAGGGGGAATGAAAGGGGATCAGAAAGAGGATAATTGATAGATCATCAATCTGGAGAAAGAGGTAGAAGAGTTGGAATCCACATCAAAGGCAGAGGAGCTGACTGTAAGGAAGATTGGGGGATAATTCCTTCTTCTAGACAGAAAAGAAGGAGGAGGAAATGGATGAAGATACAAAAAAATGTAGTGCAAGAGAGGAAGGAACTGGAAAGTCCCATGTTACAGGTTCATTTATCTCATTTAAGAAAGAAACTAATCTACAGAGTGTACTTGGCAGAAGGTCAGGTCAGCAGTGGAGGCTTTATTACGACCTGAAAACCCACAGGTATGGGAATCAAACAGACATGAAACATAAAGTTTTTTTGAGTTCTGTGTAAGTTACCATCTCAGCCCCAGAGTTAACATGAAAAAAACGGGAATAACACTACCTAGAAGGTTGAGGTTTGAATATACGCAATCACATCAAATTCTTAGCACAATGGGTGTTACAATGAGTACTCTCTCCCTACTTGCCATTCCTTGAGTGGAGCAGGGAACACTGGGATTGAATGCAGGGAAGGATATAGTAGGCAAGTGATTAGAGATGAGCCCTAGGAGTACTGATAAGTGGTAAGGGCCCAGCTGAGAAGCAATAGAAGTTCAAGTGTGGAAGAAGAGCATGTGTGAAGGGAAAATACAGCTGGCCTGTCATCCCTATGCTGATAGTTTTGGAAGAGAATTGGAAAATGTGAGTAGCAGTATTTCCCCAAGAATGAGAACTAAGTGACTAATAAAGAAAGAAGGGGGCCGGGAGTGGTGGCTCACACCTGTAATCTCAGCACTTTGGGAGGCCGAGGAGGGCAGATCACGAGGTCAGGAGATTGAGACCATCCTGGCTAACACAGTGAAACCGCGTCTCTACCGAAAATACAAAAAATTAGCTGGGCGAGGTGGTGGGCGCCTGTAGTCCCAGCTACTCGGGAGGCTGAGGCAGGAGAATGGCGTAAACCTGGGAGGCGGAGCTTGCAGTGAGCCAAGATCACGCCACTGCACTCCAGCCGGGGCAACAGAGCGAGACTCCATCTCAAAAAAAAAAAAAAAAAAAAAAAAGAAAGAAAGAAGGGAAAGGACAAAAAACAAAGAGGAAAAAGGACACATACAAGACCATTGTTGATATAATCAACCGTGGGATCCAAGATGGATGAAGGAGGTGGGAACAAAAAAAAAAAAGAACTTTTTATAAGCCCAATAATAGGGATGAGTTGGGAGACCAGGAAGCATGCCAGGGAACAGAGCATTAGCAAAGCCAAGGACTGAGAGAAGGCAAAGAAGGAAGTGAAAGGGGACAAGAGATCAAAGGTGGCAGAGAGGAGGAGTTTTATGTTCAGAATCACAGTGATGCAGAAGCTGTAGGTAAGGCAAGGTCCGGGATGGCAGCTGAAATAGAGGCAGAAGAATACAGCAACTGCTATATCAGGATGCAATATCCCCAGAAACAACGGCAGAGAAGAATAGGCAAGAAGATGGCCAGTGTCCTCCCACTGAGGAAACAGCCCTGGACCACCACAGATGGAGGCAGCCAGGGTGGAAAGGGAGAGAACCATGAGGGTTGTGCACACAAGCCAAGATGGGATTGGTGTATCTCTGCAGCATAAGAAAGTGGCCCAGAAGTGCAAGAGATGCCCTGGTTCTTCCTCTGCACTCTGCAGGTGGCAGGGAGATGACACACAAAGGAGTAGCTTCCCCCTCCATCCCCTGTTGAAGGTTAGGAGGAGATGATACCTCAGGGGAAAGCCAGGCTTCAGTTTTATAGTGACAAGGTGAAACAAACATCCAAGAAGCTGAGAAGAAGGGAAGTTTATTCAAAATTGTACAGAAAGGGCTGGGCGCGGTGGCTCACGCCTGTAATCCCAGCACTTTGGGAGGCATAGGCGGGCGGATCACGAGGTCAGGAGATCGAGACCATCCTGGCTAACACAGTGAAACCCCATGTCTACTAAAAATACAAAAAATTAGCTGGGCGTGGTGGCGGGCGCCTGTAATCTCAGCTGCCCAGGAGGCTGAGGCAGGAGAATTGCTTGAACCTAGGAGGCGGAGGTTGCAGTGAGCCAACATCACACCATTACACTCCAACCTGAGTGACAGAGCAAGACTCTGTCTCAAAAACAAAACAAGACAAAAAATTGTACAGAAAGATAAACAGACTTACTTCTGAGAAATGTGGGAAAACTAGGGAATTGTCAAGTTGACAACTAAGTTGTTTTCAACTAATTTTTTGATGAGACCTAGAGCAAATTCCTTAACTTACCTGTGCCTCTAGAAAGTGGAAATAATGAAGAGACCTCATATCATCGTTCTGAGGGTAACATCAGTTAAAAAAAGAAAGCCTTTAGAATAGGGCCTGGTATGGAGTCAGCGCTTGGTACATTACTGTTAGGAGTAATATTGGGATGGGGTGTCTGGAGCCATTTGCATAAATCCCCTTCATCCCTTCTCTCTACTGCGTTCTCCATCTCGAATGTATCCTGTTGTCCTCGGGACATGCTCTTTGGATGGCTCCTTACATTCCCACTGGCATCGCCCAGGCCCAAGGCCCCTTTCTTGTGGACTGGATTCGTGCTCAGTGGTCTCCTTGCTTCCATTTCTCTCCCCGTCCCAACCCCTTTTGTACCCAGCTGCCAGGCATGACCCTGCCTAAGGACACACACACTGGGGCCCTGCTTCCCATAAGCTCCACCATCTTTGTGGACCCCAGGCCCTCCGTAGCTTGACATCGATCTCACTACCCACCTATATTTCACAACTCCCCAACATGGGCTTTCAGTGCAGCCACATCCCAGGCCTCCATGTGAACCCTGTTTGTTCCAGTTTCCATGCCCTCACCTGTGCTATTTCACTACCTTCCCAGGCCTCCATGTGTACCCTGTTTGTTCCAGTTTCCATGCCCTTACCTGTGCTATTCCACTACCTTCCCAGGCTTCCATGTATACCCTGTTTGTTCCAGTTTCCATGCCCTCACCTGTGCTATTCCACTACCTTCCCAGGCCTCCATGTGTACCCTGTTTGCTCCAGTTTCCACGCCCTGACCTCTGCTATTCCACTACCTTCTTTTCTTGCTGCAAATGAATTCTACTTCTCATTTCAGATTATCCCTACTTCCCACCTCCTGTCTTTTGCTCATCTCTGACTATGCCAACCAACAGATTTTCACATCAATCCTTTTTTGTGCATATTATATACATTTCCTAGCCAGCAGTAATCTCTTATAGGGTCTTACTTTTTCTTCTTTTTAATTCCCCACAGAATGTATGCCAGTGTTGAATGCATAGTTGTTAATCAGTGGTTGTCAGCAATTGGCTTTTGTGTTCACCACATAGCTCCTAAATATCTTCTACAGCCTAGTGAGCTCAGTGAAAATGATATGAACTGCATAGAAATGCGTTTCAAAAACATCCCCCCTTCCATTCTTGCAGGTCTTGCAGAGTGACAGAAATTCCATTATTATGGGTTTATCCTTTGGGTCTTGAATATTTTTCCATCTTCTAATACTTCTAAGAGAGTGAAAATGTCAAGGCAGGGAGAATGTCTTAATGCATGACACAGTGATACTTTGCATGGAGATTGAGATGGCTGACAGGGAGGAAGACTAGGGAAGATGGCTTAGAGCATGGCCTTTTGATATAGGAGACCTATCTGAGGAGAAAGGATGCAAGAACAGCAGGAGATGGGTAATAGAAAAAATAAAAGGAAACACACAAAAGGCAAAGTGTATGGAATAAACTCACCGTATTGACACAAAGATAGCGCTTCCATGTCCAGACAACCTTTTAAGGTCTTTCTGCTCTGTGACTGCACAGTCACTGAGCTTCTCTCTTTGTCTATAAGCTGTTTTTTTTTGAGCCAAACTGTTTTCATAGATAATGTCATAATATATCCTAAGTAATTTGAAGCAAGGTGCAAATCACTAGTCAACCGTGAAATCATCAGAGCATGAGGAATGGAACAGGAACAACACCAGGATATTGGTTTCATTTGTAGTTAAGACACCAACAAGGCTAAACACCAATTTCTTCCCACTGACTTAAATCAATAGCTTCTTTCTCTCTTTCTTTTTTTTTTTTAATTGAATAGAAGTATGGAGGAAATATCCTCTTAACACGTTCAATACTTCCTCAGCACAAGTACTTTTGAAAGGGGTCCTGCATCTAATTTTGTTAGTTGATGTGGATCCTGCATTTAATTATGTTCTGACACTGGCCATTAGTCCTTATTCAAATTCAATGCAGTGGCAGACATATTCATTAGCTACAAAAGACATTTATACCCTAGTGGGAGGAAAACATAAAAATTGCCATCTAAAGAGTAAAGGTCTATCCAGAAAGTAAAAAGAGAGAACCTGGACTCTGCTTTCTGACATATAGCCACCTTACTCGCATTATGGTAGACGCTTGGAAATCAGATTGCCATTTCTAGACATTTCTTGAATAGTAGTATATGATCTCAACATCACAGAAACTTTAATTTCAGTATGAACTTCACGCAAATTAGAATGCAGTCTGCTGTTCTCAGAGGACACCCTCTCCTTTGCCACTACACACTCAGGAAGAAACAGAGTACCTGGCACTTGGGAGCAGAAAATGAACATTTGTGGACTGAATAAACAAAGTCCTACTTTTCACATTTTTTACCACGCCTACACCAAGTTGAATCAACAAATATTTGATTTATTCTTCTGCTGCAAAATTCATTAACCACATGGCTGCACCTTCCTAAAAGATGATATACTGTGGCCAGTTTCTTCACAATAAAATATAAAGAAAAGGAGATCTGGAATAAGAGAGAGAGGAGAGACAGAGAATATTTGGAATGAGAGAGAGAGAAAAAAATAACCTTCTGAATCCCAATTTTCTCATTTGTAAAATGGGGAGTGCAATGTTTCCCCTGGAGAGGTAGGAAAGATGAACTGAGATAATGTATGCGTTGCACCTGTCTAACACGGACAGTGCTGTGCCCCAACCTCACTCTCCACCTTGCCTGGCTCCCCTTCAGCAATTATGGTTTGAGTGGCTAAATGCTGGTTTTTCATTTTCATGTTAAAAGTCAAAAACTCTTCTAAAGCTATGACGTATCATGGTAGATACATCTTCTTAAAAACAAAATAAAAAAATACCATTTATACTTTAAATATCCCAGAAAAGGAGGCTTCATTCTTCTTATAAAGGCACTTCATTCTAAGGTGTTTAGAAATTTCCACCAGCTGATCTTCAGGCAGAGATCTGAGCACTAGTAATTTATTTGGAAGATAATGCAAACAAATATATTTGAAGGACAAAGCAGTTACCACTGTGGACAGCTGGGGCTAAAGTCCACTGGGAAATTTTGGGAAATGGTATAGAACACACACTTGGGAGTTATCTTGTCTGAGTAGCAAAGGAGGTGGGTACTTATCCACCAGTCCCATCACTCATGGATCTAGGGCAGCTGGGATGTAGTGGGTGCTAATTCCTTGGCATTCTAGACTTGCCTGGTCTTCAGCAGAGCAGGTTCCAGCAGCCAGAGAATGCCTTCATAGAGCAACACACTTTCTCTTGAGTGGATATCAGGCTGCATGGACATAGGGAGCGCAGACAGAAGGACCATGGGCAGGACAGCAACAGTATCTGCTGCAATGCCCAACTTTGGCACCCAGTGCATTTACAATAAATAGCTGCAAATTATGATTGCATCTAAAAAGACTTGCTGGGCCTCTAAGGCCTGAGAATGTTCCTCCCCAGGAGTAAAAAAAATTCAATTTTTATAGGCTCTAGGGAAATCTTAAAAGAGTCCTTAAGAGCTTCTGTAGCCATGAAATATCCTCTTTCAGAGGACAAAAATAACTTTGGAGGGCTGCTTACAGAGTAGCAACTATCACATAATGAGTTTAAATAAATAAAATTCACTTTGTAATTACAATACAGTCTTTTTTCTTCTTAGTATCTCTCCAAGCCCTTGTTTTAAAGATTTTCACAGGAAGTATGCCAGAGAGAAATCAGGCTGGAATTGTCATGATATAGAAAACAATAGAGGGAAGGAATAGCAAAGAATGATGAGACCACTGGTTCCAGTGACATGCCCATAGGCCATATCACAGTGTGAGGAGCTTGACAATTCTGGGCATTTTGTTAGATTCTGATCCAGTTCATAAAAATGCCACCGTTCACTTGTCAGACCCAAAGTGAATCACACCATCCTGTGTTCTTTTACCGACCTTTGCCCCATACCAACAGCTGTGTGCAGGTGGGATTGTCAACATAGTACTTGAATAAATGAGTGAATTAATTACTTTAATTGAATGAATTAATATATCCTCAGGGCTAAAATAATTTGGGAGCCTGCCTAATCTGTATATTATAACAATGCCAGGCAATGAGCTAAATAGTTCAAAGCATTTATGGTTATGGAATGAATGAATGAATGAATGAATGAATGAATGAATGAATAAAAGAATAAGCACACAAATGCGTTGACCTATGCAGAATGCCCAGCCATCACTTTTTCTGAGCAAGAAAGTCTTGGCTCAAACTTAAAGTAGCTCCCCACCACCACCATCACTCCATAATGCCCTTCTCTATTACATAACTCTGTTTCATTTCCTTTACAGTACACAGAACTTAAAAAAATTATGTCACTTACTTATTTTCCCTTCACTAGGGTGAAAACTCTGCGGCAGCTGGAGCCATGTGTTACTTGCTCATCACTGTGTCCACGGAGCTGAGGACCCTGTCTGATACATTAAGCATGGGCTCAGTAAATACGGATGGTATGAATAAGAGATGTGGCCACGGAAGTCACCTTCCTTCACAGGGCATGAAAGAAGAGATGCCACCAAAGGTAAGGTGGGCACATGGGAGCACTTGTGGGTACAGTGGTGGAGGTTAGATCTTCACGCAAGGTCTTTGGATGTTGATGAAATGACTGTCACTCTTGTGGATCCCCAGCCACATGTCTACCCCTTCCTCCCGACCTGCAGGTGTGCCCTGTTTTCTCATGCCTCACAAGCTTAGAGAAGAATTGAAGCTCATCACCCCGCCTGATTGTAGACTATGAACAGCCCTGAGCCAGCGCTCCCCTCAAGAAATCTAGGAAATGTGTATTCATCTGTTCTAAAGTTATGAGGAGAAAATTCTGCCTACTCTGCAAAATTCATCCTGGGATTGCCAAGCATTTGTCTCACAGCCTGGGCCAGAACCTTGCTGAAGCCAGGACACCTGCAAGCTCTTAACATGGACAGAGCTGTGCCCCAACATCACTCTCCACCTTGCCCGGCTCCCCTTCAGTAGTATGGCTTGAGTGGCTAAATGCTGGTTTTTCATTTTCATGTTAAAAGTCAAAAACTATTCTAAAGTTATGATGTATCATGGTAGATACATCTTTTTAAAAACAAAATAAAAAAAATAGCATTTGTACTTTAAATATCCCAGAAAAGTAGGCCTCATTCTTCTTATAAAGGCACTTCATTCTAAGGTGTTTAGAAATTCCTACATGTAAATGTGGCAAATCTCATTCACCTTAGTTATCTTTATTTATGACTCCACCTATATAGAGTATTAAAAAAGTGATGTAACCTCCAAAAAATAGGGAGAGTATCAAATAAAGAAAAAGATACAAGCTAGCTTTCACTGGTGAATATGCTGAGGGTAGAAAGAAAGTCAAAAAATCAAATCAGGTCTCCCTCCATGGGAGGTAAGTGCCACATAGGAATGTCAGCCCTACCCAGTGTTTATGGCCCATTTACCAGGAGCCATTCACAGTTCAAGGCATTGGAGATACAAGGATGACTAAGACATGTATCCTAACCTCAAAAAGCCCAAGCGAAAAATAGACTTTTCAGGCAGAGCAATAATGAAGGTAGAAACAAAGCTGATCTGGAGACAGAGCAATTAATTTCCAGGGATGGCTAAGAAGGTGCTATATTAAGATGAAGTTCTGAAAGACAATTACCATCTGAACGGGTACATAAGGGTTAGATGACGTGATTATGTTTAATTTTTTTCAGTACAGTCAGAGTGGGATAAAGCTAAGGCAAGAGTTTTAGAAGGGACTAGGAGATTCCAGGAATGGTTAACATATAAATTAAACATATCACTAGAATTTTTTTCTCCAAAGATATTTCAAAAATCGGTGAGGAAGAAGGTTGGCTAGTTCATAGGGCAAGTGACTTAAATTATTAGGGAAATGCATTTCTATAAACAGTGATATTGGACAGACAGAGCAAAGTCATCCACATACTTTTCTCCACATCCCCACTCCCTCCCATTTCTGAGTAAATGGTCTCAGGGAATGACTTGTCTTTTGTGAAAAGAACAGCCAGTTAGATGGGCCAAGTATGATGGCTCATGCCTGTAATCCCAGCATGGTGGGAGGCTGAAGCAGGAGGATCATTTGAGCCCAGGAGCTCAAGACTAGCTTGGGCAACACAGGGAGAACCCCATCGCTACCAAAAAATTTAAAATTAGCCAGGCATGGTGGTGCATGCGGACTGCTTGAATCTGGGAGCTCAAGGTTGCAGTGAGTCATGACTGTGCCACTAAACTCCAGCTTGGGTGACACGGTGAGACCTTGTTTCTGGAAACAAACAAACAAACAAAAACTACAAGCTGTGTAAGATGGCTGCACCGTGAGTAAGTATCAGCTGATGGGTAGCAAACGTCCTTCATCGAATAGCTAAAATCATAGAAGGGACCAAGATACTTCAATCATCAATTTGTCTTGAGAGAAAAACAGAGGTTTTCCTCAAGCTGTAGGATCAAGAACAAGGTGCTTAATAGCAGGGTAAGTTTGGAATAAAATATTCACTAAATATAACCTGTTTTTAAATGTGCTTATTTTAAAATAAACTTTATATTTTACAGTAGTTTTTAAAGTTTTTTGTTGTTTTTTGAGATGGAGTCTTGTTCTGTTGCCCAGGCTGGAGTGCAGTGGTGCAATCGTGGCTCACTGCAACCTCTGCCTCCTGGGTTCACATGATTCTACTGCTTCAGCTTCTCAAGTAGCTGATATTACAAGCCTGCACCATCACACCCAGCTAATTTTGTATTTTTGGTAGAGATGGGGTTTCGCCATGTTGGCCAGGCTGGTCTTGAATTCCTGACCTCAAGTGATCTGCCCACTTTGGCCTCCCAAAATGCTGGGATTACAGGTGTGAGCCACCATACTTGGCCTAAAAGTATATTTTAACTGACTTTTTAGATTAATCCTTTGTTAGCTCTAGAAATTAGTGGTCATCTCCATTATCCTTTGCTGGAGTCAAGTGGTCTACATAGTCTAAGTCAGGTAAGGCAAATGTTTGGCTCTTCCCACCTATTACTTCCTCCTCCTCTGGCAAACATCACTAATTGATAACAGTACTCTTTGCTCTGAACCCAAATGAGCTCCCAGAATCCTTTTCAACACACCTCTACAGGTGGTCATTCCTCCTGTTGGCACTGACACATGGAATGTAGTATACTGGCCATCTCTAGTTATGCCAAAGCTTCCCAACCCATTAACCATGCTCTCCTAGGGGAACACTGGATTAGTTCAAGAGTTTTGAGAATCCCTATGTATAACAAGACTAGCTTTTATCATGAATAGCATGTTTCATGCATACATCTGTTACTACTTTACAAATGTATACATTAGTTGTAGTTAATAAAATGCAAATAACTTTTTAAACGTTACCAAATTTCATAGTTGCCTTTTTATTACTATAGAATATTGGCTTGTGAATTTGATATGAGGGGAAAAATCCCTTTTATTGGATAAGTTTAAGAACCTCTGGTTGTCAGTCATAATCAGCATGGTCTATTAATGTCAACCACATGAGAACTTGTCCAAATGGCAACTATAGCACCCACAAGGCAGACATCAATCTCTTTGTATAAATGCAGAGTTGTGACACAAATATATTACAAAGGGGAAGTTTATTCATTCAGTAAATACTGCTCTCCTTTTCTTTTTACCAAATCTGAGGCTAAATCAAAAGCACTAGGCTTTCAAATCAACAAATAAACCAAGGTGTCAACAAACCAAAATATCACTTGCATATTTAAGAATACTCAGCTGTAATATCTATTTGCCTCTTTGTCCAAATATAATATTAATAGAATTTGCCTTTCTTATCTTTCAAGAATTTTTTAGAATTATAAAAGCAAGAAGTCATGACATGCTTTGGAAAGTAAACATGTTATACAAATGTAAGGGGCTCTCATCACTTTTAATTACATGTTATTTGCAACTAATTTATAGTAAAAAATTCAGTTTGAAATATATTCCTTAGGTTAAATCAGTTTCTGGTGGTCTCTACTTTACAGACAAGAGCAAACACAATGAGAGCACACATTATTACTAGCTATCCCAACAGCACAGGCAAAATATCTATGAATGTGTACACTGTCCATGTGAAAGTCATGCCTTCACATTTCACAAGCATTCTCTCCAATCATTTTCCTAGAGTAAATTTTCACTTCATGTAAATGGCTTCTAAGGGGAAACTTTGTAGAATATTCCCAAAATTGGCAAGAAGGGAATTCTATCTGGAAACTAGATTTCATGTAGCTCTTAACAGACATATCATTTTCACCTAGCGGGACTCCAACATGATTTGGGTGGAATTTATAATTTCCCTTTGTTCATAAAGGAAAAAAAATACCACCAGTTGAGAGTATGTTTAATAAAAGATGTAAATGAGGCTAACTGACCTAATACTAAAGAAAAAAATCTTATTTTTACACAGTAAGTTTACACAAAGAAGTCTACAGCTTGGTTGTTTTTACATAGAAAAGGCTGCATTTACACCTTGAATGCATAAACAAAATGTATAGTAATTCAGGAAGAATCCTAAGGTTGCTATTAAAGCCACTAAGTTTCTGGGTGGCTTGTCATGTGGCGAAGTAACTGCAAGAGTTCATTTTATTCAATATTTTCTGAGGACCAAGTGAGTGCAAGTGCTAGAATGTCGACAATAAGGAGTTTTGCAAAACAACTAATAATGAGAATAATTAATATTAATATCACATTTAAGTTTCATGATATGATCATACAATTTGTATAAAGTAGGTATTGTTATCCTTGTATTAAAATAAACCAATGGGCTAAAGGAGAGTTAACTAACGTGTCCACTCTACTCCAGCTTGTATGTAAAGACCCATTCTAAAGACTTCTATATCCTTGTTAAGTGCTTATTAATGATACAGACCAGTTTCTTGCCTTCCTGGAGAGGGCAGTCTAGTAGGGAAGAAAAATGTAACATATAACCCTAATATTAAACAGAATGTGTTAAGACTCAGATAAACATAGTTTATTGACACATACAGTAGAGAGAATTTATTTCTGGCAGGGGTAGAAAGAGACAACTTCAATCAAATAGCTAGACAATGTTACTTTAACACATTCTCCTAAAGTAAATGAATACTTTCATAAAATAAATAAATATCCAAGGAGAACATCCTTGGAACACTTTTAACATGAATTCTTACCAAAAAATACGATATAGAGCCAGGCATGGTGGCATGTGCCTGTAGTCCCAGCTACTCTGGAGGCTGAGACGGGAGGCTCACTTGAGCCCAGGAGTCTAAGATTGCAGTGAGCTATGGTCATGCTCATAGCATG
>NW_012112808.1:1898985-1926300 GCF_000951035.1 Colobus angolensis palliatus | reverse complement strand
AGAGAGAGAGAGAGAGAGAGAGAGAGAGAGAGAGAGATAATTAAAGGGAAACTATTTATAATGAAGAAAAGTGGACTCGCTCATCTCCACATCTACCCTCGCTTCTCCATCACACTTAGGTTTTCCCTAGAGTGTGCAGAACTCATTCTGAAAATTGTTGATTTCATAGAAAAGATCACCAATCATACACAAATGTCTATGAGGCCATGGGAATTTGATAGAATTGGGAGTTCCTTCTTTTCAGGGCTATGTCAGTCAGGTCAAGAAAGGCAAACAGAAACCACCACAGTTATTTTAAAAGAAAATGTAATAGAAGGAATTGGTTACATGGGTTTTGAAGGACTGAAAGGCACAAGGGGAGCCTTGAGCTAACAGGCAGTCAAAGCAGGAAGCAGCTACCACTCTAAGGGCTGGTGGAACAAAGGGAAGAAGTTTTGATCATTGCAGCCTAGAGGAGTGTCCCCCACACAGTAGAAACCCAGACCATTGTGGAAGGAGCACTGTTCAGTTGGCATTGGAGGCTCTAGAATTTGAAAGAGGTCCCTCAGGAGCTGGGACTAAGACCTCTGTGGAAAGGGTGATGCCTGCTGGTGCTAATATTTCTGAGGAGAAGCTCAAGCCTGGTTCTCAGGTGCTACAGGGGTTGGAGGGTAGAAGCTGGAACCAGGTGGAAGCTGGAACCAACTGCCACTGCCAGGGTGAAGGATGTTGCCAAGCAGTTCTGGTGGAGACAGGAAGTAAACAGGAAATAATAGAAACACCGCAAAGAGATGTGTCATCTGCACCTCCTTCTCCCGAAAGGTTTCTGGGGTCTTATTTTATCCATGTTGACATCACTCTTGGGTTCAAACGGGAGTAGAATGGCTTCAAGTAACTACAAACCTTCATTCTCCTGGGTTCAGTTTCAGCAGAAACAATAGTGGTGTCTTTTTCCAGGAGCTACCCAAACATCACTCTAGGGGAATGAATGTGCCCATCTCTGAATCAATCTCTGTAGCTACAAGTGTAGAATCAACCAGTTGACCAGATTTCTGTCATAGGCATGTTCCTGGATCTGTGACTATGGCCAGTTTTGGGTCACAAACTACATCTTTGTGGCTAGAGACAGAAACTCGTCAGAACCACTTGGACTGAGGGTGGAGAAGGGTGGCCCCCCAAAGAAAATTTGGTGCAATAATGTGAAGAAAGGAAAAAGACAAGGCCAAATGCTGAGAAATGGAAACAAATATCTACCCCAAGGATTGTCTTTGTATCCTAATCATAATCTCAGTTCTCACTGTTCCCATTAGCTCTTGGGAGAGGAAAGCTGTCTAGAAAAAGAGCAAGAAGTCTTTTGAACTCAGAAGACCCCTACTAACTTCATACTTCACTTCCCATTCCCCTCGCCCAGCTTCTTCCATCATTCTTAGAAACTTAGCAGGCAGCCATAATTCTTCAGTCAGTTCAAAAAATCAAGACTGAAACCTTCTTGGATAATTATTAGTTAATGATCAGGATGGAGAGCGTTTAGCTTCCTGGAAAGATCAAGGCAGCTTCTATAAAAGGATAGTGGGGGGGAAAAGGCTGCCATTAATATGGCAGCTATTAAGAAGCTGCTTCAGATGGTAAATAGGCAGTAGAGAGTTCTGCTAAATTTCTTCACCTTGGATAATTACATCCTAACACCAAATGAGCATCTATAACACTTCAGTACTCTAATGGGGAAAGTGGGGAGGGGGCAGGAGATAGGAGAGACTTGGGCAAATAGCAGCAATAATGCATAGATAGTAATGAAGAAGAGGCTGCAGCTAAAAGAGATTTTATTCTCTCTCTACAAATTTTTATCATTGAAAAATGTTTAAAAAGGCAAATTTCCCAGCTTTAAATATTAGTAACATTTTTGAGATATTATGCCCTCAAGAAATGTTTCCACTCTGATTTCCTCAGACCTCCAAGTAGCCTTCTGATAATATTTCAGCTTCCATCCTTTCAATCAAACAGACACTGGCAGCTCTAGGAACTCCCTGAAATGTCTGTATCAGGCTCACAACTGCAACTTTCAGTTGTCCTTCAAAATGCCAAGTGGACCTTGGACGTCTGCCGAAAGTCTAAGAACTCTCCACTGCTCACACAGTATGCACTACTGAGGGGTTAAAATTATAAAGGCCAGGTGCAGGTGAAGGGGTACTTCTCTGCTTTTGCCCAATGCTGTCCTCCTCTATCCATCCTGGCCCAAATCTGCCAGGTCCAGAAGAGCCATTGTACACAATGGGACAGAAACTCCGCAAATACCCATGGAACTTGGGAAGAACTAAACGAATGTCACCAATGACAATCTCAGGTTGAATTGAGTGGACACCTACTGAATAAATGGCACAATCTTTTTTTAAAAATAAAACAAAACAAAACAAACACAAAAAACAGTTCATTGCCTTTATCTGTCCCAAAGAATCTTATAATCTTTATAAGCTTAGGGCTGTTCTCTGATTCAGTGCTAAATTTGTCAATAAGAATATTGGTATTTAACTCCAGCTTTTCAATTCTAAACCCATGTTTTTATCACTGATGATGATGATTATATTTCAGCAGCCTCATGAAAGCAAAGTTAACTTCCCTGGGGAATCCAAACATCGTCCTGAGTTTGACCATAAAAATGAGGCTGTGATCTCACTATTATAGGGAACTTCCTATGGAGTAAAAGGTGGAGTCCATTTCATTTTTATGAGTTGGTTCCTATGTGATTTGTGTGAGTGGAGCAGTCATCCATGATCTGCAAGGCAATGGTATACGAAAATACGTGCATGCCTTATTATCCAAAACCTCTTTGGAAATGCTCAGAACAGTTTGGAACCAGGCACTATACAGAATAATTCACATTTATAGCCCAAATTTCCTTTTACTGGAGGAAATAATTAGAAAAATGTAACTGGAAATTGAGGGTTTAGAAAAACAGAACTAAATAATACCTACAATGTACTATGAAAGGGTTCCTTATGAATCAGATGTGGCCCTAGGTACTTAGACTTTTTTGTTTGTTTGTTTGTTTTGTTTTCATTTAAGGTGCAGAAAGAACAACCCTGTTAGGTTACATTATGCTATCTCCATTTTATGGATGAAGGGAAACCAGTTCGTGGAGATGAAATCGTTAGAGCAAGAGATAAGATGCGAGTCCCTGTCTAAGCAACTCTAAAAGATTGAATCATTGTAGGACACCAGGCATCTCCTAGGGACCTAAGATTTAGTTAAGCTCCAACTTGAGCATTATGTCTTCAAACGGGTAAATAACTCAGAGCATTAGCCATAAGACAGGGAAGTAACTAAAGAGGGAGATTTACACAACTAAAAGCAGAGGAATTTGGTAACAAATTTTGCCAACCATATGAAAGGAGTCAAGTTATATTCTGGCTTGCAGTCATTACAGACAGTACTGGAGTAAAGCTCAGATAAAACTGCATTTCCAAGAAGTGAATGAGTCCCGTTCTCTGGGCAGGCAAATCCAGTTGCCTTATATTTCCACCTGGGATGTTTTGGTTACTCTGTAACTCTTGGACCCAATCACACGAAATAAATTGGTAACATTGTGAGATTATGCCTGATTATGCATCTAACTCTCAGAAAGAATAAGGAGATGATGGCCAATTTGGTATGGTCAATTTGAACAGCAAAAGGTTTTATGGACTTCCAGGTCTATCATTATACAATTTTAGCTCCTCAAAATAGAAACATCTAAGATGCAGAATTGTCAAGGCAGGAAATCCTTATCAAATTCTAAATCTTCTAATAATGTCAAAAGTTAACAGAAGAAATAATTTGAGCACTAGAATTTCAGAATATATACAGTAAATACAAGATAACCATAATAATTTTAGTTAATTCTTACATCCAGCTCAAGGGATATTCAAAAGTCAAATGCTTTTTTTTTTAAAAAAAAAAAAAGGAAGAAAGGAAAGAAAAATGAATAGCATTCCCTTTTCATAGCTTCAGTCTTTGCAGGTGCTAGCCTGTCTGGGCCAAGATCACACAAAATGAAGTGAGGTGAGGTCAACTGCCCATAAAAAGTGAGACCTGAAAATAAAATGATAAAGCCCACGAAGGGACAGCCAAACTTCACTTTCACCAGCTCAGAAGATCGCAGCCCTGGCTGGACGTTAGAATGTGCCAGAAGACAATACAAATCCTATGTCTAGCTCACAACAAGGAACAATTACACTGTACCTCAGAATTTCGAGGGGGAAGACCCAGGCATTGATGTTTTTTAAGCTCTCCAGGTGATTCCAAAGGGAAGCTGAGATCGAAAACTACTGCTCTAGGGAAAAGGAGGGAAAGAGAAACCAATGTCACAACTTCCCTTGCAGCTGCTTCTAGGTTCCATGAAAGCCAGCTGAATTTGGCAGTGAGAATGAATAGCCTTTCCTGAAGACTCAATTCACACCAGAAGCACTCAATTTTATTTACCAGGTGCAAAGACCATCTCCTTGCCTTCAGGGAGCTTGTGTGCAGGTGCATGGTGTGATTCCTAATCATAAATAATTGTGCCTGTACGCAGTGTGGGCAGTCACTCTTGTCTATCCAAATAGCAAACAGCAAAGGGACTACAAGGAAGAGTCATTAATGGGTGTGATGATCAGCAGAAGAGAACTCCAAACTGCTTGCATGGAAGAGACAGCATCTGGGGAAAGATTCTTCCAGGGGAAGGAACTGTGTATGCAAAGGCCCAGAGAAACTGAAGCAAAAGACATGTTTTAGGAAGAGTCAGTCATTCTAGAGGCTGGGGCATGGATGATGTCGGGAGAGTTGGTCAGGTAGTTCAAAGAGATTCTTTTCTCTTTCAGGCACTCAAACAGTTCTGTGACTACCAGTATTTGCCTCTAGGGTTCCAGTTGTCCCAAGAATCACTGTCAGGATACCACAATTCTCATTAACATGCAGAGTTCCTTAAAAGGAAATGGTTAAAAGCCCACTTTAGCAGAGAGGTCCTGCTGCAAGAAACTTGATGAGGTCAACAGAGCTATCCCTCAGGCTTGTCTAGGTCTCTATTAAGCTTATAAAAAAGAGATTTCATAAAGGAGAAAGCTCATTTTTATTTTACAGATTTATGAAGACAGCCAGTCTGGTGAAAATGTCAATCAATTCCCATCTTTAAAAAATGAGCTGAAATGAGAGGTCAGTCAGCATCTAGAAGGTTGTAATCCATGTAGGAAAACTGAGCACGGAGGTTACAATAGAGAGAAAAATGGATGATGAAAGTGAAAACTTCAGTAATTAATTCTTCTTCAAAATCATCAAATTTCACAACTATAATTTCACAGTCTTCCCATTATGAAAAGATTTCGACAAGCCTGACAGTTATTTGCTCAAAGCCATATGATATTTCACAAGCAGAATATTTAAATATAAAATCCATCAGTATTTTGGGTAAGGATTGCATTGTAGGTTTTATAGTAAGTGCAGTAACCCAAGGGTATGTACATAAATCACACATCTAAAGGGCCCTGACGTTTTCATTTATTACTTGTTGAATGTTCTGGGTTGCTCAGATGCAAGAGACACTTGTATTCCTGCCTCTGATGACCTATATCCAATAAAACAGTGACAACTCATTAATCAGTCTCTAAAGTAACTGGATAACCTGCCACTAACTGGAATTTCCATTAAATCAGATGACACAGAGGTAGGACCAATATGCACACTCATTATCTAAATCATGGCTGAAATAGTTGGTTAAAAAGGAGTGCTGAGTCTTCCACTGTTTTTCTGTGAAATGGGCTCATGGTGACTGGAGAAATACTTCTCTACTGCCTGCAGGCACAGTGTCTTTGAAGATTCACGGGAAGAAGGTCTCTAAACATTGGTAGGATGTAATTCTTGCTGTTGGCTAAGTGGGTGAAATCTGAAGTTGGGATGCCTTGGTCCAATCACTGTTCTGGCACTTGTGGTCTCTGTGTGGCCGTAAGCCAGCTTTCCTCATCGGTGAGAGTAAATGCTTATCATACAGACGGTCTTGGACAGTAAAGGGGTTAATACACACCAAACATCTAACACAGTGCAAGGCAAAGGGCACAACGTAGTGCTTAATAAGTATCCACCATCACTGCTAATTAGTCAACTCCTCTCCACAGCTAGGTCACCTCCACAGTTCAAAGTATATCTTTTGCAGTGCTGGAAACTTGGCCTGGAATGTTAGGCTGTGTCTCATGAAATTGGAGAAGAAAACCTTAAGAATATGTATCATAAATATGTGTAATGGGTAAATGATATCTAAACAGAAAGAAGACCTTCATATCAATTCATCAAGTTTCCTAACTCAGAAACATCTAGACAAATGTTGCAGTCCTGCAACTAAGTTGTATAATAAATGTCTGTGTGTGTGTGTGTGTGTGTGTGTGTGTGTGTGTGTGTGTGTTTGAATATGTCGAATGAGAGGGATATAGCATTTGTTAGGGGAACATGAGAGGGGAAGGCAGTGTTAGGGCAGGATGTAAGGCAGGGAAAGAAAGATTCTGATAATTTGAAAAGAATAGTGCAGCAAGATGCTTATAACCTATAGCAAAGAATGATTTAAAAACTGCTAATAATGCTCTGTTCTTATTAAAGATACAGCTGAACAAACAGACAATAGTTAAAGCACACAAAAATGATTCAAAGGCTTTGGTCATAACTGTGTGTCAATTGAAAACCTATTACAATTGCCTCCTCTAAAGCTCACAGCCTCTACTGACAATTGGCTAGGGACACACCTTCCCAACCGTTTAGCTTTCTCCGTAAACCCAATATTCATTTTCACAGCAGAGTAATGATCTGGTGCATAAAGCCCGGATTGCGCGGGAGACACAGGCCAACGTTAAAAAGCCCATGGCTTTGGGTCTAATATCCACACTCCAGCACGAGTCTCACAGCTGCCTGGAGACCTCCCACTCTGGGGGCTACAAGTTTCTCTTGCCACGAGATAACTAGAAGCACTGGCATAGACCCTGGAAAAGGAGAATTCTTCAGACCAGACACTTGCTGGGTAGGCTTTGGTGAACATGCATGGCGCTTTTAAGGACAGGAGGATATCTCTCTGGGAGGTATTCTTTATCCCAGAGAAGGACTGTTTTCAGACACCTCTGAAGTCAGACGGTGTCCTTGTCTCACCTTGGCCCCTTCCTAAGTTACTTATGTCACCTCTCAGGGTCTTGGATTTCTCATTTGTACGACAGGGAAAATGATAATGACCTATCAAGATTGTTGTGAGAGTCACAAATAACACATAAGGTTTCAGGCACAATTATAGGTTTCATTAGTCAATGTTGTTGACTAAAAGGTAGGCTTCAATTCAGTCAGCGTACAGGCATTTTAACCTGAACCGGATCATGATGTAAGCATAATTTTAAAAACAAATCAAAATAATGGAATGTTAGGAATGATTAAATTGCATTTTCTGGTAAAATCACATTTGAATAGGAGGTTGGAGGGGTTAGGGAGGAACAAAAAAGTTAGAATAAGAAATCTATGATCCAATGAGCGCTGGAATCTTTAGACTGCTGGAGCAGGTTGAGAAAGTCATTATACATCTTTCTCAGGGAGAGACACAGAGAAAGGGGAAAACAGTAATTCAGGCGCATCCCTTTAGCTGTATTCTTTTTATTCCCACAAAAACAAACCAGTCATCAGAAGAACACCAAATTACATGCCTCTGAATAAAGACTAAACAGCAGGTCCTGATGCTGTGTTCATGGACTGGCTTCTACAAGACTTTGGGCAAGTCACTGACACACTCAGTTTAGTTCTGGGAAATAATTTGCTTTAATTGGGACCTCAAATCCTCTCCATTATTTTTATTGACAAAATCTCTAGTCCTAAATATATAGGGAGAAAAGTGCCTTTCAGAGTTACTATCAGAGATGAGAAACATTTTTAAATGTGGCTTTAAAGTTTATGAAAGCCAACATTTTAATTATACTTCCTTATACTCAGTTGTCTGGGAGAGGTGAAATGGAAAACTTAGAGAAACGGATGCTATTCACTTATACAGTCTGAACAATAATATCTTCTCTGGGAATTAGAACCTTCCTCCACCTACCACAGGCCCCTGGCCCTGAGTTTTGTGAAAACCAGATGGCAGAGCCGTGAATGCCACTGCCCACAGTTATAAGGAGTAAAGGTAAACTTGATTAGAACAGAGGTGGCGTTATTATTCTTGCTTGATGTGATTCAGTTAAATACCACACCTTGAATATTGCAGAGGAGATGGGAGAGAAAAGAGACTCTTCCACTTCGGATCTAACATCACGGGGGTATTTCGTTACACAGCTTTTACAAAGAACAAGCCTTTGTCTTTTAAAAAAGAGCAAGTGTTTCAAAATATGATGTTCTCTATGTTCTACTGGTAGGCAGGGAAACAAACTTGTCTATCTTTTTTTGGGTTGCCTTTCAGTATTATCCCACTTTTGATTGTCAGCATCTACCTCTCCGGATCTTCCTGCCATCTTCTAATTTGCTATAGGCTGTGACACACGTGTTAAAATTATGCCTAAAATAAGAGTGAGGGCCTGAGACTCTTTTCTGTGACTAAGGGTTATAAACTTTACTACAGAGATGGGGCAAATATATAAATAACATTTTTAAGTTATTTTCACATTCTTGGTTATATGTTGAACAAAGAAGTTTGCCCAATAAATGAACTCTAAACAGTGGATGGAAAGGGCTGGATTTCTCCCTACCTGCCCGATGGCTGACAGACAACAGGTGAGCAGTAAGCGCACAGACAGACACTCCATTGCAGCCTGCAGCAGACCTCAACCCACTGTCAAACCTGAGATCATCACCTCAGGATTTTGTTGGGCCATGGTGTCCTCACCAGTCTCCTATGCCACTATGCCACTCTCTAGCATCTCTGTCTCACCAGGATGAGGCCCTTCCCCTTTCTCTGAAGCACTGATTGCTCAGATACCCAGTGGGCCCCGCGGAAGGCCTTCTTGGATCCACCAAGTCCTGAGACGCAGAGCGAGCAGTCTGTTTACAGGTAGTGGTAGTGACAGGAAAACCACAGCGTCCCCTTGTTCAGTCTAACGGGGTGAGTTGAAAGATTCGGCTGTCAGATCAGCGTGAGGCCTCATTTTTCTTTCCTGCCGCGTAGGGTGCCCCTCGCTGCAGCCAACATTTGATTGTGATTTATTTGTCAGGGATGGCTGTACAATGGAAATGGAGAAATGGATTGCCAATTACCGCTAGTCTTCTCTCAGACTGCTCGGCAAACGAGCGCCTTTCTGCAGGTCTGACGGCTCCAGAGCACACTGGATGTAGCCTCAGAGGGAGAGAACCCATTCTTGAGTGTATTTCAAAGATGAAGAAAGGGTCAAAGGTGATTCCTTTTTTTTTTTTTTTTTTATTTACCACCCTTCAGGAGATTTGCTGATGTGTGTCTTGGATCCTTGGCAAGCACCATAGGCGGGAACGTTGCTCTGAAGTTTGCTTTTTTTTCTGTCAGTTTAAAATGCTTTGTACTTCTGATGGAAGTCTTAACGGTGCAAATGAAAGGTGTGAAAGAGTTCCTTCCATCCTTCACACTGAAAAAACCTGAAGGGACGCATACCTCTGGCTCCCACTGAGATGTTCAGAACACGCTAATCACGGGCAAATGGAAAATGCACCGAGGCATCCCATCTTTCTTCCTCTGACTTCCAAAAGACAATACAAAACTTCACATTGATAGCTATCGCAAAATAACTTGTGTTACTTATCCCCTCCTAGAAGATAGGACCTTTTTAAAATTTTAACAATGCCCCAAAGGAATAGATTCATAAATGAGAAACATGTCTCTAGCTGTCTTTAGCTTGTCAAGCCCAGTACGTCCCATAATCAGACTTGCTTCCAAATGTGAGTGAGATGGACACAATTCCATTTGGTACTTGTAGAAAGTCATTGACAAACTGACATTGGTAGGTTGAATTCCGAGAGACGCCGTTGCACATCTGAAACACCTGAGGTACCACTGTCAAAGGGCTTCACTATTAATTTCTTCTCATGTTATACGACTTGCTCATTTGTGGGGTGGGAATGGGTGGAACAGGTCTGGTTTTAGTCAGTGGAAGAAAACTCATTGTCGCTATTTTGTAAGAAATAGATGAAACAATGAACACAATTATTCCATAGAAAGCAGGTTAAAAAAGAAAGTCGTCAAGTCCTAAAATCTGCCTGGAGGCCATATTAAAACCGTTTGACATGTAGAAACACACACACTACATTCTCTCACACTCACACACAAAACACGCACACAAAATACGTAACACTTTTTTTATTGTATGTAATACGTGTGTACATATAAACATTTAAAACTATAATATAGATCTCTATAAATAAAAGCTAATAAAAATTAATAATTATTGAGTCCAAAGAAATTTATAAAAATAGGTATTTTTGGGAAATAAATGGGCAGTGATTAATTATGTTTCTTTAAAGTTATGTCTATTCCTAAAACCTTTTTTAAGTATTTTATGTTTTTCTTCAAACCAGTATACATAGGTATGAGCATGATTTATAATTTTTTATAATACATATAAAATTTATCATTTAGTGGTTTAGGTATATACTTCACTGTATGTATGTGTACACACACAGACAAGCAAATATACTAGATATAACATACAGTGTATATAATGTATATGTATGCTTGAAAAGACATACATGTATATATGTGTGATATCTACGTGTACATGTATGTGTGTTTATATACGCACATATCCATAAATAAATGGCTTAATATCTGTTGTATGTGTGTGTTTATTTTATTATATTTTTATATGTTTATTTATTTTTTCAGATGGAGTCTCACTATGTCACCCAGGCTGGAGTGCAGTGGTGCAATCTTTGTTCTCACCGAAACTTCTGCCTCCCAGGTTCAAGCGATTCTCCTGCCTCAGCCTCCTGAGTAGCTGAGACTATAGGCATATGCCACCATAACCAGCGAATTTTTATATTTTTAGTAGAGACGGGTTTTCACCATGTTGGCCAGGCTGGTCTCAAACTCCTGATCTCAGGTGATCCGCCCTCCTCGGCCTCCCAAAGTGCTGGGTTTACAGGTGTGAGCCACTATGTCCAGCCTCTGTTCATGTTTAAAATGTTACTAGATCACTAGAAGAAACCGGTGTTAATTTTAAAGAATAATCTTGAGGCCGGGCACGGTGGCTCACACCTGTAATCCCAGCACTTTGGGAGGCCGAGGCGGGCAGATCACAAGGTCAGGAGATCGAGACCATCCTAGCGAACACAGTGAAACCCCATCTCTACTGAAAATACAAAAAAAATTAGCTGGGCATGGTGGCGGGCGCCTGTAGTCCCAGCTTCTAGGGAGGCTGAGGCAGGAGAATGGCGTTAACTCGGGAGGCGGTGGAGCTTGCAGTGAGTTGGAAAACATGAAAATAAAAAGACTGAAAATTTGGTTATATTTATAGGCTTATATATGAAGTGGATATTTTTTTTTGGAAAATGTATGAGAAGCTCAACAGTGGCTGCCTCTTAAGAGGGAGACTGACATTTTTAATTGGGAAGATATTTTTACCATTTGATCACGTTTTACACTGCTTTACTGTTTTTTAGCATGTGCATATCTTACTTTAATGATTAAAAGCACTCCATTTAAAAAATGTCCCTCAAGCTCCGATTATCCTTGTTAATGTCAGTGCTACATACGTGTTCAGATGTTCTAGTCACACGTTGTTGTTGTTGTTGTTGTTGTTGCTGTTATTAATAGGAGCCCTCTCAAGGATGGCTGGTGATCATGAACTCTCTGATCAATTCTTAGCCAAGGCTAAGCGAGGGATGGGTGTGATTCATTTCAATGCCATGAGTATTTATTCAGCATGTCCCATGGAACAGGTGCCATATTAGATGGTGAGGGGACAGGGATGCCACATGGTCCACAGTTTTCTGGGGACTAGACACTAATGAGCTGCCATTTTGGGGATGGGAATAAAAAAATCAATCAGTACCTCAAGGAGTTTATTTTTTATTGATAAGTCCTGATATATAAATGACCTCAATGATCATTACACAGTTCGATTATCTGCTCTGAGTCATTCAAAGTCTTAGGGATGGTCCCCTAAGAGAAAAGATGACCATTTGCAGAACTGTTAGCCTAGGAAGACCGTAAGGATAATCAATGCAAACATAAAAATCCTGGCTCTTTATGGTAAGATAAAACACTTATTTGGTTGTATGTCCTATAAGAAAAGAAGATAAACATATCCCTAGAATTAAAAATAAGAACTCTAACTTACATGTTGTTCAGATTCAAAACTGTTTGTTCCCATTTCATTATTTGAAATTTATAAGTCATATTCTCACAAGATAATACTGTGCATTATAATTTTGTGGTCAGGACAAGCCCAAAAGTGATTTAATTTATAATGAAGACAGACTATAGTGCTTCTTTTTTTTACAGGAACATGTATGCATTCATTGAATAAGATTTTACTGACTCTCTACCATTTGTCAAACACTGTGCTGGGAGCAGGGGACACAAGGGTGAGGAAAACCAGAAACTGACATTGATAAGATAATCACCCCAATAAATATCAAGCTTTGATTGTAATGAGGGCTATGAAGGAGAGCCATGTAACACCATGAAAACTAGTAATAAGGAGGTTTGATCTGCTTCGGGAGGCCAGGGAAAGCATCCCTCCAGGGGCCTTGCTTGTTAACTACCATTTACCGGCTGAAGATGGGCAGTAAGAGTTCTGCAGGCTGAGAATGCCAACAGCAGAGAAAATCCCTGGTAGAACAGACTGAAAGAGAGTTAGGCACAAGATAAGACCACTCTAGGGCTCGAAAGTCATGCTGGTAGTCTTCATCCTAAGAAAAATGTGCTCAGAATTTTGGATTGGGCTTCTAGAATCTCATCTCCACTCCTAGGGAACTCTCCTGCCTTCTACCTTCCAAGCAAAAGGAATGCAAATTCCATAACTCAACATTACTAATGGTGAATTCCATAGCCTGTAACATTGTATTCCAAGAAAAGGGGAGGCAGAGATGGGATGCGGATTAGAAGAGTGTGGGTTCCAGGGTGGAGAACTGAAGGAAAAATGTCATGGCTTCTTACAAAGATAAATACTTGGGCTTTACACAGGCCTGAACCAGTCTCTATTCACCTCTTCGGTATCTTCTAATAGCATGAGAAACAGGGCCACTATCTCTTACCATGAGTCACTCCCCGGTTAGATTTCTTTCCTGCTTCACCCCGCTGCAGAACACAAAACAGCTTCATTGATTTTATCCCATGTTTCCAGTGTCCTAAGCAAGCACAGCATTTCCTGGGGTTTCCTAAGGATGGCTACTGCTAGAGACAAGATAAGATAATACACTGGGATAGAAAAGGTCAAGGTCAGTTTGTCCAGCATGGCAGTTCGATTGGACACTGGACCTCACTCCTGGAAAGAAAGCTGGGTGGAGACTGTGGCAGGCCTAGGGTAGGAAGCGAGGCGGGGGCTGGAGAAGCGGCCATGGCAGCCCTGGGACTGGAGAGCCTGGTAGGAAAATAAGGGAACCCCATCTTCCCACTTACCTAGTTGCTTTTAGCAGCTCTAACACTGTGGCCCCTTTGAGATGGGCACTGCCTCACTTGAGATAGAACATGTGAAGTGGAAGGAGTTGGTAGTGTGAAGAGGAGGCAAAGAACACGAAGTGGAAACAGCAGGAAAGCAAAGGGCACAGAGGAATCTGCAGGCCCCAGCTCCTCTGCTAGCCAGGCTCTGCCTGCCCGGGAACGGTTGCCCTGCCATAGCTTGCAGCCAGCTTGCTTTAGCTTCTTGGCATTTCTGTCTCTTGTTGCTCATCTCCTTCACCACCTTCCCATGCTCACCACAATTCCTATTTCTCACCCCTTCCTACAGCTGGACAGGTAGTTGGGAGTGAGGCCTGCTGGGAGTGAGGCCTGATAAGAACTGCACTGGGATACTTCCTACACAACACACATACACACACACACACACTCCACTCTTAGGTCCCAGTACTGCCACTGCCTTTAACATGTGCAGAAATATCTTTAAAAAACCTTTCAAGTCAAGTATTTTTACATTTCCTGGATCCCTTGATGCATATCACTGTTTTATCCTGGCCATGAGGCACATTTTCATTGTTTTATGAAGGATGGAAAAAGCTGATGAGACCTCCTTTCCTTCTATAAACAACATGGGAAAACAGCAACTGTGCACTTCTATCTTTTTCACTAAGCATGAGAAGATAAAATATTTGCAAAGTTGAAAAAAAAATTGAAAGGCCATAATTTAGGATGCTAACCTTTCCCTACAGCAGTGCTGGCAGATCTTTCCGGCTTGCTAAGGGATTCAGAATTTGCGGAAGCTTGGAGCCCCTGAGCTGCTGGTGATCACTTTCACAGGTTCCTGTAATTATATGCAAGGGCTGGCATTTGCAAGGTTGGTCGAATGCCTGGCTTTTCAAACTGGGGTGTTGGCAGTGCTCCAGAGGCATCATAAACCATGGGATGTGTGCCTTCCTGAGGGTTCATGTACAAGATTCATTGGGGGAGGGCCATAAAATTACTTAATTAGTGAGTAATGTTAAGCATTTTGTTTAAGAAGGAGGTTGCAAAATGCCTATGCTTTAGAATATAATGTTTTATTTCAACAACAACAAAAATCCTCCCTTGCACAGGCTATCTATGCCTTGGTACCCTGAGGATACGGATGCATCACATTTAACTATAAAGGAGCTTTCATGATAAAGAGAAAGAATGATATGACGTATAGAAGGATGGATGTGCCGGTATTTTCTATATTAACTCAGTCTTCAGAAGTCACTGATGATGAACTCAATGGCTGAAGGTGGGTTAGTTCATATAAACAGGATTTGGCTAGAAGAAGCAGCTTGGGTGGAAGAAGACAGACAGGAGAGTATGGGGACCTAGAGAAAGTATGGCCATCACGACATTTATTGACAGAAATCTTTGAGACTCTACTCAGTTCTAGAAGAGCTTCAATTCAAATCCTTTCTTTTCTTTTAAAAGCAGAAGGTATATATTAATGCTGTTCCCATCTAACATATGAGGAAGCTTGGAACTACAGTTAAAAGAAGAGGTCAGCAAGGGGACCATCCTGGGTTTCACGTTTATCCGATTCCCAGACCTCTCCCCTTGCTATTTCACCCTATTGGCCGGACAGGGCATTGGTCTTGGCTCTGACATGAACTAGTTGGATGTCACTAGGCAAGTCACTCAGCAACTCTGGGTCACATTTTTCCCAGCCAAGAAAATAAGGATCTAGGACAAGTAGGATTTCCAAAATGCCTTTCAGCTCCAAGAGCCTATGATCTTAGAAATGAAAAACTGTGCAAGCTTTCTGGGTATTTTGGGCAACAAAACGCAAGCATCAGACTTTTTCCCTCTGTAACCTAAGTGGCAGGGTAACTGTTATCTACTGCCCTGGGTGCCCTGGGTTGGAAGGAAGCATTTAAAATCTATGTACAGAGAAACATGATTTAGTTTTATCCGTAAGAATCCGCTGTCTTACAACACATAACTTGACATTTCAGAGCACAGATAACTATAGTTACTCTCTCTCTCTCTCATGGAAAGCTTGTATTTATTTACAGTCCAAACAAAATGTTTCCTTTTTATTCTTAGGACTTAGTTAAATTTTAGGGAGCTTGGAAGTGCTTAAGCAAGTTGACTATTTTTTAAACAATTGGCTACAGTGGTTATGTAGAAAGCGTGGTGTGATAATGTTACAAACAGGCTTCATTTCCAGACAGCTGAACTCACAGGCTATACCACAGGACCCAGAGGTGACTGAGATGAGACACCTGGATTTCATAAAAGCAGCAAATTCAAGCAAACAGAAAGCAAGGTGGCTCTCATCATAAGGGACCACTGGCTGGTATCATTCAGAACAAAAGTAAAGCCTTCTTCAAATAGTGAAGTATTTGTTCAATAGTGTAGACAGAGTCCTAGAATCTAAGTGATAGCAGTGAACAAAATAATCAAAGTCCCTGCCCTAAAAGAACTCAGGATCTAGTAGCAGGGCAATAATGACAGCAGTAGTTACAAGAATAATATTACTATTAAAAATAATAGTAATAATAATTGTTAAATGTTTATATTTATACATCTGACACTACGATAAGCATTTTAATGCATTGTTCAATTTAATCTTTGCAACAACCCCATGATATAGGCATTATTACCTATATTATCCTCATTATTAACCTCATTTTACAATTATTAACCTCATATTACAAAACCTCAATAATTATACCATTATTAACCTCATTTTAGAATTGAGGTTATTAAGGCCTAGGAAGATAAAGCAATTTGCATGAGGCTACACAGCTAGTAAGAGACTCAGAATTTGAACCTAGATCTATGGGAACCTGAAATCCATGCCCAAAGCCACTTTGATACATGCTTTCCTTCCGCGACGTTCTCTGGTACTCTAAGAGAACTCTGAGGTGATGTGTGCAGACTGACTATACACAGAGATACAGACCATGTTTCAAGAAACCTACATCACTGCATAGGCCAGCAGGACACCAGAGCCATCAAGCAAAAGTAGCGTTGGAGAGGCCTGAGAGGAACTGGGGGAGCAAAGAATGGAAACAGCAAGGAAGACTAAAAATTAACTACAGAACACCACTGTTTTACATTTACATTGTGTATATTTAGCTATGTAATTATGCTTTAATTAACTGCATCTAAACATCGTTCATAACAGCCAAAAAGTAGAAAGAGTCCAAATATCCTGAATGAATAGACAAAATGTGGAACGTCGATACAAAGGAACACTAAATAAAAAGAAATTAATTATGGATGCATGCTACGACATGGATGTCCTTTGAAAATATTATGCTACATGAAAGAAGTTAGTCACAAAAGATCACATAGTTTATGATTCTATTTACATGAAATACCCAAAATAGGCAAATCTATAGAGACCAAGTGTAGATTAGCAGTCGCTTAAGGCTGAGGGAGAGGGGACAGAGTGACAGCTAATGTGGGATTTCTTTTGGGCATGATGAACATAGATTATGATGATGGTTGTGTACCTCTGTGAATTATATTTCAATAAAACCGCTTTAAAAATTAACCATATATAAAAGATTAGGCTCTATTTTTATTAGCTGACTCTCCTGTTACCCTCTTAAAATCTAAATGAAATCATTCCTTAAAGTACATAAAAAAATGGGAACCGGGGTGTCATAGACTCAGTAATTATTGAATCCAGAGTATGGTTTCTAGAGTGGACAGAACAGGCCAGTAGCCTCCTTATATTGGGGAGCTATTTACGCATGTTTTAGCCGTGAAACAGATATTTATTAAGATTTACTCTGCATCCTGCTCTGAGCTAGGTGCTGGAATATAACAGTGACAGAACTTAGAGCCCAGTTTCATAAGCTAAGTCACAATTATCAGAATGGAAATCTCAAGTAAAGGGAAAGAGCATTTTACCAAAAATGCAATTGCTTAAGAAGATCTAGGAATGTTTTGGTAAAACTGGATTCATTTAGAACTGAAGTCAGGTCAATAAAGTACAAAGTGAGGTAATTTCATGTCGATTTTGTTAATTTCAGTTCCATTTGCAGTCACTTGTAGGAAACTCTCCCTGTTGTTCGTGGCTGAAATGGGAAACAGGTATGAACTATTATCTTCAGCTCTAAAGATTCTAAGGAGACTTCCTTTGACTATCCAGGAGATTTAGATTCATACTCATATTATCATTTTCTTTCTCTTTCTCTGTAATATTTCCACTCAACTCTGATCAGACTCTGCTCTAAACTCACATTTCCCCAGAGTTCCTAGGTACACAGGATGTTAATCCATATCTGTTCAGGACTCCTGGTATGTTTATGGATGACTGTGGCCTCAGAGCCTTAGGGTGTTGCAGAAACAAATTGCAATTGATCCCTCCAAGGATTTCTATGGAAATGGGCCAGAATTAGAACGTAATAAATGATGCAATTATGTATTCATTCTCAATGTATTGATTTTAGTTTCCACTGATGTATCTGAAAATTTTGCAAGGAGTTTTGGTTCCAAAAAATGTAAACAATTGAGGTAAGGTCTAAATATCTAAATATAGTGTCTGACAACTAGTGATAGATCACTGTCCTTATGCCTTAAAAATTTCATACTTTCAAATTTGTAAGCACTCGGTATTATACAGACATTTTAATAAAGTATATGCTATCAAAATTACCAAATATTCTTGCAAGGCAAGCACCCATTATGGGTAGCTGACACTGCCCCTAAACTAAATTATCTGCGAGCGATCTGTGTGATTTAATTTTTCTTTTCTCCTTGGGTGGTAAATATCTAGAAGTCCATCAAAATGTGATATTCCCTTCTTTCCATGTAATAGAATTGCAGTCAGATGTGTAGATCCCAAGATGGACTAAATTTTCCAACATCCTTTGTAGATGCTGCTCACAAGACCAATTTTTCTTAAACGCAAGGTGAGTGGAAGTGATGAATGCTACTTTGGGTAGATGGACCATTAGATAGAAGGTATGCTTGCCATATACAAATCTTTTGCCAGCACCAGGGCGGGTAAGTAAATGACAGCAATACCTTCGGGAAGGCATTGACACCATGGTAGATTCCTGTCTCCTTGAATGACAGAGCAGAACAAATCCTCCACAAGCAGATTGTTTCCTGTTAGCAGAGTGGTAAATAAACATTTATATTCAATAAGCCAGTCTATTTCGGAGTCTTTTTGTTACAACAGTTTAACCTTACCCTAACTAATACAGTCTTGTTCACATACGTTTCACAATACATTTTTAAAATAGTATCATTGACCAAAAAGGATTTGACATGAAAGTCATTGTCCTAAGGAGCTAAACATACTTGACTTCTCTAAGAACTGTCAAATTAGTTTTGAAGTCCTTTTTGAAGACAGCTATGTTTATTTACGCTCACCCTTTAGATACAAGTATGTATAAGGAGCAAGAAAAAGGAATGTCATTCAAGACTAGATGTGAAAAACAAGTAAGGACATAGAAATTATTTCAGTGATCAAAGTAAAAGTGTGGCCGGTTCTTCAACACTCCAAAACAGTTCTTTAGAAAGAGCTTCTTAACAGTGCTCCTATTGTTCAAGGTACCTGATAGATATTCCCAGAGTTACCGCTCAATGGATTGGCTCTGCAATTTCGTAGCACAGTTTTTCTATTTCCTTAAAAGGCTTAATGTTTTAATGTTTTGTCTATTCAGAAAATCATTTTTAAAAAACTATAGCATAACAATAAGTGATACATCTGAGGAAAGGGTGGGTGGGAATTCACTGATGCCTTCCAGGCTTCAATCACATTTTTACCTTGAAACAACTACAAGGGAGTGGACATCCAAACCCCAGAAACAGTCAGACCGTTGTGATCTTTATTACTTTTTGAATCACTTAATTCTTCTTAATTTTTGCTTTCTTTTGTAATTATTTATTTTTATGTAATTAGAGGGACCACATACAAGTTTCTTCCATGCACATATTGCACAGTGAAACACTTAATCTTTTCATTAAGTTCCCAAATTGTTCATCTGGAACAGAACATCAGGAAGACTGACACTGGTTTCTCACTGCAGCTGCATTCCAGAAAAACTAAGTTTCCAGGATTTTCATCTCTTTTGTCAGGTCCCCTAGGGGAATCCTGACTATGGGTTTCACTGTCATTTTTATGTACACTGACCTAGCATATTTTGTACTTGGTCACTTGAGATTATTTTCCAGAGTGAAGTTAGTCCTTTGGGTTCTTAGTTTGATGTCATTTTAATATTAAAGACCTGGGTAGGGTATGGAAAGCATGAGAGGAGTCTGTACCATATTTTCTGGGATGTATGTATCAGTGTTAATGTGCATGAGAATGTTAGCTAAACTTGCCTATCCAAATGATAAGCACTCAGGGTTAGAAACCACTGAATAGCCAGAATTTTGCTGTCAAGTTGTCTCTCCACTGTCTCATAAGTGTTAGCTCATAAAGTGATATTCAAATGGGCTATGATGGAGACGGGCTTGGCCCCGGCACTGCATTTTCCCAAGGGAAGTAAGTTACACTGATTCTAACGTTACTTTGCTTTGCCAAGAATGATAACATTTCTTACAGTGGGAGTACTTTGACAAGACAAAAAACTTAGGCTGCCAGAGCAGAGATTTTATGACAGTGAAAAGAGTCATCATTAGACCATCTGAGAGGAAGTTTTTAAAGCAAATGGAAATATCAAAGGGAAGAGAAAAAAGCCAAAGGAAGGAGGAGAACCCTTTGGGGAATAATAGGAAGGGGTGCATATTTTTGTCAGTTTTGCTCTGGTTCCCAATGCATTACATAAGAGAACTCTTCCTTCCTCTGTAAATATGCATAGCAATGATTGTCACACCTTCTCAAATCTGTCATCATTTAAAGCTGATGAAGAGCATGCCCTTGGCATTGCCATTGGAGAATGTCCTAATTTTTTGGCAAGTCATGTCTGTGAATATAGACAGATGTACTGATAAAAATATTTGCCAAGTAGATATAAGGTTAACAAAATATTGCGCTGGGCTCCTTTTTACCAGTTAGAAGCAGAGCAAACTTGAATGCAAATGAGGGATTCAATTAGAAAGTTGCAGCCTGCCAGCATTTGGAGGATAGCAGAGAGAGATCAGGTGATCTGATAGAAACAGGCACTCCACGTTGATAACAAAACTATTTTGGATAAACACGAGAGCTGCTTCAGCTAAGCTATGCTGCACTTCAATTTTTCCTCAGATTTACAGCCAGTAACTCAATGTCTGAAATTCCTTCCTCTCTACACATGCCACGTCGTACCTGGAAAGCAAACTTCAAAGTTTTTCTTGTTCTCCAGGGAAAGTATTTTCCAAATTTTTAAGTACTCACAGAATACTTCTCAGCCAGGACTTGATTTCTGTTAACTATATTGACTCTCATAAAATTGACTAAAATCATTTTTGCCATTCACTTCTCAGTAAAAATTCCATTGCTATGTATCATGTCTAGCCTCTTTTGTTAAACTTACTAGCATTGGAGTGTCCAAATCGGGCTCAAAGGGCAGAAAGCACGCATGAGATCTGAAATGTCCATCAGGGAGGTTCCGATCTGTTCAGAGACTGCGTTAGAGGCCAATTCAAAATTTTAACAGGAATCTAGGGATTTCAAGCCCTGAAAGCCTCATCTGGATCTATTTTTCCAAAAGTAGCACAGGGCTTTCTTGGGTATTTGACCAAACGAGGCTTTTCATCCTGAGTATAAGCAGGTGGTCTGGGGTGCCCTGTGGAACCATCCTGGAAATATCACGTTGGAGCAGTAACAGTGCTCCCTGAATGTCAGAGTGGAAAAGTCTGGTTCCTCTTCCAGGGGAACTTCAAAGGAGGCAGCGCCTGCTCTCATCCTGTCTCCTCCTTAAATCAGGTTAATCACATTGAGGATATTCCTCAGGCTGTGCCTTGCAAAAAGGCTCAGATGGTTTTGCTGCAATTGGCGGTTTGTGGCTATAGGGCTGCGGAGCGGGAGAAGGCTAGGAGAGCTTCTGCCAGGGTCCTGAGCACCCCCAAAGTACTGGCTCCTGGCCAGGTCCCCCAGACACACTGTGAGTGTGATGCTGAGGTCTGAGTTTGCAGGAAATGGGTATGCCCACTCTTGAAATTATCCTGTTATAAAATCATCTCAGTGATTAAATAACCAAATCCATTTCAAAGGTAGCTCTGCCACCCTCAAAATTTTCTTATAGCAGAACTAGGATTATAGTGTATTTATGGGGCATAAATTTAAAAGTGAAGGTAACTCCAAAGCAAACAGGTGTGTGAGCAATTGCAGCTACTGGAGGGTCTGGGTCTGGTGTACATTGGAAGAAGTCAGAACAGGGCCTCCTGGATGGTCAGCTGACCTGTATGTTCCTGAGTGACCATTGTTCCATGGGCTGTAATAAACCACAAAGGGGTTCAGCTGTAATAAACCACAAAGGGGTTCTATTTTAACTGAAGTAAAATGCTGTATTTAGTTTGGCTCTCTAACTGAATAAGTTCTTGAGTTTCCATTTTACCTTGACAGGGTAGACACTGCCATACCTACAAATAGCATTTCCAGTTTGAGAATGCCTTTTAAAAACGTATTGGTTTTTCCTAGAATAGAGATGTTTGTCCATTAAGAAAATACCAACTGGGTAGCTTTCTTTACCTGTTATTTTGCCAATCAAGAATTCTGTTTTCCACATCTTCAGTTAGGCAACAATTTGGGTTACAATCATTACTGCTGCCATGAACCAAAGATTTGCTGAGCTTCTCCTATAGACACAGTGCTTTGCTAGGCAATGGGTGTGCAAAGAATACGCTGAAGTGAATTCCTGCTCTTTAAGTTCCAAACCGGCTGTAAGCCCAGAATATATAAACAGAAATCCATGGAGCAATATGAGGAAGCAATTGATAATCATCCTGACACGAAGGCTAAAAAATTTCAGAAAGTATAATGACCACCAAGCGTTGGCATACTCAAGGAAGACTTCCTGCAGATCAAGTTTCAGCCTGTTAAACAAATTTACATGAGAAAAACAACCCCATTAAAACGTGGGCAAAGGACATGAACAGACCCTTCTCAAAAGAAGACATACATGTGGCCAACAAGCTGATGTAAAAAAGCTCAATGCGTTTATCATTAGACAAATGAAAATCAAAACCACAGCGAGACACCATCTCATATCAGTCAGAATGGCTATTCTTTTAAAAAGTCAAAAAATAACAGCAAGGTTGCCAAGAAAAGGCAACACTTATACACCGTTGGTGGGAGTGTGAATTATTAGTTCAATACTATGGAAAGCAGTATGGCGATTCCTTAAAGAGCTGAAAGCAGAACTATCATTTGACCCAGCAATTCTATTTACTGGGTATATATCCAGAGTAATATAAATCATTCTTTTTAAGATGGAGTTTAATTCTTCTCTCCCAGGCTGGAGGGCAATGGTATGATCTTGGCTCACTGCAACCTCTGCCCCCCAGGTTCAAGCAATCCTCCTGCCTTGACCTCCTGAGTAGCTGGGATTATAGGCACCCACTACTGTGGCTAATTTTTGTCAGAATATAAAACGTTCTACTACACAGACACATGCATGTGACTATTCATTGCAGTACTATTCACAAAAGCAAAGACATGGAATCAACGTAAATGTCCATCAGTGACAGAGTGGATAAAGGAAATATGGTACATATACACCATGGAATACCATAAAAAATGCCATAAAAAAAGAATGAGATCATGTCTTTTGCAGGAATATGGATGGAGCTGAAAGCTATTATCCTTAGCAAACTAACATAGGAATAGAAAACCAAATACCGTATGTTCTCACCTATAAGTGGAAGCTACATAATGAGAAGTCATGAAGACAAAGAAGGGAACAACAGATTCTGGGGTGTACTTGAGGGTGGAGGGTGAGAGAAAGGAGGGGAGCAGAAAAAGGTAATGGGCACTGGGCTTAATACCTGGGTGATTAAATAATCTCTACAACAAACCCTTGTGTCATAGGTTTACCTATGTAACAAACCTTCACATGTACCCCTGAACCTAAAATAAAACTTTTAAAAAATGTTTCAGTCTGCTTAAATGTGCTTGGCATGTTTCTGTTTGGGGCGTGAGATAAACAACACTGGTGGTGACGGTATGTGTGAATTTGGTGTGTGTGCACTGGGGAAGAGGTGTTAAGGAGTAAGTTTCAGGAAGGGACCCAAGACTGGACCTCATTGTGCAATGGCAAGTTCTTATATTTATCACATCATGTACATGTGGGTCACAGAAGATATAACCATGATGGATGGGCACCAAGAAATTTTTCAAACTATATTCTGAAGAAAACACTAGTCCAGAGAAAGGTTGAGGATATAATAGTTTCTATCATCAAGTAACTTTAAGAACTGCTGCAAATTAAATCCTCCTTTTAAAGATGCAAAGGCAAAGGTATATATAAATTTCTTAGCACATCAATTAACATCCTTAGCACACCAATTTCCCTCCCTCTCACACATTTTGAAAGCACTAGTTTATGGAGATATAGAAAGTGCCCATTGTTCAGGCTAGGAAGAGTGAATATCAATCTGCAAGCCATAGAATATGATCAAAGGCTCCTGGGAATATGGGAAACATGCACCAAGTGATATTTTAGAAAAAAAAAATCTAGTGAGATTTGGAATACGGAACAAGAAAGAAAAAGAGTGTAACCAGAAAATGATTCTAAAAACCTTATCTATCTCCATTCTAGTGTGACTTAAATGTTGGGAGTTGTGTTTGCTTTGTAAAATTTTTCTTTTCAGCTACAGACCACTTTCTTTAAATAAAATATTATCTCAAACCCTAAAAAAAAGAGATGAAATAAAACTTACCTGGTTAATGGAGGAGGAGGAGGAGGGCTCCAAATAAGATAAAGAAAACTAGTCTGTAATATACAGATCCTGGGAAAGAAGCAAGGACTAAGAAAGCTTTAACTTCACCAGGGACATATGAAATAATTTTCAAGTTGCATAATGCTGAATGGTCTATAAACTATAAATGATACAGTTTGGCTCTGTGTCCCCACCCAAATCTCCTCTTGCAGCTCCCATAATTCCCGCATATTGTGGGAGGGACTAAGTGGGAGATGATCGAATCATGTGGGTGGGTCTTTCCCGTGCTACTGTGGTGATAGTGAATGTGTTTCATGAGATCTGATGGTTTTGAAAACGGGAGTTTCTCTGCACAAGCTCTCTTTTTGCTTGTTGCCATCCATGTAAGACATGACTTGCTCTTCCTTGCCTTCTGCCATGATTGTGAGGTCTCCCCAGGGTTGTGGAACTGTGAGTCCAATTAAACTCTTTCTTTTGTGAATTGCCCAGTCTCAGGTATTTCTTTATCAGCAGCACGACAGTGGACTAATGCAGGACATACGAAGTCATTTTCAAGTTGCGTAATGCTGAATGGTCTATAAACCACAGACATGTAGTCATTTAAAGTTACTGAAACAGGATGTTATGAAGCTAAAAGGAAAGCTAGGTTTCAACCCCAGTGGGACTAACCAAAACCAATATGGCACGTGACCTTTATGTATATCAGTCTCACTTTTAAATTTACCAAAAAAAAGAGGGGAAAGAGTCAAGTAGCCAGGACTTGAGAAGCGTTTTCTTTGACCTAGCATTGTGAAAATGGCTAAACTTGCGTGGTGATAGCCCTCCAAGCCAGCTAATGTGACTCACTCTATGAATGCCATGCCCAGCAATCTTTGCTATTTCCCTTCCATTTGCCACAATGGTGTACTGAACCAGTTATTATATTTTGAACCACATTACTCTCTCTAGAGTGAAATCCCTATTCTTCACAGATTAAAATGGAACATGATCCACTCTAGATTTTAGTTAGTTCTTACTGTTCACTCTGGAGACTCTTTTTTTTGATATTTAAAAAGCTCATTTTATTAATAATGAAGAAAACACAAATTTAAACCACAATGGGATACAATTTCACACTCAATAAATTGGCAACAATTTTAGAGACTGGCAGTATCAGACACTGGGGAGGACAGGGAACATGGTGATCTTCTAACGGAGTGGGTAGAGTGGGTAGGAGTATAAATTGATTCAATCACTTTAGAAAACAGTTTGGTGTTTCACAATACAGTTAACCATATCCATATAATATGACCTAGCAATTCTTTTGTGTATGTGTTTAAATTATTACATTGTGTGTTGAACAAATTTTAAGTGAATGATGAATTGTTAATGAAGTATAGGTAGATAAATATATCATAGATCTCATGAGACACTTGACTGTTTTTAAGTTATGGCTACTGTATTGGAAAATGTGTTTTCTTCTGCTTTTTTTTTGTATTATAGTGATTAAATAAAATGCTTCTTTAAACTTTTTTAAAATTTTATTTTTATTTCAATATTTTTTGGGGGTACATGTGGTTTTTGGTTACATGCATAAATTCTTTAGTGGTAATGTCTGAGATATTGGTATACCCGTCACCTAAGCAGTGTACACTGCACCCAATAGACAGTTTTACATCCCTCACACCCCTCCAATCCTTCACCCTCAAGTCCCCAAAGTCCATGACATCATTCTTATGCCTTTGCATCCTCATAGCTTAGTTCTAACATATAAGTGACAACATGCAATACTTGGCTTCCCATTCCTAAGTTACTTCACTTAGAATAATGGCCTCCAGCTCCATCCAAATTGCTGCAAAAGACATTATTTCATTCCTTTTCATGGCTGAGTAGTATTCCATGGGGTATATCCATACCACATTTTCTTCATCTACTCATTACTTGATGGGTATTTAGGTTGGTTCCACATCTTTGCAATTGTGAATTGTGCTGCTATAAACATGCATGTGAAAGTGTCTTTTTCATATAATGACTTTTGTCCCTCTGGGTAAATACCCAGTAGTGGGATTGCTGGATTGAATGGTAGTTCTATTTTGAGCTCTTTAAGAAATCTCCATACTGTGCTCCAAAATGGTTGTACTAATTTACATTCCCATCAGCAGTGTAAATGTGTTCCCTTTTAACCACATCCACCCCAACATCTATTGTTTTTTGACTTTTTAATTATGGCCATTCTTGCAGGAGTAAGGTGGTATCTCATTGTGGTTTTAACTTGCATTTCCCTGATAATTAGTGATGTTGAGCATTTTTTCATATGTTTGTTGGCTATTTGTATATCTTCTTTTGAGAATTGTCTATTTATGTCCTTTGCCCAGTTTCTGATGGGATTTTTTTTTTCTTGCTGATATGTTTGAGTTCTGTAGAGATTCTGGGTGTTAGTCCTTGGTCAGAGCATAGTTTGCAAATATTTTCTCTCACTCTGGGGATTGTCTGCTTGCTGATTATTTCTTTTGTTGTTCAGAAGCTTTTTAGTTAATTTAGGTCCCAATTATTTATTTTTGTTTTTGTTGCATCTGCTTTTGAGGTCTTAGTCATTAATTCTTTGCCTAAGCCAATGTCTAAAAGAGGTTTTTTGATGTTATCTTCCAGAATTTTTATGGTTTCAGGTCTTACATTTAAGTGTTTGATCTATCTTGCATTGATTTTTGTGTGAAGTGAGAAATGAGGGTCCAGTTTCATTCTACTTGTGGCTTGCTGGGTTTCCCAGCACCACTCATTGAATAGGATATCCTTTCCCCAATTTATGTTTTTGTATGCTTTGTTGAAGATCAGTTTGCTGTAAATATTTGGCTTTATATCTGGGTTATTTATTCTGTTCCATTGGTCTATGTGCCTACTTTATAGGAGTACCATGCTGTTTTGTTAATTATAGACCTGTAGTATAATTTGAAGTTGAGTAATATCATGCCTTGAGAATTTTTTTTTTTTTTTTTTTTTTTTTTTTTTTTTTTTTTTTT
>NW_012112808.1:1855147-1898935 GCF_000951035.1 Colobus angolensis palliatus | reverse complement strand
AAATAGTTATTGTAATATAACTGCAGCAGGAGGCTCATTTGCCCAGGCAACCATGCTGTTGGCTCCTTCATGATTTCTTTCAGCTCTCTGTACTCAGCTCCAACTTATGAGCCATCTCAGACGTCCAGATTTTTTTTTTTTTTTTTTTTTTGCTTAATTTTACTTTGGCTATGTAGGCTCTTTTTTTGGTTCCATATGAATTTTAGGCTTTTTTTCCTAGTTCTGTGAAGAATGATGATGGTATTTTGGTGGGAATCTGCAGGCAGTATGGTCATTTTCACAATACGGATTCTACCCATCCATGAGCATGGGATAGATTTCCATTTGTTTGTGTCATCTGTGAGTTCTTTCAGCAGTGTTTCACAGTTTTCTTTGTAGAGATCTTTCACCTTCTTGGTTAAGTATAATTCTAAATATTTTATCTTTTTTTTTTTTTTTGGTAGCTCTTGTGAAAGGGATTGAGTTCTTGATTTGATTCTCAACTTGGTTGTTGTTGGTTTATACCAGTGCTACTGATTTCTGTACATTGACTTGGTATCCTGAGACTTTACTGAATTAGTTTATCAGTTTGAGGAACTTTTTGTGTGAGTTTTAGGTTTTCTAAGTAAATGATCACATTATAGAGAACAGGAACAGTCTAACTTCCTGCTTTTCTCACTTGGATGCCTTTTATTTCTTTCTCTCGTCTGATTGCTCTGGCTAAAATTTCCAGTGCTATGTTGAATATAAGTGGTGAAAATGGGCATCCTTGTCTTGTTCCAGTTCTCAAGGGGAATGCTTTTAACTTTTCCCCATTCAGGATGATGTTGGTTGTTAGTTTGTCATATATGGCTTTTATTACTTTAATGTAAGTCCCTTGTATGCCTATTTTATTGAGGGTTTTTATCATAAAGGATGCTGGATTTTATCAACTGCTTTTTCTGCATCTATTGACATGATCATACTGGAGCCTCTAATTTTATGGTCCTTTCCTATCTTCCTTTACTTTGCTGTTTTCCTTTCCCACCACTCCCCTATTTATAGTATACCATATATATTACATCGACTCCCTTTTTGAGGCTCTTTACACATTACCATAAGATTCTCAGAAGCAAAACATACTTCAACTCTCTGACAACGTAATAAACATAGAAAATGATGTACATAGTATTGGTGTAGGCCATTGGGTTTTTGTTTATTTGTTTTTTTTGGCAAGGAAAATCAAGACTGCAATGAAAGAACATTCTTATAATAAAAACCATTTCTGCAATGAAGTTTGGTTTGACTAAGGCGAAATAAAGAGTTAGGGTATTTGCCAGGCATAACTTTGTACATAATACTTCCTTTAAGCAAATATTTAAGGTTTGTTATTGGGCATTTGTAAGGCAGAAAGAATGGCCATGATGGGCATAATTGTGCAGATGGTCTAGTTTAGCCCCCTCCAGCCCTGTGCTCATCCTGTTCCCACAAAGACAGGCTGTAGGGGAATCTGGAGAGGAAGAAGGCACACCTTAAATTTTTAAATAGTGTGACAAAATTCTTTCTCACTTAATTTGGTTCAGGCCTACATTTCCCATTTTATTTTGCTCAAGATCTTCAAAAGAAATACCAGATTCAGAAAAAAAATAAATCTCCTACATTTGACATCAATCTATGTAGTCCTTCACTGTTATAATTAATTTAAAATATATACATATATATTAGATTTTTACATATTTTATGCTTCAGCTGACAGCTTCCATGTGAGAAGTCTGAGTTCAGAAAGAATGTAATCTATTTTACTTGGATCAGAAAATCCTTAACATTATAAAACAGACTTATTAATGGTCTGAAAAAAACTATAAAAAAAGTTCTTGCAGGTAGGTGGAAGAATATTTGGAGAGCTTTAGGCTAGTGAAAACAAGTGATTAAAAAACATTTGGCTTCCATCTGTAAGTGAAGCATTCACTACTTAAACCAATCCATCACTATGCAGAAAAAAAATCTGCAGTTTATTAAAATTCTTCATATTTAGTAGAAGTCACTCTTTGGGCTTTTTTAAAATTGGAAAACACAGATATATGCATATGTATGCATTTTAATTTTTCTATTATTTTGTGAATAGCAACCATTTAATGATACTGCTAAACTCTATGTACATTATGCTTTCTACCGAGAAGAAATTTGATTTCATTAAAGAAATAGTAGAGGTCAATCCTACTAGAACCAAATCTTTTGTTTAACAAAAAACGTCAAGCCACGATGTATCGAATAATTTCATGTGATACCCAATACAGCAAAATTCAAGAACACAGAAGAATCTGAATAGCCTCATGACATTCTTTAATGGGATTTGACCGGCATTTTTAGTCTCTTTAAATCCCAGCAAAATACATTCATCAGAGAACCCTCTTATTTTTTCACTTAATCTCTGCATTTAGCAGCAAAATAAAGAAATACAAACATCATCAAAAGCTGCATCACTTACCATAAATGCCTGTTGAGATGCAGGGGAATGCCTGTAAATAAACCACAAAAATAACAATAAATATTAAAGAAACAAATCTACTCAACATCATCTATCTCAACATCTATTTTGCTTGATAATGGGATGCCCTCTACTTACATATTCAGAGCTATGAGTTGGAGTAGGGGACACTGGAAATGGGGATATTTGATTAGCTGGTAACTGTTCCCTATCAGCAGTTACATCAGCTCACAAGAACCAACTGCTAAGTTTTCAGGAATCTTGTGAAGCAATTGTTAAACAGCTATTATTAAGAAATTAAATTATATAAACCTACAATGAAATAAATGATATCAAAACACAGATAACCTAATAGTCAGAACTCATCCCTTTCTAATTACTTTGCACATCTGACTATTACTTATGCTCTTGAGATTACGTATGTCTGTCATATGTGTACAGTGAAATACTACACAAGTCTCTCTTCGCAGCTCCATGGTACATGATGTCACATTGGTTGCTTAAAATCTGAAAACATCAATTAACATTCATGACCCATATTGTAAGACAGTGAAAATCACAGACTGGCTATGGATAAACATTTTAGGTAAAATTCAAGAAAAGCATTCTGTGAAAATCAATCAACTATTTAGAATGTATAATAAAGAGTATTACATATATTATTATTATGATACCTAAATTGTGTGCTACGTGTTCTTTATGTCAGTAAAATTTAAAAGAAGCTTATATAAAACATACCCCTTTTTTGACAGCCAGTCTTTAAACATTTACCAGCACACTACTGCTTATGCTGTATTTTGCTTTGCCGTGTTTAAAGAATTTGATTGAAAAAAATGAATTGACAAATGTAAATGTACATTTCACTCTAAATTACGTTTTCTAGCTATAGAAAGTGGTCTGGGTGTGGCAACTTTCTCTGCCAATGGATTTCTGTGTAAATTCAACCAAACTGTTTTACTCTTTCTGGTCTGTATTTTTCAATTGCAAAATGGAGATAATGCCTACTATACAGAAATGTCTTCTGGACTGTTGGTGGGAACGTAAATTAGCACAACCTCTACAGAAAACAGTATGGAGATTTCTCAAAGAACTAAAGATAGAACTACCATTCCATCCAACAATCTCACTGCTCAGTATCTACTCAAAGGAAAAGAAATTATTATTTTTTAAAAAACTTCTATTCTTACATTTATCACGGTACTATTCACAATAGTAACAATATGGAGTCAACCTAAGTGTTCATCAGTGGAGAACTGGATAAAGAAAAAGATGGTAGATGGACTACTATTCAGCCACAAAAAAAGAATGAAATCATGTGTTTTCTAGCAATATAGATGGAACTAGAGACCATTACTTTAAGTGAAACAACTCAGTCACAGAAAGACAAATACCGCATGTTCTCATTTTTAGTGGGAGCTAAGAAATGAATACACACGGACATAGAGAGTGGAATAATGCATTGAAGACTCAGAAAGGTGGAAGGGGGCAAGGGGTGAGAAACTACCTGAAGGGTACAGTGTATGTACACTGTTAGAGTGATGGTTACACTAAAAGCCTAGTTTTCACCATTACACAGTATATTCATGTAACAAAAGTGCACTTGTATCTATAAAACAAAAAGTGAAAAAAAGAAATGTGCTGTTGGAATTAATGACAGAATTTTTTTTTTAAGTTACTGGCACTATGTTAGAATCTAAAAACTGCAGCTGCTATGGACCATAATAACTAACATTACTACTGAGGTCAATAATAATAAAATATCTAAGTCCTTTTTGTTCATATCTTTTGGCTAAATGTATACTGCCTTTTATTTCTATTATCACTATTACACAGCCTGTTTGTTTATTCCCAACTGTATGTCTGTAAAACAATATATGCTTTTTTCTGTTCCTGTGGAAGCCTTTACTATTAATAGTAAATTCTACTGTTTATAAAGGGAAAGTAGAACAGTTTCTGGAACATAGCAACTGCTCTTTTTAAATTAAATTTATGAGTCAATGCTTTGATCTCGAGGGTTCTTGAGGTGCCAATAACATCTGAAGAATGTTCTTGACTGACTGAATCATTCAGTGATACAGATCATGAAGCAACAGGGTAACGCAAAGTCTCTTTACAGGCATTCACCAAGACTACCAATAGGCGTTACTCTGAAAATCAACTGCAAGCTTACGGTATATTTGTTATGATTAGAAAGGACTCAGTTCAGGAATAGTCTACTTAAAAATACAAATTAGAGAGGATTAAGAGTCATTCCTATATTTGTGCCATGCCAGCCATGTTCCATTGTACCTTTTAAGTGGGATAAAAGTGAGTTTATAGCTTGAGCCCCAGGAATTCCATGGGAGCAAACTAAACATGTGAGCATCATATATCTCATGTCTGGAGAGAAAAATAAATGTTTGAAAACTGCTGCATTGAGCCATCAAGGTGTAGGGAAGGTAAGATTTTACCTCTACCTTCTTAGTTTTTCAGTTGTGGCTGATAATTAAATTGACACAAGATAGATTAACAAGAAAAAAAATACAAATTTATTTAATTCAAGTTTTATGTGGTATTGGAGGCTTCATAAGAAAATGATGACTCAAAGATGCAGTTAAACACTTACATACTAAATTGGGCAAAGAGTAGTAGATTATGAAGATGTGACAAGGTAAAGGGGCTTGGGCTAGGGTAGTTAATTGAGTGAAGTAAGAAGAAAGACAAGAGTTAGTTTAACAAGGTGTGTTTGGACAGATTTCCAGTGGCCTCAACTTCCCATCCTTGATGATAAGAATGACACTTTTCTGCTAGTACAGGGAGGATATCTTTCATGTGGAAATTTTTATCTCCTCCTTTTAAAAAGGACTGCAAGAGTGTTCTTTTGCACCTGCCCTTTTTTTAAGTGCCTTTGACTCAAAATAGTCAATGTGCCAGAGGGGCATATTTTGAGTTGTATATTCTGAACTCTTTCAAAGGGAAAGTCAGAAGATAGCAAAATGCTTTCAACAAGATGGCCCACTTTAACTCACATCTTGGTGTCCTTCCAGTTTATAATGTGGGGCAGTTTACTGAACTACTCTGAATGCTGTTTTTTTCTTTAGTAAATGGAAACTCTGAGGCCTGCCTCAAAGGGTTTGTAGGAGGAGTAAGAGAAATAAAGAACATGAGCATTGTGTCTGAGAAGTAGTAATACCTTGATTAGTGATGACTCCTGGCATGGATGCTGTGATGTCCACCAGGTTCTGCTGCTCCAGAGCAGGGCTTCCCAACCTCAGCACTATTGATATTTTCGACCAGATAACTCTTTGTTCTTGGAGGCTATGTGCATTGTGGGAAGGTTAGCAGCACCCCTGGATGCTACCAGCTAGATATCAGTAGCATCTCTCTAGTTGTGCTCATCAGAAATATTTCTAGACATTGTCAAATGCCCCCAGGGAAAAAAAATCATCTCTGGTTGACAATCACTGACCTGGAATCTAGGACCTAGAACCCAGCAGACAGCCTTCAACTATCAACCTTTTCAAGGACTGCCTCAGCTATAAAAAGCCATGTCACCCAGAATCATGTCCCTGCCTAGGACAGTTCACACCAATAACTGATCAATGAAGTGGCACAAGACTTGGCCACCTTGGCTCATCAGTACAACACTGAAGGGTCCTTCCAGCTTCAGAGTTCCTTACTGGGTCAGTAGGGTCCTTCGCTGGGACTACATTCAGCTCACCTTCTCCCTCAGTCCACTCCTGCTTCCTTTCTCTCTTTCCCAGGTATTGATTTAAGGGCACTCCTTAATAAACATCTAGCATCCTAAACTCTGTCTTAGAGTCTGTTTCCTGAGAACTGATCTGGGCTAACTCCCTTTCGCTTCCCTCTTAGATCCAGCTATGTATATCTTTCTTCCATCAGATCTAGCAGAAGAAAAACATACTGCCCAGTTAGTGACAAGTTTCATTTGCCTTATCTCTCAGTTCTATCTTGGAATCAATCATGCAACTTAGTAATTGAGTCTGAATGTATCAACTGCCTTGTCTGTTTTAACAAGGACAAATAGTTTCATCTGGAAATGACATCGTTGCCTTGAATGTGAAAGCAAATGGTAGTGTAATGGAGGATGACTTTGGTAATATTATTGCTTTAATTCAAACAAAAGGGCAATAGTAAAGCAGAGATGGAAATAGAGTATTATAGAAAAAAACTCATTTGATGTAAAATAACTTTGCACAGAATTCATCGAAACTAAACCTACTCCATTAATCATTTTTTATTACTCAAGAGAGACAGACAGACAGAGACAGGGAGAAAGAGATTGAGTAAGAGCAAGTGAACAAGCCAACTGATGACTTTTGCAGCACATAATTTGTGTTCTTTGCCATAGTAAACTTCTGATGGGGCCATCAGAAGTGAGTAGCATGAGATTTCTTTATTTCAAAGCTGCATTTAATATAACCACCTTCCATGTAAATACTCTCCCATGGAGGAATGATAAATTGTACCAAAACCCATGCCAGGTATGCACATAACTCAGCAATCACCTCCAGAATTTGGAGAATGACATTAGCAACCCAATTTGTGAGGCTCCAGATTCTCCTTCCAGCAAATTTCAGGAGCAATATGTCTCCATGCTAATCAGGCCTGAGCACCCAGCCATTAGAAATTCTAAGGAGATTAAAAAAAAAAAAAAAAATCATCTGAGGCTGAGGCAGACAAATCGCTTTAAAGCAGGAGTTAGAGACCAGCCTGGGCAACATGGTGAAACCCTGCCTCTACTAAAAATATAAAAAATTAGCCATGCATGGTGGCACATGCCTGTAGTCCAGGCTATTCAGGAGGCTGAGGTGGCAGAATCACCTGAGCCCAGGATGCTGAGGCTGCAGTGAGCCATGATTGCACCACTACACTCTAGTCTGGGCCACAGGAGTGAGACCCTGTCTTAAAAAAAAATGACTTAGAGTGGAGAATTCTTTCTCATGTGAAATTATAGATTGGGTCACCAAGTGGGAAATACTTTTATAGCCCAACATGTTGGCATCAAGCAGATTTGCAAAAACATTGAAATCCTTAAGGCTGTAGATTCTGTCCCATGCCCTTGAAAGTCTGTCTTCATTTCTTCCCTTTCTGTCTAAGTAATTTAAGGGTAAGGAAGGAAACGCTCCTCAGCCTTCTCTGTCTTGACCCTAGCAGTGTCTCAAAACATACACAATAAACCCTAAGCCATCATCCCTACCACTTGCTTTTCTCTGACCCTTGATTCTCAGTTTAAGCATTCCTGCAAACGGAAATTTCTTTCTTTCTTACTTATCCATCATCATCCCATCCACTCTTACACAGCAGTCTTGCAGTCTGGGTAGAAAGGACATCACCTTCAACTCCATGGGAAGGGGCTGACGGACCTAAATAAGCAGCATACCTTCCTCTCCATAGCCACAAGAATCGAACGACGAAGAGTTGATTGACCACCATTGACCTGTTGGTGTAAATTAACTGTAAAGTGCTCTTAACCTCTAGAATTTTTCAATTGCTTAGCCAACACATTCCTTACTGTTTAGTCAGTTTTAGTTAGATTTCCCATTATTTGCAAGCAAAATCATGCTACCAGATATACCTTCCATTTAAGTGTTTTTAATTATATATCACATTTCACTGACTCAGGCAAGCTGTCAATTGTAAGAAACACCATTATTTTGTGTTACTTTGTGGACCACTAAGAAGAGAAAGCTCCATCAGTTAAAACATAACACATGCTTTCTTACCATTTAGGATTTTCATTGCATACTTATTGAAGTTCCTATTGTTGATTTATGTAGATAATTTTTAAGCACATCTTTCTCCAGAGCATGGATAAAAAGGAGATAAATTGGTTGTTTCCTAAAACTTCCTCACATTCAGGATCCAGTACTTATGAATCACTTTGCAACTCAGAGTCATAGATAGGAGTTTTCCACAGTTTTATCCTCATAGCCTCAAGAATGATGGTGTTGCTCCAGTCCTCTCTGCACTTTTCTTCCAAACCACTAACACCCTCTCTGAAAGTTTTGTGGGTAGCTCTTTATTTTTTCATGCCAGAGCTGCCAACAAAGGGTTTCAGACAACAGCCAGGACACATACCTCCTTCTCAGGCACCCCCTAATTGGCTGGTTAGCTGAAAGTCAAGGGGTTGCAGTTGTCCAGCCAATCCTCCAGAAATGACAACCAAATGTGCACATGTACAGGAAGAGAAACTTCATCACAACTATGTGTGATTGTAAAACACCTCAAGTATAAGAGTTATCCTAGTTTCAAATAAATTAGAATATGAGGACATGTGCATCGTAGAAACAATGAAATTCAGAATATCATTCTTTTCCTTTTCTTTTCTCAGAGACAGGGTCTTGCGCTGTTGCCCAGGCTGGAGTACAGTGGTGCAATCCTAGCATACTGTAGCCTCAAAGTCTTGTGCTCAAGCCATCCTCCCTCCTCAGCCTCCTAAGTAGCTGGGACTACAGGCATTCGCCACCATATCTGGTTAATTTGTTTTTATTTTTTGTAGAGATGAGGTCTCACTATGTTTCCAAGGCTAGAGTCAAACTCCTGGGTTCAACTGATCTTCCTGCCTTGGCCTCCCAAAGTGTCAGGATTCCAGGCATGAGCCACTGTGCTTGGCCCCACTCTTTTCTTTACATGTTGGTTATCAGCATAGTGGGTTGTGCCATCATGCCCTTAACTGGGATGCAGTATACTTCAGCACACTTCAGCATTTTCAAACCATGGTATGCCTAACTCTAGGAGTATGAAAGATATTTTGAGGTGGTAAACAGATAGACATTTAAATGTGATATTTACATTTTTCCCAAGTCTTCATCCCTCCTTCTATACATACCCTTTACCATATAATTTTGCACTTCCTCTACAATAGGCTGAATGTTTGTGTCCCCTACAAGATTCATGTGATGAAGCTCTGGTCCCACTGTGGTGGTGCTTGGAAGTGGGGCCTCTGGGAGGTGATTAGGTCATGAGGGTCGAGGCCTCGTGAGTGGGATTAGTGCCACTGGAGGACATTAGAGGCCAGAGAGCTACCTAGCTCTTCTTTCCACCACGTGAGAATACAAGGATAAGTTGGCTGTCTGCAACTTGAGCCCTGAAAGAGGGCCCTCACCATAACCTGACTATGCTGGCACCCTGATCTTAGATTCCCAGCCTCCAGAACTGTAAGAAATAACTGTTTGTTGTTCAATCACAGTCTATAGTAATTTGTTATGCATCCTGAACCAAGTAAGACACTCCACGAGGGGAGTTGTATGAATGCAATGTTGTGTCAATCCCCTAAATCCATACACTGAAACCTAATTCACAATATGATGGCATTAGGAGGTGGAGCCTTTAGGAGGTAATTAGGGGATGAGTGAATGAGATCAGTGCCCTTAGAAGAAGAGACGTGAGGGCGAGGATCTCTTTCTCCACCATTTGAGGCCACAGAAAGAGGACAGGCAGTCTACACACCAAGAAAAGAGCTACTGGCAGACACCAAACATTCTAGCACCTTGATCTTGGACTTCCCAGCCTCTAGAACTGTGAGAAATATAAGTTGTTTAAGCCACTCAGACTATGGTATTTGTTATAGCAGCCTGAGCTGACTAAGACAGAGGGGATATATTTTTCTTCATCCCACTGATGATAGACTTGAGCATGTGACTTGATTTGGCCAATGGGATAATAATGGACATGACATTTAGGTTTAAATTTTTGCATTCCTGTCTTTGGAGGAGAACAATGAGAAGACTATACCATGAGAACAGGCCTCATGTAGCTACTGGTCCAGGGAGGCTGAGAGACAAGTGGAGTAGATGTAGTAAACCCAGCCTTCGATCAGCTGTGCGCCAGCCAACCCATAGCCATGTAAGCAAGAAATGCTTACTATTGCACATTACTGAGTTTTTGAGTGGCTGGTTATATAGCATTACTGTAGCAATGACAATGATATAAATATGCTAAAACTATAAGTTATTATAATCTATCATAATAAGTGATACTTGTTTTCCACCTATGATAATGATACAAAGTTTCCTTTGAAAATAAAATTGCTTAAAGAGTCAGTTAAAATATTAGGTAAACCAGAAGATGGAATGTAAATGACCAAAGTTTGGAAAATACTGATGCAGGAATTAAAGATTTGACATGGAAAGCACGAGTACATGGAGTTGGAGGCTAGCCTAGATAGCATAGTAAGACCCTCATCTCTGCAAAAACTTTAAAAAATTAACCAGGCTTACTGGTGCATTCCTATAGTCCCAGCTACTTGAAAGGCTGAAGTGGGAAAAGTTTAATAGTTTCAGTTTGAGGCTGAAGTGAGCTGTGATAGTGCCACTGCATTTCAGCCTGGGCAATAGAGTGCCATTCCGTCTCTTCAAAAAACACAAGGGTACGGTGGCTCATGCCTGTAATCCCAGCACTTTGGGAGGCTGAGGCAGGTGGATTGCTTTAACCCAGAAGTTAGAGACCAGCTTGGCCAGCATAGTGAGACCTTGTTTCTACAAAACATAGACAAATTAACCAGGTGTGTTGGCATGCACCTGTAGTCCCAGCTATTCAGGAGGCTGAGGTGACAGGATTACCTCAGCCCAGGGAAGTTAAGGCTGCTGTGAGCCATAAACCTGCCACTGCACTCCAACGTGGGTGACAGAGTCAGACCCTGTCTCAAAACCAAAACAAAACAAAAAGAATATGGGTGGCCAGGTTGCATGTTACAGCATGGAAAAGCATGGGAAAAGTGGGGCCAAGCATGACATGGAAAGCACTCACAGCTGGGAGCTGTGTTTTATCCCCTCTGGGAGCCAATGTTATATCCCCTCAGCACCTCTGTATCCCCATCTGTAAAAGGAGCAGAGCTGGCTACATGGCTTATTTGGCTATTAAATTCTGTGATGCTATGAAACAGCCTCTTATCCTTCTCTATAGCTCAAGATAAAGGTGATAGAGAGACAGGCAATTTTATAGTATCCTGAATGCCTCACAGTGTTTGGACATGTGAGGCAGCAGCATTGCAGCAATAATAGTCATTTCTTGAATTACTGAAATGTGCTGAGCACTGGGCTCAGAGCTCTATGTGCATTATCTGATTCATTCCCATGAACAAGCCTGTGATCAAAACCAGATTGCCCGCTTTCTATAAACATGGAGAGGAGAGAAGCTAAGAAAGAAAACTCGTCCAAGGTCACATAAAGGAATACTACAGGATTTCTTTATCTCGTAGAAAGAGTAATTGATTCTATTTTTTAATTATACAAATAATACATGAATACAAGGCTCAAAACAAGACATTCTCTTACAGCCACATGCTTCCTCTCCTCTAATGCACTGAGAACACCCTCCTTGAGGCCTTCACTGCCAAAAGTAGAGTGAGAATCCTTCTTCTGCATTCATTTACATTTTTAAAGACTAAATAGTGTCATGTCCTCTTCCTCATCTCAACCCTGTAATCACCTCCCATCGTACTTTAATAAAATGCAAAGTCACAACCATGACCTCCAATCCTTGCTTCCTTAGCCCCTCCCTTCCACCTTTCCCCTGCTCTTGAGTTCCAGCCACACTGGTCTCCTTTTGTTCTTCAAATGCACCAAGCATGATTCTGCTCTGGGGCCGCTGGCCTTGCTGTCACCTCTGTCTTGCACACTCCATTTCCCAAATACTCCCTGGTTTTCTCCCTTGTTCCTTTTAGATCTTTGATCAAATGTCACCTCCTCAAAGAGGTCTTCCTAGCCTCCAGCTAAATTACTCTCTATTGCTTAGCCTGCTTTGTATCTCTTTACAACTGCCATCACCACCTGACACACAGTTGTTTGCTTGTTCACTGTCTCCCCAACTTCAATTCCTTCCTTCCTGAGATGCAAACTCCCAGGAAGACCTTTGCTTTGTTTGTTGCTGTATCACCAGCACCTAGAATGGTGTCTGGAACTCAATAAATATCTGTTGAGTGGATAAATGAGTAAATGATTAAGCTATAAGATCTATACAAGCATAGCCATATTTTTCTTCTACACAAATTGGAGCTTACGTTGGTTTTTATGTTCTGGAACTCGCCTTTTTTCATGTAGTAGGTTTTAGGAGATCATTCAATGTCAGTGTATATCGATCTATCTCCTATGTTTCTAATAGCACATTCTAGTCTATGGCATGATTATACTATGTTTATTTAACTCCTGCCACATTGATGAATATGTAGGCTGTGTGTAAATTTTGCTGTAACATGCAACCTGGCAACCCACATTCTTTTTGTTTTGTTTTGGTTTTGAGACAGGGTCTGACTCTGTCACCCACGGCAGGATTATGGCTCACTGCAGCCTCAGTCTCCCTGGGCTCAGGTGATCCTCTCACCTCAGTCTCTGGAATAGCTGGGACTACAGGTGCATGCCAACATACCTGGTTAATTTGTGTATGTTTTGTAGAAACAAGGTCTCACTATGCTGGCCAGGCTGTTCTCTAACTTCTGGGTTAAAGCAATCCACCGGCCAACAGAAGGCATGAGCCACCGCACCCTTCTGTTTTTTAAGAGATGGGATGGCACTCTATTGCCCAGGCTGAAATGCAGTGGCATTATCACAGCTCACTTCAGCCTCAAACTGAAACTATTAAACTTTTCCCACTTCAGCCTTTCAAGTAGCTGGGACTATAGGGATGCACCACTAAGCCTGGTTAATTTTTTAAAGTTTTTGCAGAGATGAGGGTCTCACTATGCTATCTAGGCTAGCTTCCAACTCCTAGCCTCAAGTAATCCTCCTGCCTTGGCCTGCCAAAGTGCTGGGATTCCAGGCATGAACCACCATATCTAGCCTTATAACCAACATTCTAGATGTTTCTACCTAATGTATTCTGGTAGGATACATTCCCAGAAATAACATTAACCCACTTAGCCATTAGGTTAAAGAAAAAGCACATTTAAAATTTTAAAAATACTACCAAATTGCTCCTCTTAAAGTTTTCTTTCAGTATAAAATCTTTTTAATAGTGGAGAATAGTCAATAATTCAACGTGGTAAAAGGATGCCATCTCCTTCAAAAACTGCATTCAAAAGTGCAAACACTATTACAGTGCCCATCTCACCCACAAGGCTAACTGACCCAAAGGCCAAGGTTATTTGTAGGAGACTGTGAATGAGATCACATAGAAACGGCCAGTGAAGTGTTTGGAGTGCAGTGTGTGAGCTCACCGAGGCACTATAATTATAAATAATAACTTGGTTTCTTTTTGTTTTCTTCATTATACCTTTGAAAGAGCTGTCGTAAAGTCATTTATTGCCAGCTGCTTTCATGTTTATAACCATTCGACTCCATGCAGTATAAAACAAACTATTACATGGCCATGAATAGTAGCAGCCCTCTTTCAAACTTTTTATTTTCCGAGAAGACAGCTGGATTAGTTTCACCACGAATTTATTAGGATGCAAAATGTTGGAACTAGCAAATGGAAGAACTTGATTTTTGCCTGAGCTTGCTTGTGTGACTTGTAGGAATGTTTTACTGTAAATTATACATATGTGAAAAGGAGAACAGGTCTCCATAAACCTGCTGAACCCAAGAGAATGTGCATTCTGTTCTAAAATGTTTACATCTATAAACTCCCTTTATATAGAAGCAAAGGGAAGAAACAAAGATTAAAAACAAAATAAAACAAAATCCCTGCTCATATTAACAGCAAATCAGTTATGCAATATGAAAGCTTCTACCGGAACAAAATGTTCCCCAAATGGTGACCCTTCAATGACCTTAATCACCTCTAATTTTGTAAGTATCGCCTCTCCATCTTCCTTGTAATTAAGGAACACATATCAGGCACATTCTGCATACCTGGCACTAAGAGGCGGGAAGTGCAGGGGGATGCCCTTAGGTGACTTTGCTGGTGCAGAGCCCGAGGAAAATTGACATAAGAGGCAATCTTCTCAAATCCCCTGAGAAGTAAATTACCCACTCAAGACTGAAAAGCCCACACATCATGGCTATTGCCAGGCCTAACTGACCCTGATATGGGGGCCTCTTGGGCTGAAGAAGGGGTTTAAATGACAAGGAGAAGCCTCTTGCACACAGGAATTGGGGACAAGAGCACAGGGCTGATTGCAGGAGCTCTGGAGGACAGATGCACCTGGGAGCATTCCTCAGCATAGCTCTAAGGGACACAGTTGGTGCCTCACCTTCTCCAAGTCCATGCACCCCTGTCCATGATCTGCCCCCTCACAGTGACTGCCAGAGGACTGCCCCCTGGAAACTAGAGCTGACTTATACAGTGCACACAGAACTTGGGAATCAAATGCTCCCCAGGGGCAGCCCTTTACCAATGACTGATGGATGAGGAATGGGAGGGTGCAAATTCCTTGCCCCTGCCCTGGTGGGGACAATGTTGAAGGGTGACCTTCACCATCTGGAGAGCAACCCCATGGCCTTGGGCAATCACCTGGGATTTGCCCCAATACTCACTCTTCCTTTCACTCTCGCTTCTTCACATCTCACCTGTTGTGTTTCCTGGGACCACTTCATCATAAATCTCTTTCCCCCAAATCCTTATCTCAGAGTCTGCTTCTGAGGAAATCAACCGAAGACATTTGATATTGTTATTTCCCTCGGTGTGGCTGGCAGTAGAGCTTTTAAAGTGAAATAAACCTACAGGGTTATTTTGGCAGAACCTCAGAGGAAACAGAGCACTTCGTCGTAACCAGATAGTTTTGGTAAGAAGGAGAAGGAAAAGCAGGTAAATCTTCATAAAGCCACAAGCAGGAAGAAAGGCTCCCCTGACACCTGGCTTAAAACCCAGGAGGGGCTGCCAAGGCCAAACACCTGGGAAAAGATTCAGCGAGCGGCCCCTTAAGAAGGCAGCGTTCCTTGGGACTCTGTCTCTCATGTGTCCAGTGCCTCTGAAGGGTTTTTAAACAAATCCAAGTGGAGGTTATTATGGATTCTTGATTTTGAGTCAATCCCTGGTTTTCTTAGTAAGTTGTACCTTCCAATATCTCTTAATTAGAAAGTTGAAGGTCTGACTTTCAGGAGAAGCATTTAAGAAAACGCATTCACAACAACCAACCAATCACAAAGCAACAAACACAGACGGTCTCAGAGACAACCTCCCAGTTGATATTGCTGTTGCTAGTTCCCAACCCTTAACAGGCTCGGGTGGTGAGGGGCCAAAGAACCTAGGGGCCAGGTGCTATGGATAGAGCAATCAGCCATTTCTCACCTAACTTGGCCTCAAATCCTCCTCCAGGACTCACTGACAGGCTGCTAATAAACTGAACAGTTGTTAGAGGGGAGACAGAATACACATTCAACAATATTTACTGGAAGATCATAGAAATGGACAGAATACCCAGGAGCTCTAGCAATCAGGCTCTTCCCCTCTTAAAGCTTAACAAGTAGGAAGGAAGATATCACCTTGTAAATTCTACAGCTTCCAAAATGATTTCACACGGGCTTCACTGTCTCTCATAATAACCAAGTAAGACTGACAGAAGGCATTATTATTATTCTTATCCCCAGACTGGGTGAGTAACCTCCCCAGAGTCATACAGTGGTTAAGAAGAAAAGCTCAGACAGAAGCCCCGATCCTGTGACTCAGAATTCTAAGCACTTTTCACTGCAGAACAGAGTCAGTGAGGTCAAGGGAAGAAGGGAAAGAGAATCCATCTTGAGCATCCTCGGTCCTTGAGAAAGAACTGGTTAGAGATGAGAATTCTTTTTCAGCACCCACACTGTGAAACCCTTCCACGAGCCACCTACCAGATCTTAACGGCCTTAAACATGTCCTCGAACTGAAGGTTTAGTGTGACTTTCTCCCAAAAAAGAGAAGAAAACTATCCTCCGTTATAGTGTTTCGCAAACTTTAGCTGCATCAGAATCACCTGGAGGGCCCAGCGACCAGTCTCCCATCTGGTAGGTCTGCGGTGGAGCCCAAGAATTTGCATTTTAACAATCTCCCAGTTGATATTGCTGTTGCTGGCTCCCAGGACCACACTTTTCTTTTCTTTTTTTCTTTTTCTTTTTTTCAGACAGGGTTTCACTCTGTCACCTGGGCTGGAGGACAAGGGTGCGATCATGCACCACTGCAACTTTCACTGCTGGGGCTCAGGTGATTCTCCCATCTCAGCCTCTCCAGTAGTTGGGAATTACAGGCACAAGCCAGCTCACCCATCTAATATTTATTATTATTATTCATAGGGATGAGGTCTTGCTGTGTCGTCCACGTTGGTCTCAAATTCCTGATCTCAAGCCATCCTACTGCCTCGGCCTTCCAAAGTGCTAGGATTACAGGCGTGAGCTCCCCATATCTGGCCCAGGACCATGTTTTGTGAACCATTACTCTATCAATTTCTAATCAAAGCTTTTTTCCCCTTTTTTTTTTTTGTCCAGCTGCACCAGATAATTGTAGCCCAGACTGCATCCCTCTCATATCCAGCACAGTCTCTCTTCCCTGGGATGAGCTAAGGTTCTTTTCTGTGTTTACTAATCTGTCACAGAACCACATAATTGGAGAAGGAGCAGATTGCTAGTTTACCAACACATATGCAGATTTTATGCCTGCAGATTTTTGACACCTCCGTTTTATCCCTTAAAATGTCAGCATGTTCTCTCTACAAATTGGGCAATTCCATTTCATCCCCTCCATGATTTCATGGTGTGAACTTGAAAACATTACATAAATGAAGAGATGGGTTCCCACATGAATATGGCCACTTTTTTTTTTTTGAGACAGAGTCTCGCTCTGTTGTCCAGGCTGGAGTGCAGTGGCGCGGATCTCAGCTCACCACAACCTCCGCCTCCTGGGTTGCACCACATTCTCCTGCCTCAGTATCATGAGTAGCTGGGACTACAGGTGCCCATCACCGTGTCTGGCTAATTTTTTTTTGTATTTTTAGTAGAGATGGGGTTTCACCGTGTTAGCCAGGATGGTCTTGACCTCCTGACCTCGTGATCTGTCCGCCTGGGCCTCCCAAAGTGCTGGGATTACAGGCGTGAGCCACCTGGCCCAGCCAATACAGCCCCTTTTTAAACTAATTACATGTGCAAACACCTGACTCCGTATCGTATTTATGAAAGTCAGGTGAGACCCTCTTGGCAGCTGCTGGGGACCTAAACTCTAGAATGGTTTATGAAGAATGAGGGCTTTAAACAAATGAACTGTGATTATGCAGCTTGACTCAATATGTAAAGGTAATAAATTCTTCTTTCCTTAGTCACAAAGGAAGACATTAGTCAAGGCTAATGCACACTTTATATTTAACAAGGGAATTAATTAGGGGATAATGACCAAGAAAGGGGTGTCTAAAGGACACACCCTGTAGAAATGACTAAAATAAAAGAATGCAAGAAAAGAAAAAGAGAAAGAAATTGATTGTAGTCATATTTCCCAAGTTAAAAATTGTTACTCGTGGCCTGAAAATGGCTGTGCTTTGTGGGCCATCAATCACTGTGAAGAGTTTTATCAACTGGAGTCTATTATGGAAATGAGCAAAAAGAACAAGATGGGGAGCAGCCAGTCTGCAAGGAGATATGACAGCTCAGGCCCCAGGAGGTAAGTTATTTCTCCACATTTCTCAGTGTTCACTGCATTAATCCAACCAGCAACCACAAGGAGGGGAGCAAGCAGCTGGCCATTCACTAAATGCTCTGCGGGCCAGTGTTGGCTCCCACACTGGGAAATGAGCAAACCATAAAGATGAACAGGTTCGGTTTTGCAAAATGTGACAAACCTAAAATTCACTATGGCAGAGAGTGAATTTCTTTCTACTCCTAGGGAGTTAACTCAGTCCATACACTAGATTGTTATTTTTATTAGAAAGGTAATAAGGTCACTTATTGCATGGATAAATTGATGATGGATGGAAGAAAAGATGGATGGAGGAATGGATGGCTGAATGGATGGAGCAAGTCTTGACTTGAATAATTTTAGCCGCTACTAGTTCTGCTAGACTTTGACTTCATCAAAAGTTTAATTTCACAAAGTGAATAATTTAATTTTTCATCACAATCTTATGATTGCATCTTGATTAAGGACAAACAAAATAGAAATTATCCATAGCAGACTGTAACTATATCTCAGATAAAACTTACTACAGCCAAGTGTTATATTCCTTTAAAGTGTGTGGAAGGATTGCTGCCCATCACTTTTCCTCTGCCTCCACTGTTTTTAATTTTTGGGATTCTCTAAAGGTGGGACACATCCTTCAATATGCAAAATGACAGTTTCATTAGTAGCAAACATCACTTAATGTAATTGAGGAACCTATTTGAGGACAAGTAAGAAGCCAATGATTACACAAGACTGGAGATTTACTTCCCACGAGATCCAAAGAACTGCCCAAAGTTTCCCCACCCTACAAAATGTGTTCCTCTTGGAACTAACATATCTTCATGGGAACTCTAGCTCACACTCAGCTGTAAAACCTACAAATTATTCCTTTGGCCACCCCAGATCACTTTAAACTTTGTTTCAGTGTTTTTCTAGAAGAACAAATATCTAACTCAGAATTGCAACTGCCCTATAGTTATTTGTTCTAACTCCCATATGCGCCACACATGACTCCCCTCTCCACCATTTTTGAAGGGGCTCACCCAAGCATCATCTAAACTTCTCTAGGGATAGGGACTTCCCTGGTTCACAAAGAGCCATGGACCAGTACTTGTCAAAAGTCAATGTGTATCCAATCATATGGTCACATTGCTAAAATGCAAATTCTCATTCCGTTTCTCTGGGGCAGGCTGAAATTATGTTTCTAACAGGGTCCCAGGTGATGCTAATGTTACTGATCTGTGGACATATATAGAAGAAAGTAAACAGAAAATAATTCTACTTCAGGATCTACTTTCATGATATCATTGCACTAATTCCAACCTGGGGAAGGCAGAGAGTAAGGGATTATTATTTTCACATACATGGATACCTCAAGTGGTAGATCTTCAAAAGCTACACAGATGTTAAACATAACCAGGAAAAGACTGGATGACGAAGCCTGTGCTCTACACTTGTACCTTCTAACAATACTGCCCTTTTTAAACACCTAATTCTTCTCATCCTGATAAGTACACGTGTCCTTTTGTTCACATCATCACAGACTCAACTGTTAATTTTTTTTTTTTTGAGACGAAGTCTTGCTCTGTCGTCCAGACTGGAGTGCAGTGGCATGATCTCGGCTCACTGCAAGCTCCACCTCCCAGGTTCACACCATTCTCCTGCCTCAGCCTCCAGAGTAGCTGGGACTACAGGCACCCACCACCATGCCCGGCTAATTTTTTTTGTATTTTTAGTAGAGACAGGATTTCACCGTGTTAGCCAGGATGGTCTCGATCTCCTGACCTCGTGATCCGCCTGCCTTGGCCTCCCAAAGTGCTGGGATTACAGGCTTGAGCCACCGCGCCCAGCCCTAGTGGGGCATTTTTATCTGTTTCTACCTGTCCATGGCACTTCTACAGCTTAGATTCACAGTCAATATATTCCAAAAATTGGGGCCAGAATAATTATCGAACATAAATGTGCAGACAAGCCACAAGAGGATCTTGTTAAAATGAAAATTCTAATTCAGTGAGTCTGGGTTGGGGTCTGAGATTCTGTATTATTAACATGCTCCCAGATGATACCAATACTGACAGTCTTGGGATTACACTCTGAGTAGCAAGAGTTTTAGACTACTGATTCTTCAAACTAAGAACTTTTGCAATTCTGATCCCTCTACTGATGTTGACCCTTATATCAGTAAAGCGTCCTATGCTGCAAATTACAGGAAACTTAACACCAAGTGGCAGTCAAAGTGAAAGAAATGCATAGTCTTTTATACTTAAAAAAATCCAATGATATATATGACCTCAGGTTAGGCTTGACTCAGCTGCTCAGTGGTGCCTCCAATTCTCTATTAAATGACCATTTGACTTCGGTTACTTGGATGATATAAACCACATGTATGTTAACATATATACATATATAATAGCATGGGCATGCTACCTGGTGAGGAAGTCAGTTGGTGAGGTGCTTTTCTTTGTGAGCTAAGACAAAAGCTGAGGTATCGTTTCTTGTCAGAATTGTAAGTGGCTCTTCTTAGGTTGAGAGCCGTATAGAGAGATTTCTGAGAACGACCTCTAAAGACTGTGATTCAGTGATCTGAGAGGCTTCCAAGAATTTAGTCATTATTAGAAGGCATAGATTATTATGAACTTTAAAAAATCCCACAAACATATAAATATTGTCTCCTGCCTTCAGGTTGAACCGTAAATCACCAGATAACTTACACGTTTTTTAAAATCCCACTAAAGATTCTTGGAACTCTCAGTAAACATTAAATAACGCTACCCAATCACATATAACTTTCCTCCCTTGTGTAGTTTTTAACTGAGGGGAACTCTTCCTTCCTTCATCCTCCTCTACTATCTCTATCTCCAGTCCTTCCTCGTTATAATTTAGTAAGATGAAGTCATCCTTAATGAGACACATTGAACGATTTTCATAAGATTAGAGCTACTAATCAACAACTTTGGAAGTTACTAAGGGGGAATAAAATACCGGAGTTAATGTGTCCTTTACATACGGTGTATTTCCTTTAGTCTGGTCACTCCAGTCTGCCATTCAGAATTCTGAAGTGCCTGCAATTTCAACCTTGATTCTCATTTGCCTTTGATGTGAAGCAAAACTTGCCCCATCAAAAAAAAAAGTTTTATATTTTTATAAAGAAATGCCATGACATTTTGCATTCTGCAGTGAATGCACAAGCTTGCAAGATTATGTTGATGTGATGGTGGCTCTGCTATCACATCCAGGAATTGAAAGGGCAGAAGAAAAATGCAAATATTTTCTCTAGCAAAGAAAGATACTTCTTTAATACTAATGGGTCTTTATTCTATTTTTCTTCTCTTAAACGATAATATGCAGTATTTTCTAGTTACTTATAGTAAGATATATTTTTGGAAAATTATTAGCAATGCAGATATGACCATCTTTGGGTACATTTTATTAGAGAGATTTTTAAGTATGTAATGACTCCCTATGATATTTTATGAGCTTTCATAAGTGGGTCATTTGTCCAGATAAGAAATTTAGTTATAGAATGAACATAGAGATATATTTAGATCTTAATTACACAGGCCAGACCCACTGGCAAAGTCATTAGACATAGTAATTCCTGAGCTTCCCAGAAGAATGAACTGATCATGAGAGAGCTCACTGGGGCTATTTTTCTGGCTTTAAGCGGCCTAAAATTTTGCCCTGCAGTCTCAATAATTTAAATGGTGGCATATTCTCTGCTACAGTTCCAGAGAGCTGTCAGTTTCCAGGTAGAAAACAAAGTCTGGACCTACGGAGTCTCCAACTTTGGAAAATGGATGGTTTATCTGGATAAATTAATCAAAATTAATTTTAATTAATTAAAATCACTTTAGACAAGGGTTTTCTTTAGCCTGCAATGTGCTGATGCTTTGTTTAGTTAACCTCTATGCTTTAATGTTTTAGTTACAAGTATTTATAATTGCTTGACAAGAGATGGCATAGTCGAAAGGCAACACATAAGGGTATTCAATATCTCTATTAAATGAGCTGGAAATTCTTCCCTTCTTGATCTTTTTTCTCCCTTATTTTAGCTTTTCTTTTTTTTTAATAGTGCACATGCAAAATTACATCCCACTGAACTTGCTTACCCTCTGCTCCACAGATCCTCACGTGTCTCATTAATAGAAATAAAATCATAAGGTGTTACGAGGCTCCAACTGCCAGCAACAACTAATATTGTTTACAGCTCTTTTTCCAACAGCACTTGCACCTTTTGGAGAACTAGTGAGAAACTAATTTTGATCCATTTAGCAACTGAACTTTTCAGACATTCTCTGTCACCCACTAGATAGCAAAAATTCTAAACAATGGAGAAGGCAGGGAGGAGAGTGGTGGGTGGTGCTGACAACCTCCAGGCAGCCACAGGTGTGTCAAGAGGGGCAAGACACCCACAACAACAGCTAGATCAGAGGCACTTCCATCCAACACCCATTCCCGTGATTCCAAGCAGCACCAAGGATTAAACCATCTGTGCCCGACCTCCTGCAGGCCTTTGGGCACCGATGGATGAATCCTGGGCTTCAGCTTCCTTGAGTAGCAGAGGGGGATTCTGGGTTGGAAAATGAAGAATGAGCTTGCAAGAAGACACTGGTGTTTCCCAGTGAGGTCATATTTTTCCCCCAGCTCCATGCAGACTCTAAAACTCAGTTGTAGTCAAAGCATAAAATTATCACAACTTATAGGTATAGCATTATGTACTAGCTAAATAATGTGGGGATAATTCCAATATCAATCTTATTAGGCTAAACATTATATGTAAGGGATTCTATAAGACTTGTTCAAATCCATGCAATCATAGTTTTATCTATAGGATAAAGTATAGCTTTCAAGGACAGATGAGAAAAATTCAATAAAATCACTCTTGCAGGATGCAGCCTTTCAAAATTTACCTGAAAAGAGAAATTTGATGAGGGGATAACAAACAGGACTTTCAACATCTAATTTTTTTTTTCCATTGGCAGACAAAATCTGTTCTGGCAAATTCCTAAAGCAAGCTGTTTCAGTAAAAGCAGAAATACCATATGTGAAGAATAATAAAGTTCTCTTTACCAAAACTTCAGATTAACAATAGGAAATTTCAAATTATTGCAAATTATTCAAATTATTTTGACAGGAAAGGTAAATCACAATTTCTAAAGAATTTCTGTCTTGGTAGCTTAAAAATCTCTCTCTCTCTCTCTCTCTCCCTCTGTGTGTGTGTGTGTGTGTGTGTGTGTGTGTGTGTGTGTATCTGTCTGTCTCTGTGTGTAAATATATATCCTGGTGGCAATTAGTTAACATGTAATACTCTAATCAGGTACTCACCTTCCAAAGATGACTACATCATCCACTATTATTATTGAATAGCATAAGGTTAGCTAATAAGCAAACGAGATATTAGAAATATGTCTCAATTGGTGAAATGACTGGTGTTCAAGATATGTGGTTGCCTAAAAAGATTGTATGGCACCACTGCTCTTGCACGACAGATAAATCAGAATCTAGAGTCTCTGGCAATAAGATCTTGGGAGCCAAGTCGAGGTCCAGTGCTCTGTCTGGTCTCATGATCATTTGTTGAATGGGTGACTCCATGGCCTGGTTTGCTTAGAGGTTTGGCAACACAGAATGAACTTTTCCTGAAAGGTGTCTGTTTTTCTGCAAGCGTGTTTGCAGATGGAGGAGCATCACTAAGTTTACAGCATAAGACTGGATGACTATTTTGTGGCTACTTGCTCATTGATGCTGTGTGTGTGTGTGACGGAATTCGGTCTGAGAATTGCTTGTATTGTAACATCGAGTTTAATATGACAGTGGTATATCAGTAGACTATTTTCACCTCTATGTCTTATCGCCATTACCAGAGGCTAACAATATTTGCCCAATGGACTTGATGACTGTTGATGGAGCTGAAAGTTGTGAGGAGAAACAAAGTAACAAAGGAGGAATAGGTTGCTGAAGAGACTGACTCAAGAGCAGTCATGAGAGATGATATTCATCAAATATACCGAAGGAAGGTAACCCATTAACAACAAAAGACATAATTGGCTTTTTAAATCTAATTACAAAATATACTATCTGCTCAAAAATTAATGCTATGCTATGGTGTATTTCTCTTTGTCAAGATCCATTAGACAGCAGTAAGTACTAGAAAGCTATCTATATAACAGTTCTGGGGTTTGGAGAGTGGTGAAGTAAGGCTCTTATTCAGCTGAAATTGTTTCTCCTATTACATTTATCCATGTCAGTTTGGTAAGAATCATCTATTGCTGTAAAGTGTCTTTATTATTACCCAATCATGTGTACCTATGTATTCTCAAAAAATCTTGCAGAGAAACTAGAAGGAAAAAGGAATTTTTTTTTTAAAGAAAAAGAAACAAAAGGAAACAAGAGGAATAAATCCAGGCCAAGACAGAAAATAGGTAGGCCCAATGTTGGCAGCCAGTTTAATATCCCAGGTTCCAAGGTTGTACTTGGATTTGTTTACTTAGTTCAACCAGCCAGTTATTATTCTAGCTTAACACATGCTGTTCATGTTTCACCCATGGCCCCTCAAAGCTCACTATTCCTATGTACATCAGTGCCTTCTCATTGCAAGCCACGATGACTCTCTGGCTATGTATGGGTGATGGAAGAAAGGTGATTAAGAGAGACAATTCTAGATGTGCTCATGCAGGCCATCAGAAGAATCCCAAGGGGATAGAGCCCTCCTCTAGGAACTTGTTTAATAATGCACCGGTATCAGATCCTGCCAGTCTCATGATCACTTCCTCATTTTCCTATCAGTGCCTCCTAGCATCCTCCAAAATCAACTCCATGCATTCATTTGGTCTCACGGTGTGCTTCCAGGGAAACCTCACCTCAGGTGAGGTAACTATACTCATATCAGTGCCATTTGAAGCAAAAGTTCAAACCATCTTTATCCTCTCACAGATGCAAACAAATAATCTTTTCTCTTATTGCGTCTTTCTGCATTCCATTGCTACACTCTGATTCTCCTGCTTCAAAGAATTATACACTGCAGCATTGTGATGCTTAGAACTTCATATAATCACTATTCAAGAGGAAAAATAAATCGCAAAGTAAAAACCTTCCCTGCAACTTAATATAGAGAAAATAAAGCAAAGAAGTAGAGTAGTAAAATCTTAGGTAAGTTTGATGCTCAATCATTGGAATTTAACCATAAAAATGATGAGGAAGAGGTTTAGGATGTGTATCATGCATCACTTGGTCTCAGGTAGTGGTTATATTATTGCACAAAGCCTCACAGTATGTCCATTTGTACGCAGCTGACCTATATCCAACCAGAACTGGCTAGCATAGGAGCTTTCTAATAATAATAATAGTAATGTAATTTTCTTATAGCTTTAAGTATCAGTTGCAGAGAAGGAGAAAATAGAAAGAAAAAAAGAGGCTTAATGCATTAATATCAGTCTTTTTGGAATTGAAGCAAAAGAATAAATATTCCCTAACTTGATCTGGTGGCAACTAGTTACTGTGACACCAAAGAGCTTACCTTAAAGCAGAATAGATAGAATGATCCCATTTTCACAAATCAACGTGCTTCACCTCTTAAAAGATTCCCTCCAGATGTCCTTTGCCAGACATACTCAAAGATAAATAGAAACATGACTCTTGGACAAATATTGACAAGTCTCCATACCACAGAGCTCTTTCCTTTCTACAACGTTTTGTGTATTTATATAGAGGCACATTCGCTGTCACTGAAAGATGCCCTCTCTGGAGGCTAAGGGCCAGGGGGATCATCTCTAACATGGTTTTATTCCACTGATCTCAGTGGCTGAATGCAAGATGAAGCCTTCATTTAGTGAGGACTTTGCTCCGATTCACTTCTTCTGGAATCTTCACACACTTTGCCCCTTCCTCGTTTAAGATCAAAAGGAAGAAGAGAAGATGTGACTTTGCATGGAACCGTAGATAAAAAAGACTTTAAAAGGCAAAGGACTGATATAAAAGCATGCATTTTTATTTTATTCTGTCTTGTACAAACCTCCATAAGCAAGTGAATACTATCAAGGCTGTGAGCTGTAATCAGATAAATGCTGTCAAATACTCTAAGGACTTCCACTCTGCACAGCCAGAACCTGTCGTCCATTGATGCCAGGAGGTTAAGCAGAGGTTTGTAAAGGACTCTGCAGAAGACAATATTTGTGTCTAAATCTTAGATTCTCCAAGAGGACATTCTGCCTATGGCATTGCGGAGTCGATTTTTATTTTATTCCCCTTAAAATCTTCTGGTTTTAAATTCATGAACTCCTCAAAATCTCACATAATGCCTGCACATTACTGCCTTGCAATGCCTAGATTAATTAAGAAAAAAATAGCCCAGCAAATTGACATGACCACACCGAGTTCTGTTTGTTAACAGAATATTTGGAAGTAGGACTGTCCTGAAGCTGATTTCACAGCATGGAGGACACTGGGCTGAGAGATTTTGGGGTGTTGCTGTCACTGATGAGCTGTATGACCCTGAAGAAATCACTCCATGTCTCCCTGGTCCTCAGTTGCCTCACATGGAAAATGAAGAGGTTGCATTAGCTAATCTGTAAACTTCTTCCCCAGTCTGATGTTCTGTGATTCTAATAATCACACCTAACCTTTATTGAGCACTTATTATGTGATAGGCAGTTATTTCAAAAGTTTAAATTTAGTATTCATTTAATTCCCTAAACAAGCTCATCAAATAGGTACTCTTATTATCATTGACCCAATTTTGTGGATGAGGAAACTGAGGCACAGAGAGGCTGGGTGCCCAGTGAGCGGCAGTCAGGACGTGGCCAGCGGGTCCACCTCTAGAGCATGTCTTCTTAAATACCGTGCTAGGCTGCCTTTCTACCGACCTCTAGCCTCCTTAATACTGTCCAAGGAATAAATGGAACATTTATAGAGCTTCTTGAGTTGGGATCCCCAAAAACAGACACTGAGACTAGAATTTTGGAAAAAGTATCTTATTTGGAAGACAATTACAGAAAGCACTGTAAAGAAGGAAAGTGAGAGTGTACACTAGTGAATGGGTTACCACTGTGGCTGCTGATGCTCCATCCTGTTGGGGGTGCTCTGAGGAACAGTGCAGAACACAACTTTTTTATTGAGGGGTGATTTAGCAAGGGTGTTTACCCACCAACTCGCATCCCTAGCTGGCTAACTCTGCATTTCTGGCTCGCCTGTAATTGAACCAAGCACAACCTCTCAGCAAGAGAACACCTCCAGGCCTGAGTTGCAGGAAGTCTCCAGCAAGTGAAACAACTGGGTAGTAACACCCTGAGTAGGCTGCAGGGCAAGGGTAAGGTACTGACAGCAGGTGCTGCACATGGCAAGGGAGTGCAGGAGCCAGGACTCGGAACCAGTCACTTGGTTCCAATTCTCGGTCTCCGAACAGACAAATCACCTACGTTGATCACTGCATAGGCTCAGAAGTTACTAAGGGGAACAGCCTTGCTCAATCTTTCTCCAAGGGTCTTTGTGACAACCAGGCTTCTGCCTGGTACAAGGGAAGAATTCTGAACCAGTCTCTTGTTTGGTTTAATTCAAGACTTGACACATCACATGATTTATAAGAGGGCCAGGGTACTTAATGAGCTTGATCTGTGCCTTGAGCTAATGACACCTCCCCATGCTCAGCTGCTATCAATTAGAAATAAACACAAGCTTTGTTTATTCTGGACAATTTATCTGTCTTCTCCACAAATGTTCTATTAGCTATCAGCCTCATTTTGGAGTTCAATTGCCCAGCCTAGTAGGGTTTATATAAATGCAAAATGATACATGTCTGCCATTTATGCTCAAGATGAAGGCATTTTAAAAGTATTTTAAGCAAAACTTTTCATCTTCTTTTAATTAAAAAATAAAACCCCATTTGGTCTTATTACTCTGTAAGATAACATTTCATCGGTAAAAGACATTCCCCAAGGATTCTAATAAAAATAACAAATACATGATTATAATATGATTAATCCATATTAAAGATTCTCATATTAAAGAAGGTCAGTGCGGCTCATCTGGTAGTGTGCTTAGCTTTGAGCCAGGAGGTCAAGGGTTGTTGCTATTTGACATTTATAGACCTGGCAGCAGAATATGATGAAGTATTCGAGTGAGCAAACTGGACATGACCTAACAGCCCAATAAAACAATGCTGGACACTTTCCCTGAGCATGGCAATCATTTAGTCATCCTAGCCTCCCTTTGCATTGCAAGTGATTCGAATGTAAATGACAACTGCATCAAACTACCTCACTGGGTTCCTGTGAGGATAAGATGATCAAATGATGGCAACTTAGAGGAGGAAGGATGTGGCAGTGAAAGGACCTGTCAAGGCCAGAGGGGACAAACCTCTCCTCTCAGAAGTCCCTAACTGCGTATTCCTTTGGGTAGCTGGGTAGACAGTAGTAGTCACGCACTCAGCTGATCATCGTGTCCTCACTGAGTTCTTACTGCATGACAAACACTGAGAAGTGCTGAAGTTATGTTGGTGAGCAAAAGTGGGCTGAGTACTACTTTGCCTGCTTTTTTGAAGGGAACCTACCCTCGACAACTTCAAAATCTGGCAGGAAAAGACAACTGAGTGAAAGAATTACAGCTGTGGGAAGCTGGCAAGGGCTGTCACAAAGGAGAATTTCAAGAGAGTAAGAGAACGGACAGTTGGTGATTGAACCTGACCATGAAGGTCGGGGTAGGAAGATTTCTCTGGGACAATGACACATGAGCTAACATCTGCAAGATGGGAGGAATTAATGAGACAAGAGGAGCAAAGAAACAGGATTCTCATGGTAAGGAATACAAGTGCAAAGTCCCCGTGGTGGGGAAGGCGACAAGACTGGGACAAAGCTGGAGCTCAGACTCCAAGACAGGCATGCACAAGTGTGTGACACAGACAGACTTCAGTAGGGATTTCTGCCTTGATCCTACACAGATCCTCATCTGAGAGGAAATCCTGTCGCTCCTGGAGGCTGGGCCACACCTCTGTGTTGGGCCCATTGTAAGTCCCCTCTGTGCCGTATGATTCTTTGAGGGTAAAGAGAAGACCTTATTTACTTTGACCTCCTCCAGACTTAGCAACATAACTGGCTCAATCTCCTTTTTCACTGAGAGAAAATCCACATAAGATAACATAATGTTAATCATTTTAAAGTGTAAAACTCAGTGTGTGTTTTTTTTTTTTTTGTATATTCACAAAGTTGTGCAACCATCACCACCACTATTAATTCCATAACAGTTTTATGACTCCAAAAAGAAACCCCATACCCCATTAGCAGTCACTCCTCATTCCCCACTGCCCTTATCCTCTGACAACCACTAATACACATTCTGTGTGTATGGATTTGCCTGTTTTGGACATTTTATATAAATGTAATCCTACACTATGTGGTCTTTTGTATCTGGCTTCTTTCTCCTAGCATAACGTTTTCAAGGTTCATCCATATTGTAGCACATATCAGTACTTCATTTTTATGACTGAATAATATTCCACTGCATAAATATACTACATTTTGTTGATAGATATTTAGACTGTTTCTACTTTTTGGCTATTTCTTCGTAGAGTTTCTATCTTTTGGAGGTGGATTCTGAACTCTTTATGGATGGAATCATATGATATCCCACAAATGAGAGTCAATGCCACTGAATGGGTTGCACACATGAAGACAGAAATAACCCAGGAGGACAGCAAGTCCTGGAATAGAGAAGAAGGAAGACTGTGGGTTTAAGTGAAAGTCTTTGGTCAGTGAAAGCTAGTGTGCAGAAGTGGGTAGATAACAGGGGAGGTAGTTCAATGGCAGAAACCTCAAAGAGACAGAATTTTATAAGCAGGTGGAGTAGTAACTCTCTGAAACAGCCAGAGACTGTTTTTTAACTTCACCTCTTGGCCCAGAGGTTGGAGTGGGTAAAAATATAAATTGGCATCCACATGTGTAGTCCTACTGTAATTGTCAGTACTACTGTAATTGTACTATGTCCTGTTCCCTGGTACAGTTTCTTAAACATTTAACATCGGTTGGTTTACTAATTACAATTTGCTTTTTAAATGTATTCTTTTTTTATACACAGTAGCATTAAAAACAACTTTGTCAATAAGATTCCCTTAAAATATAACATAGAATACTAAATACACAAGATCTTGAGAAACGAGCAGATAAAAAAATAAGTGAAATGCATTTCACATAAAATCAAAATCTTGTTAATAAATTTCTATCAAGATGTCCCTACTCAGTAAAAACCAAAAAACTTGAATTATTCTAAAAGTGAATACAGTGTATGTAGACATACTAGTTGTATACAGCTCCTCTATATACTCTCAAGCACTATAAAGATGGAAATATTGTATTGTAGCATGGGTTGGATCTCTCTGTAAATTTCAAAATGCCTATGTACACCAAAATAGGCATCAAATATGAGACATGCCTATTTGAGTCCCGGAAGTAGATCTTCAATGGATGAAAATTGCTCTTACTCTTCTTGCTCTATTGCTTTATACATTCTTTTGTAGGCACCATTATAGTTAACATGAATGGCTTAAACAAATATGAATTTATTTTCTCCCATAATGGTTGAAGACATAGTTCTATAAATTCATTCATGCCCCGGACTTGCTCTTATTTCTGTCTGCCATCCTTAAGATGGGCCTTTCATTGTAATAGTCTCCATCTGTAATCTCATGGGCTAAGTTCCAAACAAGAAGACAAATGAAGGGACAAGAAATTAGGGGAACTGCTCATATTAAGAGACAAAAATTTTGATAAAATCTCCAGAAAACTTCTACTTAGACTGCATTGCCCAGAACCATGACACACAATCACACCTAGCAGCAAAGGAGTCTGAAAAATATGTGTTTTTTCACACCTGGGTACATTTCCATCCCAAATAAACTTGAGATTCCATTGTTAACCAAGAAGTAAAAGTGGGTATTACATAGAAAACTAAGCATGTCTGCTGTAATTGTATAATACAACCTCTCTCTTTCTCCTCCTCCTCCTTCTCCTTCCTCCTCCTCCTCCTCCTCTTCCTCCTCCTCCTCTTCTTCTTCTTCTTCTTCTTCTTCTTCTTCTTCTTCTTCTTCTTCTTCTTCTTCTTCTTCTTCTTCTTCTTCTTCTTCTTCTTCTTCTTCTTCTTCTTCTTCTTCTTCTTCTTCTTCTTCTTCTTCTTCTTCTTCTCCTTCTTCTTCTTCTTCTCCTTCTTCTTCTTCTTCTCCTTCTTCTTCCTTTCTCTCTCTCTCTCACAAACACACACACACACACCCCTACACACACACTTGGATATGCCAATATATTAAAACTGAATTATAGAAAATATTAGAACAAATACCATTTCTCCTTTTGAATTTATGTATGAGTATTAAAAACCTGTTAAGGTTGGACGTGGTGGCTCATGGCTGTAATCCCAGCACTTTGAGAGGCTGAGGCGGGTGGATCACCTGAGGTCAGGAGTTTGAGACCAGCCTGGCCAACATAGTAAAACCCCATCTCTACTCAAAATACAAAAAATTAGCTGGGGGTGGTGGCGGGTGCCTGTAATCCCAGCTACTCGGGAGGCTGAGACAGGAGAATCACTTGAACCTAGAAGGTGGAGGCTGCAGTGAGCTGAGATTGCACCATTGCACTCTAGCCTATGCAACAAGAGCAAAACTCCATTTCAAAAAATAAAAATTAAAAAAAAAACCTGTTAAGAGGAACTCCTTTCAGATTATTAGTTTGCTATTGCTCTTATATTTCTCGCAACATAGTTAAATATCCCCTGCCTTCCATACACAGAAAATTAATCAGAATTTTCAAGGACTGAGATACCTAATTAAAGCAGAAGGCCTTATTTAATCACATCAAATTATGCCCTTTGGAAACAAAAAAGGATGTACAGCAACAGAGAAGGACATATATGCAGTGTCAAATTAGTTCTATTTTTGCACTTCTTTATTCTTTGCTCTTGCCCCATTTCCTAAATACATCTTCCCAGAAAAACTACCCTGTACTCACTCTTCGGAGCTTCCTTTCTCATGGCGGCTCACATATTCACTCTTTTCCGTTTTGGAGCCTTTTGAAATAATCATGAAAAATATTTGATCTCAAAGAGATGAATGGAAACATTTCATATTCAGCCATCCCTATGAATCCCCTGGCCTTTACAGATTTAAGACATTCCCAGAGCATTAGTAGAGAAATTTTTCACAATTTTATTATTTAAAATATTTATAGTTCTCAATTATGCAAGTAATGGGCAATTTAATTGCATTTATTATAGTTCTAATTCTTGCCAGTCAGCATGCTTACTATTTAGGCAGTTATGAAATAGGATATACACAGCCAGGTTTATCTTTTAACTTCCCCTTGCTTCTAGAGAACCTTCAACAAGCCAGGTTCCAAGGCTGAATATCTATAATGCCGTTTGCACAAGACCACTGCCCATTGAAGAGAACCCCGGGAAATGTAACTGATCTCCCTTGAACCATAGCTGCTGTGTGGCTTAGACTACTGCCGAGAACCTGAACTATATTTCTCTTTTTAAGGGAAGTTACCAAGACCTGGAAAATGCCACCAAGGAGTATGAGGTCATGAGCAGTGCAGAGGGGAAGCACAGCTTGGAAAATGTCACAGTAGAACACAAGCAAATCTTCTTGTTTCAAAAAGAATAAATGATATTTAGGAAATTTAGGTTCTTAACACCCACAAACTTCATACAATCCTTGCTAGTTTCAGACTTGCAGAATGCCCAGCCTCAGTTGTTGATCTGCATCTCAACTATCCATCACTGGGATCATTCCCCCAAGGTCTCCATCAGACTGCCTGGTCACCTTAGTCCAGCTCTGAAATCTACCTGGTGGATCCTATAACTACAACTTCTCTATTGTTTTCTATAGTCAGGCTCAAAGCCCTTGGTTATTCAGGCTCGGTAATTTATTAACAAACATGTATACTAGAATCCTATTACTATTCTAAGTATTTTACAATTATTTAATAATTTAATGCTCATAGCAACCCTATGACGTAGATACCATTATCATCCCAAATTTTTAAGATGAAAAATACAGAGAGGTTTGATAATTTTCCCAGCACCATCTAGCAGCAAAGTGTGGTTCTATGATTGCACCCAGGCTTTTTGGCTCCAGGTTTTAACCACTAAGCCATCATAGCTCATATTATTGGAATAAGGGCCCTTGTCCTTGGAGGTCATGTTGTCAAACTGTACCGATGAAAAGGTTTCTATGAAATCCCCTGTGAAAGATAGTTGCTCTGCTTTGGCTTGTATTCCTTCCTTTCTTAAGAACAAGCTGCCCTTCAGATCTATTACCTGAGTTGCCGATGGTGAATCTAATCTCATGTGGCTAGCTTTATGTCTAACAAAGAGGACACAAGTGGATGCTGAGATCTCTAGCTGTGAGTCTTCTGTCATTTCTCTTCCCTCTCTCATGGGGCACAAATGAGAGACCTGCAACTATGTTTCTCCATTTTCTTAGTCAGTGCTTCCTGGTAAAACCTGGACACCAACCAGGAGAGTTTTAATACCAAAGCCCTCATGGTTTGATAGGGCATGGTCAAAAATGCCAAAGGCAAATGTGTTAATTTACTGAGAATGGAATAAGAGCAATAACCAAAGGCAGCATCTCAAAATAATGGAGAAAAGACCCAGAGCCAAGGCACCTTGGACTCCCCTTCCATTCAACCATTAACTGTCCCCAGAAGTCCCTTGATTCCTGTTTTTATCCTAATCCTGCATACCAGGCTTCCCTTGCAAAACCAATTTAAATTGAAAAGTCTATTGACTTCGCATTGGGTAGGAGGCATGGAGGATGCCACAGTGAGCTAGACAGCCTTCACAATAAAGTGCTCAAACCCAAATGATGACATGAGTTCTAAAAAGACAAAACAAGAATGAAGTGTGTCATGGTACTTCCACGAGGGTCAGGCAGCTAAGCCATGGGGTCAGTGGATGCTTTCAGAAAGCAACAAGCATCTCTGCTGAGCCACACTGAGGGAGAGGGTGTCCTGGGGCTCAGCATTTTCAGTGGAGCCTTGTTTCCTATGAAGAAGCTAAACTGGGGCAGCTGCCACACTAACTCAGTCTGAGAAAGCTCACCAACTACACTAAGGAAAATCTATTTATATTTTATAGGTTGCTTAAATAGGTTTGTTGTTTCAATTTAGGAGACAAATACAGGATGATTCTAAGCCTTAAGCAGAAAAGCTAAGTGAAGGAAAATCCACTTTCTTTTCAACTTCCTGACTTCTTTTATAGTGACTTTTCTTGGATGGCAGTAAGTGCACGTCAGCCAGGGTTGTTCCTGGTCATTGCTGCTGGTCCCTCAACATGGGTGGGTTCCAAGCTGCTGGTCCACCACAGCAAAGGGGATATGAAACAATGACCTGTCTCATAGCAGAGAGGCCTGCTTGATGCAGAACTGGATGTTGCTAAGCTCCAACTCAGATTTTCTTTTTTCTCCTAGGAAGAGTCCTTGGAGACCTTTTCAACTTAAGAAGTGCATCTATGCCATAGTGGGATGGTCATTAAATACCCATTTCTCAGTGCAGGAAAAAGCCTATCACAACAAGGCCTAAATCTGGAACGGCATTATACAGTCAACCTTAGTTTTGCAAACAACCACTCAGACTACTAACACTCTTTCTTTCACTTAAAATTTCTTATTGTGCCAGAGAGAAAAGAAGAACGCCATCATTTGGGTGGCTCATATCTAGCTATGCTAAAGACTGGATAACAGGTACAAATACAAGGAGATGACTTCTGAAATTATATATGTTCTAGAGAAATAGCAAAATAACCAAAGAGGAATGTTCAGGAAGTGCTCGAGGAAACAGAGGAGGGAGAGTAGAGTAGTAGTGCATGCTAGATATACGCTCCACAAACTGAGACTTCTAGGGCGAGGTTCATTTTTCTTCTTGGAAAAACACCACAGAAGTGCAAGCGGCACATCTTGTAGTAAATCAGGGCCTGTCACCTTTTTTTGCAGAGCAGCTACCTTTTATTTCCCTGCAGCTTGACAAAATCACCAGGGTAAAACCATGGTGAGTGTTGACAATGAAACCTAACCTCTGAATTGGGGTGTAGAAGGAGGGTGACTGTATTCTATTAGGAACTGTGTCAACAATATGTATTGCCCATCTAATATCCATTTCCTCCTTTTCAGCCTAACTGAACCCTGTCTGCTTGGGGAAGGCAATGGGCCCAGCCCCAGGGGAGATAACAACTCCCATGATACTGGGGTGACCATACGACACAGCGATAATTAATGAAATGAAAGCAGAAGAGATTGGTAGGGACACTAGATAAACATTGGCTTTTCCTATCGGAAGCAACAGTATAAGGCTGGACACAGTGGCTCACACATGTTAGCACAGTAATTTGGGAGGCTGAGGCGAGAAGGATCACTTGAGCCCATAGATTTGAGGCTTTGGTGAGGTATGATTACACCACTGCACAACCTGGGTGAAAGAGTGAGATCCCTGTCTCTTAAAAACAAAAAACAAAACAAACAAACAAAGCAAAGACATGGATGTCTAGAACACAGTTGTGATCACTGGAACTGCAGCAGTCATCCTGTCCCCATGAAGCTACAACCAACACCATGAAGATGGCAGAAAGAAAGAAGATATTTAGATCTTTTTTTAACAATGTTGACCAGCCATACCAACTCTGAATAACTTAACTCTAGAACTGTGAGAAAACTGTTGTTTACAGGTAAGCCTATTCTTAACTGACATAATAACCCTGTTATTTATGGCCTCATCAGCATGTATCAGGAGAGATGAGCAGTATCTTCTTCCTTCTGCATCACTACCGCTAACACCACTACCACTGTACTGTTACACCTACCTGTGCCCATATACCCACCATAGAGAGTAGCCTAATTTAGTCAACAAAGCCTCTTGGTTGGAATGAGAAGACACGGATTCAAATCCCAGCTAAACTACTTAATAACAATGTAATACTGAGCACTTAACCTTTTTGTACCTCAATTTCTTCTATAAAAAATCAAGAGAATGATATAAGTTGACACTATATTTGCTGAACAACCTCCCCTAAAATTCTATTCCCTTAAAATCTCAATAAATCAAAAAGTAGATAGAAATAGAAAACTCAATAAATAAAAATGTTGGTGGGCAGGGAATAATTAGCAATTTGTTTATTGTTCTTCCTCATGCAGTTTCAAAGTCACCTGATTTTTACTACTACATTGTGGATTTCCAGAATATTCAGCCTTCTTATTGCTTTGAGAATTGAGTACCACTCAGTTACCTGACTCTCTGTATGGGAAACTGACAAGAGCTATCTGTGTTCTGTATAATACTTCTAGCAACAAGAAGCTCTAGTTTTTCTTTGCTCTAAGTTTACTAAATTGACCCATAGAGAAGGGATTTCTCATATTGTTTACATAATATCTCTCTGCACATTTTTTTTCAAAGAAAATAACGCCAACAGTGGAGTCGGTGAAGATACCTCTGCTATTTAACTCTGTAATTGCCCCCACCATTAGAAACAGTGAAGGAGAAAAATTTCCAACATGATGTACACATTGAAGCTGTGAATTTCCATTGGATTTATGACAACTGAAACTATCAGATTCCCATATCTCAAGAATATATAAAATTCTTATATCTTCTTTCACTTCTAATATCCACCTTGATTTTAAAAAGCTATTATGAAAATGCACCCATAGAAAATGCAAGAAGCTAGGCCAGGCATAGTGGCTCACACCTGTAATCCCAACTTTGAGAGGCCAAGGCAGGCAGATCACTTGAGTCCAGGAGATCAAGACCAGCCTGGGCAACTTGGTGAAACCCTGTCTCTCAAAACAAAATAAAACAAAACAAAACAAAAATTAGCCAGGTGTGGTGGCACATGCCTGTAGTCTCAGCTACTTGGGAGCTGAGGTGGGAGAATCACCTGAGCCCTGAAGGTTGAGGGTTCACTGAGCTGTGATCACGCCATTGCACTCCAGCCTAGGCAACAGAGTGAGACTCTTATCTCAAAATAAAAAAAAAAAGAAAAGAAAAAGAAAAAGCAAGAAGCTAAAATAGTATCTACAGTATACATAAGATGTAAGGACATGCCATATGGTGGTATGTTTTGTATAATTGTGGCTATTTTTAATTGAACAATAGATACTGTCACAGTGTTTGCTCTAACCAACTGGAATTTGCTATGGAAAGTAGGACTGCTTGGGTAAAACCTTTCCTTGAGCCATCTGACTGGGAAATTCCTTACATTCTTTATAAAACAGACAGCTATCTTTTGTCTTAACTACGTTTTGTTAGAGCTTTCAACAACCCTATGGGAAATTCAGAGAAAGTGTAGTCAGGCGCTGGTGTTTAGATGTGAACTTTTAATGATGGAATGCACCGTTCTGCTCTCCCATTCCATAGAACAACACGTGTGGGTTTGCTTCATGAAGACTCAACCACCCAGTGAATGAGGGGCAGTGAGGTGTTCCCAGTAGGCCCATGATTAAAGATGAGTGGGAGCATAAAAGAGCAAAGTCGCACATGTTATAGTCTTCCACGGACTAATGTCCCAGCGGGAAGGAATCATTTTCTAATGAATTCATGTTCCCTTTATTGCTATGCTGTCAAGAGGCCATGTGGTAGTAAGACCAAAACAAACAAACAAAAACAAATAAAATAAAATAAAAACCTCATTAAGAACAGCATTTTACTTCCAGCAGTCTGAAGCTACTTTGTCAAATCCGAAATGCTCTCTGAGCCTTAGTGTCCTTGTTCTTAAAATAATATTATACTAAGCAATATTTAATTTTCCTTCCTCTTCTAAGATTCTATAATAGAGCTCAGCTATCTCTGATTTAGAGAAGACTTGCTTCTTTATAATTACAGTATTAAGGTTGCTCACCACTTAGGTTCAAATACCATCTCACATGAGAGTTGTGTGACTTTTACCAAGTTATGTAGCCCCTCTTAGCTTGGTTTTCTCATCTGTAAAATGGGGATATTAATAATGGCACCTTACTCATAGAGCTACTAGGGAGCTCAAAGTAAATCTCACCTGGAAGATTTAGGGCAATGACTGCTATGCTAGTGACTCAATACATATGGGTTATCTTCATTAGTCACAGGAGGAAATTTACGTTCACTTCTGTGAGATTTAGATGTCGCCATGGACTTCCCTGCTCAGAAAGATTTCCTTCAGTCCTCTGCCGGGAATTTTACAAGTAGAGGTAGATGTCTGTGAATTTAAAATATCCTCTTTTAATATGTAAGAACTCCTGAAGGATGAACAAATTAAGCTACTGCCAGTGATTCACTCCTTGATGTACGTTACTTTATTATGTCTTTTGGCTAGTTGAAGACAATGTGCTGAGAGCCAGCAAGTTGCGATAGAAGAGAAATGGGAGAGAATTTATGTAATACCAAGGCACTCTGGATGGCATATCAGAGTGGACAGCACTAGGTCTGAAACAGTGGCAGGAAAAGGAGCAGCAGAGAGATAGAAGGACACGAAAAGTAACTCTGCTGAAGGTCAGCCTTGTTTCCTGAAGCATTAACCTATTGGCATCTTAAGGCAGGAACAAAGTTCTATTCATCTCTGTCCCCTGAAGCTAGCATGGTAATGAAAGCACAGGAGCTAGACAAATATGTTAATTTGGGGGTCAGGAAACAACAGTTCACTTCCTGCTTTTTGTAAGTAAAGTTTTATTGGAACACAGCCAGGCTCATTCATTTAGGTACTATTATCTGTGACAGCATTCATGCTCAGCAGTAGATATGAGTAGTCGTGACAGAGCCTGTATGGTCTTCAAAGCCCAAAATATTTAATTTTTTTCTATCTAACCCTTTACAGATAAAGTCTGTCAACCCTTATGTTAATTAAATGTTAAATAAGCAAATGAATGAATTAATATAATTATAGAATTTTTGAAAATTTTTCAAAAAAGAAAAGTAACTAATTTTTGTTTTAAGACAAAACAAAATGACAAGAATAGATAACAGAAAGACAAATAAGGTTCGAAGCACACTGTTCCTAAATAATGGAGCATATTCAAATGCATTCTCTTTGGCACATACTTCCAGTGTTTTGCTTATGTTTGAAACCTACGTTCAAAGCACTCTGAGATTGGTGGATGTGGTAGGGCGTAGACTGTGGCACGGATAATGGTCAGTGGTGAATATTAACAACGTCTTTTCCAGTATTTTATTGTGACATCAAATTACAGAGCAAAGAGAATATCTTTCATTTACCCTCTCTCCTTTCTTCATTACCCACCCAAAGTAGGGAAAGAAGGAAGAATGGTAATTAGTAGCTTCGATGCACCTGGAGGGACAGGCAGCATTTTGTAGACTAAGTGCACCTTTGTTGGGCATTAATAAAGTCTACTCTACTTGGGCCCTATGTCCTTGGATAGACTTGGGTCCGGCATCTGTGCTACAAAATGCTCATTCAGTTTAACCAGACTGTCAAGTTTCTCTCACTGAGCCAGAGAAAACAAACCAGGGCTAACAAAGAAGCCATGTTGCCTGCAGGTGCACTGCTGATCCTGTAATTGAGGTGAGTTTAAGCAGTGTTTTGGGATTCAACAGAAACCCAACAAAGTACCAGGGTGGAATATACATGTGCAATGCTCTGTGAATGAGAGTTTGGACTGACTATTAAGACCTGAGCTATTTGTCTCTAAAGCAACCTTAAAGTAAGAAAAGATATTCCTTCAGAACCACTTACACTGGAAAATGGTAGGTGACCTCAAGTGATGGCTGGTTTATTATGCCCTTTCATCTGCTTTTCATATTGTCAAGCTTTAATCAGACTGTGCAAGAGGAATAATTTAAGATGTGAAACAGGATCCATTGTGCCCTTTTGTTGACTAATACTGTAAGTATCACAACTCCTGGGGAAAAGGTAGAGGCTGGCAGACCACAAAAAGCTGGGAGGTCTACCAGTACTTGGGCAACAAAACAAACAATGGAAGGAAGATGCTATCTTATGGGAGGACTAAGCCACTGTCCTTGCCTCCAAGTTGATGTGACAAGACCCAAAATTGTAGGCATTTGGTTTCCTTTCTTGTCCTAATAGATGCTTCTAGCTCAAAGAGAGAAAACATTTATTTCAGAAATAATTTCACATTTTTTGGTACCAATGCTATATCACAATTCTATAGTACTTTTGCTCCACTGTTAGAAGAGTTGATATGATTTGACATTGTCCATCTTGCATTTATTTATTAAATCTTCCGTGAATGGCAAAAGGATAGGTATGACACTTCCAACCATAAGTCTCTGGCCAGAAAGCCATCCCAGAAGTTTCCCCTTTGAATCTGTTCTATTCTTTCTCTTCATCAGCATCAGTATCAAGACATTTGTCAGGAACTTGTAATTCAGAGAGTAATATGAAGGGAAGGTCAGAGGCAAGTGTGCATGCATACATGCATGGGGGGGACACACATACACAAGAGGGAGCAGGTGTGAAAATATGACTTGCAGAGAGAATGCTAATAGCCAATGCTCAGAGAGAGAGAGCAATGAAGAAGGCAGGCTTACCTTGTTAGAAGGTGGATGGTTCCAAAGGACTTGTGAGTAAGGAATGGTTATGAAAAACCTTATATTCTGATCTAATAAATTTTTACTTTATGATGTATCTAATAGGAAAGCACAGAAGGATTTGGATTGAAAGCTTATTTGGCCAAGATAGTACATTAAACTAATAGGGGACATTGAAATGAAACTGAACAAGGAAAATCTAGAGTCAGGGCCAAAGACAGAAAAAAGCCCCAACAGTTTGTATGGGGTGAAGGGAGGGCAGAAGCACATAGAGGTACAAAAATTGAGTGGAAGAGATGGATTGCACAAACAGAATAAAGGAAAAATTTATGAAACTGGGATGGAAAGACAGAAGACTCAAAGATAACTCTGACACTTTCAGCACATGTGACCAGAAGGAAGAATGCTGAAATGTAGCAGAAACAGAAACATCTGGAGAAAGGTACAGGTTTGAGAAGAAGATGTTGAATTCGATTTTAGAGATGTAGAGTTTACTCTTTGTCCACATCTGTTCCCTTTCAATCACACACTCACTCCAATCAACTTCATGAAATAATGGAAGATGATTAAGCTTATCTTAGTGCTGTAGCACCTAAGATGCTGTGTTGTTAATCTACTGGCTAGAGACCATGCCTCTCTTTCGCTTGATGTCAACGTCAGGGGTCATGGGACTCACCTGTTGCCAGAGAATCAGAAAGGAGATTTATAGGCCACTCTTAGACTGGGGTCCTGAGTCCAGACGAGAAATGAGAGTGGAGGCGTGAGGACATGGATTGCTCACCTGGCGTTGTTGCAGCCACATTGCCACCACTCTTATCCCATGCTTCCTAAACCCTTAGCAGCACCGAGAACTGAGGTGAGATAAGGCATGTCCTAGGTAGCATTTTCTTTGAATATAAATGATCAATTTACACTGTACAATTTCTTCTTTGAAAATAGCAGAAACTAATTTTTCTGATAGTATATACTCTAGAAGGAAAAAATAAAGAGGGAGGAAAGAAAAGGAAGAGAGAGAGGGAGGGAGGAAAGAAGAAAAAACAGGGAGGAAAATAAAAGTATAGGAGGAAGAGAGGAAGAGAGCAAGGGAAAGAGAGAGAGAAAAAAGAAAGGAGAAACAGAAGGAAGGAAGAAGGAAAGCACCAATCCTCAAAACAGAAGTTAGGAACTTACAAAAAATTAGGTAAATCACTTTAATATCTCTGAATCTTCCTGTTGGTAAAGAGGCATGATGGAGCATTATTTCTCATCTAAGAGAGATGCTATGAGGTAAAATGACACCGATTATGCAGAAACAGAAGTAACTGGGAAAAAAAAGTTGAACAACCTTGAAATGTGAATATTAAAAATATGGAATGATCAAGAGCCACCATAAAAATTAAGATAAATCACATTAAATATGATATTAGTGTCACATTATTGGCTTTTCCTCATGCTAATAGGGAACATATTCAAACACTGAATATTAATATCACCTATTAGAAAACCAATCATAATAAAAGGCAATGATGGTGGATAATTAGGTATTAGTGAACCCAAGCCATACTGGCAAGAATAAGGATCTCCTTTTTCAAATTATGAGAAGACGTTTTCCTGTAGTTCCTCTAACTATCAGAATCTTCTTGCAATGGTATCTTTAATACCAGCTTTCAAGTTTATAGTTGGCCCTGTGTGTATCATCTGAATTTACCAAATAGTAAAATTAATTAAATAGACCATTAGGAGTATCTCTTTGCTTCACATTTCCATAGTTTTCCCCACTTAAGAAAAAAGAACAAGCAAACAAACAAAACAACAAAGCACCCTTGACCTAGCATACTGAGGTGATGACATAAAGCAATGTGTGGGAGCTGACTTACATTAAATAATAGTCTGATAGCCTCTAGGCTTTGTTTTGCTTTGTTCATCATAAGAAATTAATATGAAAACTCAATTCTTTTTTCTTACTGATAGGTAAGTTTTATAAATAAAGCGAAGCCCTTCAATGGTGGCTTAAATCAAAACTCTGGAAGTGATGCAAGTCCTTTCACTTTTAATGAATGAGACCCAGACAATTCTACATAGTTTCCAAGAAGAACTTGTACAGGCGAAAAAGAAGCAAAGGAATCAAAGAAAATAAAGAAGAAATGGACATTTGGGGGTTAATGGGAGATCTTGGTGACTTCCCAGGAATCCCAATAAATTCCCTTCTTGTAACTGCTGTCCAACCCCATGGCTGGCAGAAATGAGTCCTTACAAACTTCCATAAGATATGGACTGCTTGAGACTTACGGCTGTGGCCAGGAGACCTGCTCTCCTTTGGCAAAGTCAGATTCACCATTAGAGACCTGGTCTATGTTCTACACAGCTCCAAGCACCTGTTCAAGGGCTTAACAAGGCTAACTAAAAATACTAACTTGGCTGTGACATAACAAAATCATCAAATCCCAGAATACAACTTTGTATCTCCAGGATGATTTCTTACACTTTTGTTACTGCCATTAAATATTTGGCTTTGTAAAGGGCAGCACACAAAAGCAATTGCACCGATCGAGCAGATGTTTGTGCCAAACTGTCTAGGAGGATTCCTCAGTCCCACTTTTAAAGGTTAGAAGGATCATCCAAACCTCAGAAGCAGGCAGGAGTCTTTGAGCTGCTCCAGCCCAGTATTTGTTGGCTGCATTCTATTTGTTATCATAGCGTTTACCTGACATTAACTCATCTAGCTACCTCTAGCTGTCGTCTTAGGTGCCTCATCCAGCTCTCTCGTTGTTTCTCTGTTTTGATGAAGTGAGGTGCTGTGGGACCCCCTGGGATATTTGGATCCACACACAGACACCGGAGACACTGGTGTCTTCTCTGTCTTCCAAATGAACAATACATCAATGAAATATTATGGATTAGGAAGTGTGCTGATAGAGAGCTCTCACTGCAAGCTTCAATTTTTTCAGTTCTCTGACTTAAATAAGTCTGCTTTGCAAAAAAACTGAATTTATGTGACCATTCAAATTAGGAGTAGTTACATTTCTAAATGTCTGCTTATTCAAATAGTTCTCTTCTGGTTGTTTTTTTGTAAGATGTAAAAATTTCCAAATTTATAAATGAGTTGTATTCCTACAGATTTTTTTTTAATGCTTAGTAAAAGTTGGAACTTTTATTTTCCCCCCAAAATAAAAGCTAAGTTCTTCAGCTTTCTGTAATGGATAGGAATCAAGAGAAGGCCATAGATACCCATTTAATTCATGGAGCCTTGGCGTGGTCTACTTCCACTCTGCATCTATGCTTTAAGTAAATGGTTACTGAGCACCTACTATGTTCCAAGCACTATTCTAGATTCCGAGGGCTACAAAGTGTCAGTTCTCAAGAGAT